>NC_050465.1:39437842-39743172 GCF_903995425.1 Onychomys torridus
GGACATGGTAGCTTTTTGGAGGAAGTGTGTCACTAGGGGTGGGCTCTGAGGTTTCAAAAGACCATGCCAGATCTAGCCTCACTTTCTCTGTCCGCAGATCAAGATGTAGCTGATGCAGCTCTCAACTACTTTTCCAGCACCATGTCTATCTACCATGCCTGCTGCCGTGCTCTCTCCACCATAATGATTACTGGCAGTCAGGCATACCTGGCCTGCCCCTTGGGGACCCAGCAGGATGCACTTACTAACATTCAGGCAAATACTTAAGACAGCCCAGGGTCTTACAGTCGGTCTATATTTCCTAGGTAGCTGTGTAGTCTCTATGCACATGTGCTAAATCCCCTTATTAAAAGCAAACCCTTCCCTATCTCTCTCTTTCTCCCACAGCTTCTCTGCCCCCAGGGGCCGTATCAGCACCCCCATCTCTTCCTCCTTCCTGTCTCTTCTTCCTCTCCCTCTCTCTTCTCTCTCTCTCCCCCACAGCTTCTTCTGCCACATCCCCTTTCTCTTCTCCCTCTCTCCCCCCCCCCCACAATAAAACCCTCCAGGTAAGTTCTGTCATGTGGCATGACTTTCTGGGGCCCCTTGGCTCCAACTCACCAAGGTTGCCTTCTGCTGCTTACAAATTATAACAATGACAATGGACTAAACATCTGAAACTGTAAACAAGCCCCCAATTAAATGCTTTCTCATACAAGAGTTGCCACGGCCATGGTGCCTTTTCACATCAATAAAATACTGACTAAGACAGCCAATCACAGAGTGAGAAGCTAAAGTCTGTCTCTCATGTCAGGAGGGATGGAGTAGCATTGACCTTCAAAACATGTTGCTCAGTCAGAGAGGAGCAGAGAAGAAAAACTAGGGGGAAATTGTGGGCTGAAATTAAGTATGAGGAGCATGTTTCCCTGGGAATTAGGCTGAGGACAAACAAAAAAAAATCAAATAAGCAATTATCACTAACTATACATGACAACAGACAATATGCTAAACTACCACAATCAGGCCACCAACCCACGTGTACTGACCATTATACTGATCAAATCGTTATGGAATGTGGCATCACATTTCCAACATCATGTAGTTTGCTAGGATTTCCAAAATACCTACCAGAATATTTGATTGAACAGAAGAGTTTTAATACAGTGTGCTATTTAACACAGAACAATATTTCAATGTTTTGTGATTATAGCACCCTGATCTTGGGAATTAGCAAGTGGGGGCTTAATTTGTACTGATATCTTTCATATGCAGAAATAATAATAATAATCTTTTGTTGTTCAAAGATCTCTGTCACCCAAGCTTGGAAGTTTCTGTAGGAAATAATTAACAACTCTCATCCTCAACACCATAGAAATTTAGGTTGTCAGACTAGAGTGATGTTAAAATATGTCAGGTAAGTAATTAACCTCCCAAAAGGACTTTCAAAGACTACAGCCAAATAAACCAAGTTTTAAGGCAATGTGTCAAATCTCTGACAGAAAACAAACTCTCCAGACATGTTGGTACCAGCAGACTCCAAATCCAGGGTGAGCTGTGTACAGTGATGGAAGGTCCGCACGAGGAATTTCAATCAAGATCTACAGGAAATCCCCAGAGGAGCATTCTAATGGACAACATCCCTGATTGTTGATAACACTTGTTGACTTAAAGTGCATTGAAATATCATCTGCTTTCATATTCAGTGATAGCTTATATTTCATTTAACAGAGTTCTATTTTTATATAAATTAAATCACAGCAGAGTAACATTTAGATTAGGCGCGGAGGCCAACTGGAGTGTAGCCCTGCAGTTCAGAGAAACCCCGCCCTGTGACAGCACATCCCAGTTTCTGGGGTCGTTTCTGAGGAGGAAATAATAAACCCTGTGAGTCCAAACTTTAAAAACTCTATTGTGACAGGGAACTTTTTCCAACTCCATATACGACTATTTCACGTTCCCAAGTCATAAACGACATGAAAACGCGCCAACCTAAATTTATTATGAAGATTGGTGAAATGGGGGAAAGAGACACCTTTGTAGGATGCCTTGCCAGTTTTAAAAATAACACATGCACGCTGTAAAGAATAAGATGAAAGATTAAAAAAAGAAATGAAAACTCCTTCAGGCCAGCCCCTAGACATGACAACTCACAGCATTTTGGTCTATAAATAGATGCACAGCTATTTATGTGTAGATGAGCTCATACTACAAAGCTAACTCGCTTTAGCGCTTGCTATTTTTTATACAAGTGTAATGCATACACTCACATTAAACAGTATACCATACTACCCTTTAAAACAGTCATGATATGGGACAGCAAATTTAACTCCCTCAAGATGGTTAGTGTAAATACAACCTTATACTTTCATTTTGGCTTTTACTGAAGGAAAAAGTTTTGAGTGGAGATGGGGTGGTGTTGGAATGGGGTAGGTTAAGTAAAAATTAAGGATGTATGGAAAGGCCTTATAGAAACTCACTGCTTTTAAACTTAATTAAATTTTTTTAAAGGTTTGGACAGAGGTACTTTGTATGGAAAATGGGGCTTCACCTAGAAGACATGGGCTATTAAATGAAAATTTTTAATGCCATGCATGGGATATCTCCCTACAAATTATCAGGCAGGGAAGCTGTAGCCCTACACAAACACACACACACACACACACACACACACACACACACACACACACACCAAACAACAAAAACAAACAACAAAGAAAACCAGGCTAATGCCATTGCCATGGTCAGGGCCTTCTCACCATGGCTGGATGATGAGACCCTACTGATGAAACAGAACACACTTTGGCTACAGACCATATAGAAACCAAGCTAGAACAGACTGAAAACTTCCTCCCTTCTGGCTAGCTTCAATAGTTTCAGACGGCCAACAGAGAAGGAAAGTCATCAACAGACTTGACCAACACTGGTCCTGCATACTGCAGTACCAACCTCAGGTGTCCACTGGTGCAGTAGTGGCCTGACCAGTATGAGGGTAACCAACCATTTCCTGATGGGATGTAAGGCCTGTTCCACAGGAAAGAATTTATATCTGGTACTGTAAATCTTAACAAAAGCCCAAGGGCAGCCCATAGATAGGCCTTAGGAGGAAACATTGCTGTTTCACTAAATGGACATGTTGTCCAACTGCTTTCTAAATATTTATGGTTTTACCCATAGATGCATGCCACTCTTGACATTGGTCATAAAAGCTTCTTTTTGCAGTTGCAAGTAGTTAACGCAGAGACTTATAACTGTTCAGAGTGCTGAGAATAAGTATCTGTTGAGTGCTCAGTTCTAAACAGGACATTTATATCCACTAACACCTTCTACAAGGCTCAGGGAACGTTCCACATCGTAGGAGGCGGGATTAAGAGCTGGAGGATGGGGAAGAAGGCTGTGAACGCTGTTTCTGCACAAGACATGGCCCGCTGCACTCAGGTATTCACACCAGCTATGTGTTCACACTCAGGTGTTCACCCTAGCACACGATTAGACGAGTCAATGTTCTACCATGAAAGGAGGCTCCATCCTTAGCTGAGAAGCTATTAGCAGCTACTGGCCACTGGAGGTGTGACCACTGTTAGGTTGCTTATGTTCTGGCGGGTGGTCCCATACCCATGAGCATGTGGGCAACACTAAATAGGCTTTTTAAAAAAAAAAAAAAAGAAAGAAAGAAGGAGGAAGACATGAAGTAAGAGAGGGAAGCATTCTTGGGGGGAATCTAAGAGAAGTATTTAAGACAGAGGTGATTGAGATACATTGTATATATAAGGCATTGCCAGAGAATAAATGAAAATATTAAAAATAGTTTTTAAAAACAAAGAAGAATTGGAATCACCAACTCCTGGCTAGGGATAAGTGTCACTGGAATCACTGCTAGGGAGGAGGCATAGACCATGCACAATGTGGAACTATTTTCTCCATAATGCCATTAACAATGCAGGGTGTTCTCCCAGGGTTGGGGACAGTGTTGTAGCCACACTGTGGTTCTAGAAGTAGCATTCCATGACCAGCTTCACATCCCAGTTTTGCTGTAACTCAGCTCCATTATCTTGCTCAGCTGCTCAGAGCATTGCCCCTGCCTGGACAGGTCATTATCAGAATTAAACGAGCTGACACTGCATACACTAAGCTCTCAATACACTTCACTCTTTTCAGACCAGATGGTGTCTACCAAACAGCTAAAAAATTAGAGGAAGTTAATCTGTAATTTTCTTTGATTCTTACTGGAAATGACTATAGAGTGTTGTGATTAATTTCTTATTAACTATCTTCATTTTCAAGCCTCATCACATCTATTAGTCAATCATCATTTACAAATAAAGGTGATTACTAAATCTTTTTTATTTATTTTTCTTTGATAATTGCATTAAACTTCTAAAATAATAGAGACTAAAGCACTGGTCATAAAAATCCTCATGCATTTATATGATAAAAAAATACTAAATGTTTCAAGTTATAAAACTGCAAAATGTTATAACATATTTTTTCTGTATGTTTTCTTATAAAGTTTCTTTAGCTACAAACTGTATTATTTCTAAATTAGGGCATTTTTAGGGGGAGTTACGAATATTTTAAGTTAAAATAATCTTTATTAACCAAATTTAATATATACTTTCAATAAAAACCATAGCAAATTTTCCTAGCAACAAAAACAGTCTCTCTTTGAAAACTGAAAATAGCTTTACTGTGTGTCTCTTGCTGGTCCTGAGCATACAATTCTCTTGCCTCTGCCTCCCAAGTGCTGGGATGATAGGTATGTGCCACCATACCACACTTAAGCTATTGCAATTTTTAAACACTAAGCATGCCAAAGATTGCCAGGCGGTGGTGGCACATGCCTTTAATCCCAGCACTTGGGAGGTAGAGGCAGATAGGTCTCTGTGAGTTCAAGGCCAGCCTGGGCTATAGAGGGTCTGCAGTCAGAGCTGCAACGCAAAGAAATCCTGTCTCAAAAAGAACGCCAAAGATGGTCGTGGATTTTCTCTGCCCATGATCTTGGCCTATAAGGCCCAAAGGAGGCGATGCGTCTTGCCATCTTATGTGACCTTTTAAAAGCTAAAGGAGAGGGATCACAAGGGCCCTCCTTCCTGGTTCCTGCTTCCTGGCATGATCGGACTGCCAGGTGGATTCGCTCCCAGTCAGAACAGAGGACGATTTCAGCTGTCTACTTGGTTCTGTATTCATGAGTGTATTTCCTCAATTTATATCCTAATAAATCCCTATTACCCATTAAATAGACTCACGTGGTTGACCATAACAAAAGATTAACATTTTTAACATTTAAAATATACTACTCAAATTAACTCGCAAGGCAAAACAAAGCCAAAAGATAATGATGGATGATGTCTAACAACTGGCAATCAATTATTTTTTTCAACATATATTATAAATAAGAAAAAAATACCATTTACAACCAAAAATACTGAGCTCTTTATTTATAAAGAGCTATACTTAGGTGCCCAGCCTCCAATACTGAGGACTGGCCCCAGAGCCCCAGCATCCCAGCCTCAACTGAATATGCATCACACCATATCTCCAGCACTGGTGGTCTTAGTAAGCTGGCCAAACTGGCTTCAAACTGGCCAAACTAGCCTCCTGAACAGCTAGGATTATGGTCCAGTACTTTATGTTCCTCGGTTTTCATCCTGAAGTAGAAATGTATGTTTCAGAAGGCCCCATTTCCCACAACGCACAGCCTGTCTTTCCATCCCTGAGAAGGAGCATGAATTTTTACACATAAAAGGCTTCAGGAAGAATCACACTTCCAATTTCTAATTACAAAAATCAAGGTATTAAAGTCACAAAATATTTAAATATTGTTTTATTAAACAACTGCATTAAAACTCTATGCTAAACCAAATATTCTGGATCTTCTATAAATCCTAACAAAATACACAAAAGAAGGTCATACATCTAAGGGAAAAACTGTAAATTGTGAGGGACCAGCCCTCACATTTATTTACCCCAGGGACTCTTGAGGAATGAGGAATAAAAGACTTAGACATAAAGAGGGGAGAGACACAGAAACACAGGATAGACTTGGCAGGGCCTGGACAGTCTCTGCCCTAGGGTGTTTAAAGGAATGCCAAGGGGTGGAGCAGAAGACCTCCTCCCCCAGCACAGCCAAGTGCAGACCATCGCAGACACCTGCACTCAGGCCCGTGGTCCAGTCATCCTCTCTATGCGGACCTGCTGGGTAAAGACACTAGGAACCCAAATGGGCTCCAACAGTAAATCAAAATGAAAACATATTTACTAATCCATTCAAGTGAGCCAGATCCTATGCTATGAGCTTACATAATCACCGCCTATCATCCATCAGCTTACCTTCCTCCCATAAGAAAACAGCCGCAACATGGACTTGCCTTTGTCTTGGGCACACAGTCTTCCAGAAGCACTTTCAATAAGCGGATTGCAAATGGCACTCTGGGAGTCAGAAGTGACCATCTGTCTTCTGCAGAAAGGTGGGGGAAGCTGCAGAGTAGTGGTTCTGACCTCTCTAATGTTGTGACCCTTTAATATACCTCATGTTGTGGTGACCCCCTAACCATAAAATTATTTCACTGCTACTTCGTAGCTATAATTTTGCTACTGTTATGAATCCTAATGTAAACATCTGATATGCAGGATATCTGATATGTGACCCCCGTGAAAGGGTCATCGAACCTTCAAAGGGGTCGTGACCCACAGGTTGAGAAACGCTGCATTAGGGCCTCAGTTTCTCAAGCTGGGCTAATAAAAGACTGCCCAGGGACCACTGCAGTCTGTAATGGAGGTAACCATATCCCAGCGTGCATGAAAGCAGGCAAGGGACAATGACTCCCAAGTGTGACCGGCCACTCTTCCTTACTCCTCCACTCTTCTTCACTGTTCTCATGGGGCACATCCTTTGAACAAGACAGAGCAGGGCTAAGAAGCACTGGACTTAATCATCTGTAGATTGTCCAGAATGTCAAATGAAGAAAATCCTATCAGCTAAGACATAACAAGAAAACCAGTCCTCAGAATAGTCTCAATGCTTTTGAACAAAGATGGTGGGCATGTAAGCAGCCCGGCTTCCTCTGCTCCCCAGTGCCCTAATGTATCTACTGTGCATATGGATACATAGTTGGAGGAGCCAAGAGATTCTCTGGTAATAGGCTTATTGATCCATGTAGATTGATTTCTAGAATTCACATTCCTGGTCCAAGCTCTAAGCAAAGAAAAAAAAATACCTGCATTAAGCCTAACAAATTAAAAATATTCAAAAAAGGCACTCATAGTGTCCACTTTGTATACAATATGAAATTAAGATATAAAACTCTGGACTTGCTCAGCTGGCACGCCTCAGAGAGACACTGATGTACCCACCTCTGATGCTGTAAAACTCTAAGCGCATCAAGTCATAGTGGTACCCTATCAGTTCAGTTTTACACAGAAATTCAGGATGAAGGCCCTGCAGACAGCCTGGCCAAACCCACATGTTTCCGAATAACACTACCTGATGCTATCGGTGCTGGATGACTAGACGGCTTTATCTAAGGTCACACAGCTTATAAAAACGGATCTGGAGTGTTTGGCTGCAATTAATCCTGGTGTATGCAGTAACCAAATGGTATCTTCCTTAATGGTCACTTGTGATCTCACTGAGTCCTATGGGGAAAGAAAGGGTATTTCACCTCTTCTCATAAATAAAGAGGAAAAGCAATAGGAATTATAACTACATGCATTACACAGTCAAACATAATTGTTAGTATGATTTTCTGAAGGCTGTTATTTATTTAATTTTTTTCTGTTTATATGTCTCTGTGTGTGTGTGTGTGTGTGTGTGTGTGTGTGTGTGAAAGAAAGAGAGAGAGAACATGCACATGAGCGAGAGCTGCCTTCCTGCTTGGAATGTTTGGGAAAAGGTTGAAAACGATCCAGAGAAAGTTTGTCATGCAAGTCAGGCTGCACGCCACCCACTACCAACCCTTTCCCTGCAATAAAAGAAAATAAAAACTGCAACTGCAAAGAGAGAATTTAATAGAAACAGAAGTTCAGTACCATGTGCAGGGCTTTTTCAAAATACTAATGTAGCCTGGCACCGGTCTGCATTCTGACTAAAGTGGTAGCGATTGTGGAGAGAGCGCTATTTCCAACACTGTTTTAAACCCGCTTATATAATACTCGATTTTCTGTCATAAAGTGAAACTATTCCTGAGATAATGGACTGAACCCCCTCATCCCGTTGTGCTGTGAGCTCCGCCGTTCAGACTTCTTCACCCAGAGACACTTCTGGTGGGGATCTGTGATGTGCTTCCCCTCCGCTGAAAGTCCAGAGGGGCAGCCATCCTCTGGGCTTCATTCTGACCCAGGAAACAAAAATAGGGTGGAGCAGAAAGGTCACAAAAGGAACTACAGTTTCTTGTGCTGCTTCCCTTTCCTCCTCCTCCTCCTCCTCCTCCTCCTCTTCCCCTTCCTCCTCCCCTTCCTCCTATAAAACAAAGCCCCTTTCTTTTACTTTCAAACCCTTGTATAAGTTTTTCCAAATGTATTTTCCAATATTTCTGAAGCGGGTCCATGTGAATTACTTCCCACTTTGGGGCCCACTATCAACTCAACTGCTTCCAATTTCATTCTGCGCCTTTCAACATGAAATGCAAGGAACATGGCGGTTAGAGGCACAGGCTGACAGTGTCAGCCGCTGTCGCCGCCTAGCCACAGCTCCCACTGGAGAGGCCTTCCCTGTCTGTACCCCAGAATTCCCATCTGTGAAACAGTAAAGGTAGAATAGGATGGGGGTGGAAATTAGTGGAGGGCTAAACCCCACAGGAATGCTAGGAGATAGACTTCTAATGTAGGCACCCTGTGTTTTTGTCTCCTTCACCAATCATGAAGACTACCAAAGCCAAAGCAGGGCCTCAGGCCTCTCAAGGTATCAAATGACAAGGCTTTGTGACTAAGCTTGGACATTCCATCCTCTTTCTACTACAAAACCAATCAAGAAGGAGAAGCCGCCAAAAGAAATCTTGAAGTATAATGTCCACTGTTTTAAAACAAGATGCAAAACGTAATGCTATAATTATCCCGTTGGCAATGCTAAGTCCTGTGAGAATTCAGGGAAGAAAAAAGGTTCCTGTCATGATTTGTCATGCACATTTTAGGAAAAAGAATGACCCTCACATAGGATGCAGCAGCATCCTTGTAAAGCACTTGCCGGATAGGGGCTGCGTGTATTTGCCTATATCCTCAAGTACTCCAGGGAAGGTGGCTTGATGGCCCTCTCAATAGAAAATGAACACCCCAGAACAGATGTAGGAGGAGGCAGGTTTTATTTCTTACTAACAAAGTAAAGAATTTGGCAATAAATTTTTTTAAGCAGATGGATTGGAATATTTTGGGAAATGCTAAAGGGTTGATTTTGAATTGCTTTTTAGAAGCTCAAGTTATAAAAAAGGAATTTTGGCTAATGCAATCACCTTCCAAATTCAGCAGTGTTTACTAAAGGCAGCAGCCATCACTTTAACTTTGATTTAGAACAATCTATGAAGCAGTAGTTAGTCTTAACTAGGAATTAAGGTTCAAATATTTAAAATAAAACTGGACTGAATGTCTACACACACACACACACACACACACACACACACAACAAGAGGAATCACTAAAAAATAAACATGTGCCCAAGACCAGATGAGCCACACCCTATCATGATTTTTGGGTCGTTCTCAAGGTGAAAAAACCATTACTTCTGGCTTTGAACATAATCTTTCTTTAGGGAATCTATTTTATTGTTTACACTGTCCTTGGTAAAAAAATTAATAAACTTTCTCTACAAGACTCCCTAAGACTCCTAGACAAACTCCTGCCCTTTCTGTTGACTACTGATCCAAAACAACAGGACTGAAAATGAAAGTTTGGGATTTTTTATTTTCTTCAACCTTTCTCTAAAGCAGGTTTTCTTGGACTGCCAGCCCCCAAATTATGCCATGGAGACTTACTATTGGTTATGAATGCTCGGCCCTATCTTATGCTTGTCCCACTAGCTCTTATAACTTATTTTAACCTGTTTCTCTCCATCTACATTTTGCCCTGGGGCTTTTTACCTTTCATTCTGTATGTCCTACTTTCCTGCTTCCTCCATGTCTGTCTGTCTGGCCCCAGGCATCTCCCTCCACCCCCCACCCCTCTCTCTTGGTCTCACATTTAGATTCTTACTCCTACTTATTCTCTCTGCCCACCAGCCCACCCATCCCAATACTGCCTAGTTATTGGCCGTTCAGCTTTTTATTAGACGAATCAGGTACCTTAGGCAGGCAAGGTAAAATAAATGTAACACATCTTTACATAGTTAAACAAAGGAAGCATAAGTAAATGTAACACACCTTTACAAAGTTAAACAAAAATTCTGTTCCACAATATTTCTCTTTCCCACCAGATACACAATGGAGCAATGGAGTCATTGTTTTTTCTTTGGCTCTTTCCTTAGATCAATCATCTAGCTGATACTTATTGATACATCTGTTCCACACTCTCCTTCAAAGAAATTTGCTTCCATGTGCTGTCCAAATATACAGCTATCAATCTTTGTTCAAACCTAATCCCATAACCTCTTAATTGGCTCACTAACATAGTATCTTGTAAAAATATATTTTAGAAACCACAAAACTAGTTTTAGCAGCAATTGTCTCCTCTACGATATGCCAAAAATACACCAATTGATCAATTACAAGTGGCCCTCCTACTCTCTAATGTTGATAATGCAGGAAATCAGGATAACGAAATCTGTAAATGAGCCATAAAGTGGTCTACTGGGGCTGGCTCAGACTGGCTCAGGAGCCATCTTTTCCTAGCCTTCAGACAGCCTAACTTGGCAGCTTGAAATAAGCTCCCAAGAAAGGCTTTGCACTTGTGTGGCTTTCCTCCAAATGGTCCCATTTCCAAAAAGTTATCCAAGATGCTGATTTGGGGGCACTCTGAAGGTAACTACACTTTACCATTTACGTTAAGAGAGTGCTGCTCCTAAGAAGTGGGACTTGTAAGGAGATAGTATAGTCCCTAGCTCTCTGGGAACACTGGAAGTACTCAGAGGGATACAGGAACTATATTGAGAGGCGTGCTGATGAGGGTGACGGACAGCAGGACTCTGAATCACAGGAGAGAGTCCAGAGAGGAAAAGGTTTGAAGTAAATGGTCATTGGTGGTGATGGATTCCGTCAGCCACAGAGGGTGCAAATTGCCCTCCCTGGTGGAGAAAATGAAGGAAGAGAAAAAACGGGCAGGAGAGCAAGATGAGCTGAAAATGGACTTAGGGATAGGACAGGGCTATGGAGAGGTAGGGGGAGCGTCCAGAATTCTGTGAAAAGAGGAATGATGCATTTTACAAATATTATTTTTAATACTGCTCAACTCATTGTTTTCCTGCTATTAAACTTACAATCTCCAACGAGCCCAAGCCCCTTAGTCTGCAGACTTGCTGGACTAGGATTCATAGCTTTGTCAAGGGTGCTGCTGGGTCATCTGGACACTAACTGCACACCTCTGACTAAGACATAAGCACTCTCCATTCCTGCTTTGACGCTGAGCTGCTTAGGCGTTCACAAAGTAATGGTTTAGGATTCATTTCAGCCTAAATTTTATCTTGAGTAATGTGATGGCTTGGTTGGTGGTTTTGGTTGTCAATTTGACTATATCTGGAACTAACTAAAACCTAAGTGACTGAGTATACCTGTGAGGTTTTTTTTTTTTTTTCCTTAATTAAACCATTCGAGGTATGAAGACACATTTTTAGTCCAAATCTTTTGAGGTGGAATGATATACGTTTAATTCAGATCTCTTGAAGATAAACCTTTAATCTGGGCCACACCTACTGCTGGCAGCCTATCTAAAGGACTTGGAAGGTAGAAGCTTGCTCTCTTTGGCTGCTTGCTTTTACACTCACTAATAAGTCTATCCCTTCACTAACATTAGAGCCACCTTCTTTAGGATTATGGTATGCAGCAAAAAACAACTGAGACATCTAGCCTCATGGATTGAGCAATTACTGGATTCTTGAACCTTCCGTTGGTAGACACCCACTTTTGGACTAGCTGGGCCATAGCTGTAAGCTATTCTTCTAATAAATACCCTATCTATATCTCTATATCTGTATCTATATCATAAATATATATATATATATATATATATATATATATATATATATAGATATAAATTTATTCTATCAGTTCTTTTCCTCTAGAGAATCCTGACTAATACAGGTAGGTTGTAAATTATTGTAATCACACTGGAATTAGTATTACACCTCAAAAAGAACCATTCAGGCACAATCAATCAATAATTTTGTGTGTGTGTGTGTGATATCAGTGGTGTCCAAAGACAAGGGCAATGGCCTTTAGAGAATACTGGAGAACCAGGTATGGTGGTTGATATCTATAATCTCAGCACTTAGGAGGCAGAGGCAGGAAGATTGCCTGGAGTTCTAGTCCAGCCTGGGATACAGTATGAGACCTCGTCTCTGGACAATTAAAAAAAGAAAAATTCAGTTCTCTCTCTCTCTCGTTCTCTCTCTCTCTCTCTCTCTCTCTCTCTCTCTCCCTTTCTTCCAAACTGGGGATGAAAACTAAGCCCTCACAAGGGCTAGGAAAACACTATACCACTTATCTACTCCTTCAGTCCCATATACAACAGAAAGATGTGTGAATTAACTTACTTGGTATGCATATACCACTTAAAAGTAAATTTTGTAGTTCTGAGGATTCGTAGCTGATTGATGATTTCTTTTCTCCTCTGGTAGAATGCGTGGCACCTTCCGGCACTATGAAAGCCAGCAGCAGGGATAATTCTTCCCTGTCAGTATCAGCTTGATTTCTCCATGGTCTCTGACTCATGCATGTGAGCTACCATAATGATCAGCCGCGCAAGACATGTCTGCTGGTGCAACGCTGGCACAAAGATTGTGGGAGTAACCAACCACTCCCTGATTGGATTTAAGGAAGGCCTGCTCCCCAAGATGAAGCCCATATCTAACACCATTATCAGACTAAGAACCTATGGCTATAAATATCACAGGTCCTACTATTCTGCTAAATGTACATAGTAGTAAACCAATTCCTAATTACTTATACCCACAATTAACGCATCACTCAACTGTTTTCAGTAAATGGTGATCAACCCAGAGACCCACAACTAGACAAGGCACAGAAAAGACTGCTGAATATTCATCCTTAAATGTAATATACACACTGCACCCCTTTCTCCAAAGGGCCATGAGGCCATGTAGAAAAGGGAGAAGAGACAATGTGAGAGGTAGAGGAGGTAGATGGCTACACGGAAGCTGTGTCTTCTTGACCCAGTATGGCAGCTATGCACACAAACTCACAGTAGCTGTGACAACATGCACAGGACTGGTGTAAGCCCAGCCCAGTCCCAGCATGGTGAGGGGATCTGGGCATAAAGCACTAGCCATAGAGGAGAAGTGGTTTTTTGTTTTTTGTTTTTTTTTTTAACCATCGTTAGCTGCTGGGAGTGGAGGGAGGGGGTCAGCTTTCTCTAAGAGTGTATCCCCTGACAAACCAGCCATGTTTGAACAGAAAGCCACACATCCAAGAAATTGCGTAGCACGTGCTGGCCTTCAAGGACAGAAAATAAGATGCAAAGCTGGATGGAAAGGGAAAAAAGGGAGATGGATGTGGCAAAACTTTGAGTGGGGAGGGTGAATACGATCAAAGCATGCTGTAGTTCTCAAGGAACTAAAAAGAAAGTCTTTATTGATAGGAGGCAAAGTTAAAGAAATGAAGAAAATTGTTCACTCAAGTTTCCTGTACCAAAGTCAAGTGTGGAATTGCAAGTAACCCAGGAGTCCGAGGCAAGACCAAGAGCAGAAAGCCAGGCTGGGATACAGAGTGAGACCCTATCTTGAAATACAACCAAACAACCCACAAATAAGAATAGACAGGGAAAATACGTCCTTTGAAACATCCATGCAGAAACAGGGTACAGTCTAGGAACTGAGTGCCACTCTTTAATGCAAGTGCAAAATTAACATTCTCCAGCTTAGCATAGTCTGCTTCCAGCTATTGATATTCATTTTGGAACAGACAGGACATATTTAGAAATGGCACATCCCCAGAAAATGTGGGTGGGAGTGTAGGATTTTTGCCTAATACAATGTGGCTAGAATTTTTTTTTTTAAGTCAGAAAAGAAATCTGTTTCCCAAATCATTTAGGCTAGAATACAGCCCTCTATTAAACAACTATATGAAGTAGAGTAGCATCAGCTTATTACAAAGAGCTGCTCACAGAAGCTGTACTTTAAGACAC
Source organism: Onychomys torridus (assembly GCF_903995425.1). Lineage (NCBI taxonomy): Eukaryota > Metazoa > Chordata > Mammalia > Rodentia > Cricetidae > Onychomys > Onychomys torridus. The sequence continues at coordinate 39,452,099 of NC_050465.1, forward strand.
AGCCTTCTGTGGCCCAGTGGTACAGCCTCTGTGGAGCATGCTTGAGCCTGACGCTTGATCCCTAGGACAGGAAACAGAAACAAACAAAAAGCCCAAACAACGAAAACACCAAATATAGCCAGCACACTAGTGAGAGTGGTTACTGCCGATTATATTCACAGCAAAAAGAGTAGACTTTCATCAAATGCTTTATAAAGCATCATAAAACGTATCATTGGTGGAAAATAAGTATTTAAACAGGCCTATTGATAAAAATGGGATGCCTTTTATTAACAATATGCAGCAATATAAGAAGTGCACATCCAGCAGCTACCATAAAGGCTTGCATGCTAGCAGAAGCAGAAGGAAAAAAAAACAGTGGGTAGATATTACAAATGTCATCAAGTAATCAATTAAAGGAAATTCATGTCTTTATTAGGATACTGTACATTTTACTTTAATGATAATGTTTTCTAATTAGATTTAAAAGCACTTTTCAAAAAATATATATATCCTTCAGATGCGATTGCTGTGCAAGCCTGAGGACCTGAATTCACGGCCTCGGGACTCATGCAAAAGCCAGGAAACACTGCAAGCCTTCTAAGCACGGGGCTGGAGGGCAGAGACAGGCAGATCGCAGGAGCCCTCTGCCCAGCCTGAAAGTGAGGCTCAGGTCAGTGAGAGACCTGATCTCAAGGGAAGAAGGTAGAAAGCAACAGAGGAAGGCACCCAATATCTTCCTCTGGCTATTCAGAAACACACACGCATGTACCCCCCTCTGTGCATGTGTGCCCCAGTATAAAACACACACACACACACACACACACACACACACACACACACACACACACTACTTCAGAAATATTCGCTATCTCAGAACAGTTTCAAGTGGAAATCAGGAGTGGAGAAGAAAGAAAGGAAAGGAAGATGGGAAGAGAGAGAGATGAAGACATAGAGAAAGATCAGGAGGTAAAAGGAGAAAAGGGAAGAGGGTCACGTCCTGAGGTTCTCAGGTAGGTCTCAGAGCTGGATCAGACCTCGGCACATCTTGATTTGCCTTCATCTTTCACGGATGCTGCTCTCTCCATGGTCCTCCCTTTCTGAAAGGGTCTCACCTTAGTGATGGCAGCACATGCCTTAGCAGCTGCAGCTCCCATCTTCCTGGCCTTCAATACAGTGAGAAGATCTTCTCTGTCTACGGAAACGCTTTAAGGTGTCCGGGATGCCAACTCGTCGGTTCTAACTGGCTCTTGTGGATTAGTGCCACATACAAGTGCATCACTGTGCCTGAGAGGACCAAGGACGCTCCTGATGGGGACTGAACAGGGTCACATCCCCCTCACCCCAGGCCCAGGAGGAAGAGCAGCGTCAAAAGACCAGGTGGGTGCCGCTACCAAAGAAAGGGACTAGACAGCCCTCAGCAGATCTAGGGCTCTTCTTTTGCGGTCTTTGTCTCCAATCCAGTCACAAACTTCCACCATTCCAGAACCCTTCAATCCCCAACATGTCTGTTCAGCACGGGACTTCCCAGTGTATTTCTCTAATACGGGAAAATGGCATGTGGTGAAGGGAGTGGCCTGAGGGTCAGAAGGTCCAGGTCCTCAGTCTGTCTCTGTCACGTGAGCAAGTTGCACAACCTTTCTATGCCTCAGTTTCCCCACCACAGCTAAAGACAGGTGACAGTAGCAGATACAAGTTGCTGGAACAACAACAAAAAAAAATCGACACATGCAAAACTGCCTACAATAATGCCTAACACAGTTATCTATCAATAAGAGGTATTGATAGCCAACGTTTAGCATGGTCATGTTTGCTTCATCCGGAACCTCTAGGTGTGACCTCACACATCTACAGTCTCAATATTCAGGAGTTAGAGACAGGAGAGTTTGAGACCAACCTGGGCTACCATGAGACATTGTCTCAAAAAAAAAAAAAAATCTGTAATTTATAAGATATCACCTAAGAAAATAGATAACGTAAGTACTGAGTCACAGAGTCACACATAATGGGAGCACTTTCTCTAAGATTATCCTTCCGAATTTACAGACTTCTCACCAATACAGAAAGGAGGCAGTTTTGTTATCTCCTTACCAAACTGGGTAGTGATGTTTAATCTTTTTTTCAGAATCACCATAAAAAAATTCAGTTAATAACTATTAACGATATCTTGAGGCTAAGGAGTTGCCTCAGTGAATAAAGCACTTACTGTGCAAATATGAGGACCCCAGTTCCACCCCCAGAACCCAGGTTAAAAAGTCAGGTGTGACTGCAGAGGCCTGTAATTCCAGCACTGAGGAATCAAAGACTGGGGACCCTAGTGCTCGCTGGCCATCCAGACTAGCCTAATCTTGGAATTCCAAGCCAAGTGAGAGGTCTTGTCTCAGAAGAAGGAAGAGGAGGAGGAGGAGGAGGAGGAGGAGGAGGAGGAGGAGGAGGAGGCATCAACATCATCTATTATCTTATTTAGTTATTGATAAACCCAGAAAACAATTGTAGAGCCTAGGATACACAAACAGTGAAACTTAGAACTACTAAGAGATTGAGGTTTTTTTTCCCCCCTTAAAATATATATAAAATCATAATATATCCTTAACTCATTAAAAGTAAAGCAAATGTGTGAACACAGGGGAGAAGCCTGTCGTACAGAGTGTGTAGGTAAACGCTGTCATCAAAACTTTGCCAGCAGTAGCACAATGACATTTTTTGGGGGGTCACTCAATTCATCAAAATGTTACTGAAAAAGAAAAAAAAAAACAATATGAAGGTGTCTTTTTTTGTTAAAGGTAAAAATCAATAGAACATTTATATGAGGGGGAAATAAACAGAAAGCTTTATTCTTTGGAAATGCAAACCTGTGACAGGAGAAAAACTCTAAAAAGTGCACAAGGCATTTACTCTCCAGCCCCTTCACAGGTTACAGGAACCGGAACAGCACCATAATTGGAAAGGAGTCTTTGCTACTCATTGCCTTCCCATCAGTTCTTTTCAAATGCCCTTGCCTAGACTCCTGAATGGACGCTTCCTACCCTTAAAGTGAAATCAGAAAAGAGAATTCTTTGTTCCTACTATGTGTCTGATGGATGGGAGCAGGTACAGCGCACCCAGCTCTCTGGAACTCAGCACCTCACAGAGGGCACAGTCCCTACTCAGGAAACAAGTGCCCAGTGAGGCTTGGGTTCCAGCAAGGAAGGTGCAGAAACAACAGGAAATTTAAAAGCAGAAACTAGCAACGGGGAATGGTTTGGGGCAAAAAGAGAGGACTTGACCCAGGCTCTGAAGAGCAGAAAGATTTAGACAGGAAAATGGAGAGGAAGAAAACACCACCATGGTATCTCTGCTCAGCGCACAGTGGTTCTAGGGAGGCAAACACATTTCTGCTGACTCGTCTCCTGGTGCTGCATGCAATATTACTACTTTCTCTACTGTTCAGTAGCATCAAAGGCAGCTTTCATACTTCCAGGAGCCTTGCAGCGGCTGTTTGTCTGTAGTTCTTTAGCATGTGTTCAAATACCCTGCTACATTAGTAAACTACATGTTTACTAAATGGACAGAAGAGGTAGTTGGGGAGAACTGTTCTTAGCATTATTCACTTTACCTTTATTCTCAATAGCTCCCTTCCTAATAGTCAAGACATTTCCTAAAGATGGGTATCAGGGCCAAAACACAGAAGAGCCAGAGGAAATGATAATTCTTAACAGATGCACCAATCCGTCCCTGCAGTTGAGGATAGAGCAGGCTGAGACACGCAAGGCAGTCTTGCACCCATATCGTCAATCCAGGTCAATCCAGGGGCAGTCCTGCCCTGCTTTGTAACTCCACGTGGAAAGTCATCAACAGCACCTGTAGAAACAGCCCGCAGCCAAGACCCAGGCAAAGACAGCCTCTAGGATACGGAGGAGGGCCAACTTCCGGCAACCCTGATGATGACTGGCATCAGGAGCACTGACTACAGCCTCTGCTAGCAAAGGCAGCACAACCAATGCCATGGCCAAAGAGGGGTGCGTCTCTGAGAGGAGGCCACGGGACAACAGAGGCCCTCACCAGAGGCACGAAGTCACCCCTCCTTTTCTTACATGCAAAGGATGAAGAGACAGAGGTGCAGAGACTGAGCCCAGACAAGGAGAGAATGAGACCCTGAACCCGGAGCTTTTCTCAGCATCCCTCTGTCTGTCTGTCTGTCTGTCTGTCTGTCTCTGTCTATCTCTGTCTCTCTCTGTCTCTCTCTCTTTCTCTCTGCTGGCTGTCTTCCCCCTTCCCCAATAGGAAACTTCATATCCAAAAGCAGAAAGAACCTACAGTCCTTGGTGTAACATTTCTGATCCATTTACAGACATAACCATACACAAGGGCAAGAAGGCATGCTTGCATTAAGGTTGCACGCTCCTTGTCTGCCAAGAGGCGATATGGAGGCTGACTATCCTCACTGAGGAGTTCTCACTCTCTGAACCGGAAGTGCGACTGACATTTGGGCCCAACAGGTCTTTCTTGTGTAGGATGTATGGAGTAATACAGGGCGACGCCCACTAAATCCCAGCAGCAACTCCCAGTTACACTTAAAGTCACCCAACTGCTTCTCCCTGAGACTCAATGGGTCCCTAAGTTGTGTGGTGCTTTGTTACTCCAGTAGCAACTAGAACAGACCAATACAATTGCAGTGAGGTCTACCATAATGGTCCTAGAAGTTAATATTCCCTTGTAGATGGGGGAAGACAAGATCAAGAGGCCCTCATCTAAGATTCCAGCTATGGTTCCTCCAGTCCATCCCTCAGGTGCAAGCAATCTTGGGAAATGTTGAGTGGATAGTAAGTAGAAGGCTAATTGAAGGCAGAACTCCATGGTGCAGCTTCCATGAGGTTTCCATCCATGGAGGAGTGAAACTCTGCAGTGATGTGGCTGTTTGAGGGTCACGTGTGTTCCTGTGTATATCCCCTCACCCCATGTTCTTTAAGAAAGTCCAGTAAACTCACAGGTCTCATCAAACTGGACTTTGGTGAGGTGTATGTAGGGGTGCTACTGGTGTCCACCTGGGGTGAACAGGCATTTGCTTCTGTCTCCCCAGGAAAAATCATGCAACACTATGAGCCACAGCTACTAGCTCTGTTCTCCATGGCTGCGTCACTAACCAGTGTTGCACCAAGCCCATTATGTCTGGACAACACGGAATTCGGCATCCCTTTTAGATGACTTGTAAAGCAACTGGAACATGCCCCCACTAAGAGTTCAGGCCCTCTTCCTTCTCTCACTCATTGCAGGGTCCCAGCCCCCAACTCAACATCCCCTGCCATGCCTGCCAGAACACCAGACAGGCTGCCTGCAGACCACCACTCTCTCTGTTCCCCAGACCCATCCCCTCAAGCTTCTCCATATCACTACAACAGAACACAGCAGCTGCAGCCTCCCTTCCCTACTGCCCACATCTCCTGCAGATCACAGAGACCATGCCCTTCTGACCTCCCCACCATCCCCTAGTCGACTTGTCCCTGCATCCCAGTCTCCAACACCAGCAGGCATCCCCTGTGAACATGTCAGCCCAGCAGGCCAGTTAAACAGTTGACACACAGCCACCATACTCTCTAAAAACCCAGAAAGGAAACAGAAACCAAAGAACGAAACACTCACCCAACAGAGACAAACCCAGAAATCAGCACCTAGACCTATAATCACCATAGACCAAGATGCCTGGACACCAGTGTAAGAACATAATCAACGACAACCAGGGCAATGTGGCACCACTGGAGGTCAGCTATCCCACCATAGCAGGCCCTAAATATTCCAATATGATAGAGGTCTTAAAGAGAAAAATCAATAAATCCCCTAAAGAAATTCAAGAAAACACAAACAATTGGAGGCAATAAATAAGTCTCTTAGAAAAAGCCAAGAGAAAATAATCAAAGGAAACAGATACAACTATTCAAGACCTGAAAATAGGAATAAAAGCAATAAAGAAATCCCAAACTGAGGGAATTCTGGAAATGAAAAATTTAGGAATTCAAACAGAAACTGCAGATGCAGGTTTCAGCAACAGAATAGAACAGATGGAAGAGAGATGTTCGGGCACTGAAGATACAATGGAAGAAATAAATACATCAGTCAAAGAAAATGTGAAATCTGAAAAATTCCTGACACAAAACATTCAGGAAATCTGGGACACTATGAAAAAAACAAGCCCAAGAATAATAGGAATAGAGGAAGGAGAAGAATTCCAGCTCAAAAACCCAGAAAATATATTGAGCAAAATCATAGAAGAAAACTTTCCTAACCTAAAATAGGACATGCTTATAAAGGTACAAGAAACTTACAGAACACCAAATAGATTAGACCAGAAAAGAAAACCCCACCACCACATAATAATAATCAAAACACTAAACATACAGAACAAAGGAAGCATGTTCAAAGCTGCAAGGGGAAAGGGCCAAGTCACATATGAAGGCAGACCTATTAGAATCTCACCTGACTTCTCAACAGAGACTCTAAAAGCCAGAAGGGCCTGAACAGAAGTGCTGCAGAATCTAAAAGATTACAGATGCCGACCCAGACTGCTATACCCAGTAAAACTTTCAATCACTTTAGATGGAGAAAGTAAGATATTCCATCATTAAAAAAAAAAATCTATCTTCAAATCCAACTCTATATAAGGAGCTAGAAAGAAAACTCAAACCCAAGGAGGTTAACTATGCCTGTAAAAACACACAAAATAATCTCACATCAGCAAAAACAAAAGAATAGAAACACAAACACACACACACACACACACACACACACACACACACACACACGATCATCACGTTAGATTCAGAAAAGGCCTTTGACAAAATCCAACATCTCTTCATGATAAAAGTCCTAGAAAGATTGGGGATGCAAGGATATACCTAAACATAATAAAGGGAATATATAGCAGGCATATAGCCAACATCAAATTAAATGGAGAGAATCTCAAAGAAATTCCATTAAAATCAGGAAGAAGACAAAATCGTCCACTCTCCCCCCTATCTATTCAATACAGTACTTAGAGCTTAGATAGAACAGTAAGACCACAAATGGAGACCAAGGGTATACAAATGGGAAAGGAAGAAATCACAGTATCATTACTTGCAGATATGATACTATACATATGATAGTGACCCAAAAAATTTCACCAGGGAACTCCTACAGTTGATAAACACTTTCATGGAAGTGGCCGGACACTAGATTAACTCAAAAAATCTGTAGCCCTCTTATATACAAATGACAAATGGACTGAGAAATAAATCTGGGAAACACCTTTCACAATAGTCACAGATAATATAAAATATCTTGGGGTAACTCTAATCAAGCAAGTCAAATACTTGTATGACAAAAACTTCAAGTCTTTGAAGAAAGAAATTGAAGAAGATATCAGAAAATAGAAAGATCTCCAATGTTCATGGATGGGTAGGATTAACATAGTAAAACTAGCTAGTCTACCAAAAGCAATCTACAGATTCAATGCTATCCCCATTAAAATTCCAACACAATTCTTTACAGAGCTTGAAAGAACAAATCTCAACTTCATATGGAAAAATAAAAAACTAAGGACAGCTAAAACAATCCTGAACAATAAAATAATTGCTGGAGGTCTCATCATCCCTGATTTCAGGTTATACTACAAAGCTATAGGAATAAAAACCACATGGTGTTGACATAAAAATAGAGATTAATCAACAGAATTGAAGACGCAGACATAAGTGCACAGACTTACAAGCTATAGGAATAAAAACCACACGATACTGACATAAAGACAGAGGTTAATCAACGGCTTTGGCCTATAGGCTGGATAGGACCAAGGACTTTCTTGCTTCTTGCCAAGGACAAGAATGGAGATGCTTTTTGAGTCCCTGCCTGAACTGACTGATCCATTTCTATCCCCATCCTCATCATTATTTGCACACTACCTAAGCCTCTAATTCATGAACATCCTGCTGCATACCAAGAAACTTACCTAGCATTTCAGGCCCTTCATAACTTGACCAGTATCACCATCACTCCTGGAAAAACACCTATTCTCCATACTATATATTTCCCCAACCAGTGCCCATTTCAGCCATACTTTCTCCATCCCTCCCAACAGCACGTTGGCCTCTCTTTCCACGTTTCCAGTCAAATCACACCAGTTCAGGGATCCTTTACATGAGATCATCAACCTCCTCTAGGTAACATTTATTTCTCTCCTTACACACACAGTACTTTACACTTCCTTGGGTTAGCTTCTCCTCTTTTTTAATTTTTGAGATATGTTTCATTATAGATCCCATGCTGACTCGGAATTTATTACACTCCTGACTTCAGTCCCTATGTTCTAGGACTGCTGTGGTGGTATTGTGTTCCCCAAAATATTGTGCATGCTATAATAAACTTATCTGGGGTCAGAGAACAGAACAGTCACAATATTAAACATAGAGGATAGGCAGTGGTAGAACACTCCTTTAATCCTGGCATTCCAGAGGCAGAGATCTACCTGGATCTCTGTGTATTCAGGGATACAGCCAAGCATGGTGACTCACACCTTTAATCCCAGAAAGTGAGACTTTAATCCCAGGGAGTGATGGTAGAAAACAGAAAGGTTTATAAGGCGTGAGGACCAGAAACTAGAAGCATTTGGCCCGTTAAGCTTTTAGGCTCTGAGCAGCACAGTTCAACTGAGATCCATTTGGATGAGGACACAGAGGCTTCCAGTCTGAGGAAACAGGATCAGCTGAGGAACTGGTGAGGTGAGATGGCTGTGGCTTGTTCTGCTTCTCTGAACTTCCAGCATTCACCCCACTACCTGGCCCAAGGTTTGTTATATTACTAAGACTTTTTAAGATTCGTGCTACAGACTACAAGTATGTACTACCAGAGCCACCAGCCACATTTTATAATTTCTCACTATAACATACTTGTTTTGTAGTTACTTATCTGTTTTAACTAAAAGCTGTTGAGTTGGGGTCATACATCCTAGAGATAAACCTGTTTTCTGTTTGGCAATCCCCCAAGGCTTCCAGAGTACAACAGAGGATCACAGCCACATCTATGTAGCATGCTCTCCTAGTCTTCTCTATGCACATCTGCAGGTCCAGACAGTGCTCAGTCTGTGTGATGGCTGTCTTGGTTGTCAACTTGACTACGTCTGGAATTAACTGAAACCAAAGGGATGGGTAAACCTGCGAGAGAGATTTTTCTTCATTGAATCATTTGAAGTGGAAAGACACATCCAAAATCCAATCTTTGGAGGTGGGAAGATGCACCTTAAACCTGGGCCACATCTTCTGGTGGTAGCAATATAAAGGACATGGAAGAAGAACTCTTGTTTTTTGCCTGCTAGCCCAACTCACACCTGCAAATCCATTCTTTCATTGGTATTAGAGCCTACTTCTTTGGGATTATGGTGTGGACTGAAGACCAGCTAAGACATCCAGCCTCAGGGACTGAACAAGCATCAGATTCTTGACTTTCCATCAGGAAACAGCCATTGTTAGTCAGACCATGCCCTGCATGCCACTCTAATGGACCATATACATAATCATTCTGTCAGTTCTGTTGCTCTAGAGAATTCTGACTAACAAATACAGTCTTTCTCAGTTACAGTTCAGCCCTGGCTTTTCTTCTGCTGACTAGAGAGGATACAAAGGTGGATGGGATGCAGGACACAGAACTGAAAAGCAGAAAACCAACATCTGAACAGATCTGCCTGACACCTGCACCCCACCAGTCAAAAGCCCAGATCCATCCCAGACTTCTCAGGGACATGAGGCAAAAATACCATCACGCTGCGTAAGCAAGTTTGGGAGTCCTCACAGCCACAGAAGCCCACCAGAGATGCCTGCCATACCTTTGCCAGTCTTTCCATGCCTGCTTAGCCCCACTGGGTCACTGTACATTAAATGTGCATGCATATGCATCCATGCACAGCACTGATCAAGGGCTTTACTCAACGAACATTTTTTCACGTGAGTTGGGGAATAAATATTTTATCTGGAAGGAAACAAAGGGTTTAATTTTAACCTTCTTACTTGCAGTCAGTAGACAATGACAAGCATTAGCAAGCTTCAAGAAGGCTTTAAATTTGTAATTAAACTCTTTTTGTGAAAACTCATCCTTGCTTTCAAGATTGCTTAAGTACTTGTGGCATATGGGAAAGCAGGTGTTTGGCAGCGAATGTCTTTTATTTTTTTAGATCTTTTAAGACCACAAATGTGTTTCTCGTTCTAAAACTAGGTAGGATAGCACCGTTCTTGCTTGGCTTCCCCAGCCCTTTCAAGTGCACATTAATGACACTGTATGAAGCAGCCACAGGCTTATTCAGTGCTGAAAAAGAGATGCATTCAGGCTTGCTCCGTTCTAGGTCCAAGTGAACACACTGCTTATGTATGCCCAAAGTGCAAATGCTTTGGGAAACAATGAGCAGAGGTTCCCTGCCATACAGCAGTGCTGGCAACCCACAGTGGAAACCAGTGGAAGACGCTTTCTCTCTGGAGATCCACAGGGATTGCTCATTCTACAATTAACTGACCATACCCTGTGTCCTTAGGCTTATGAGCTGGAAATCCTGCCATGTGGCTTCTCCAAAAAAAACCAAAAAGTGTGTGATAATAATAAATATGGCCTCAGTAAATTAGTGGAGGATCGTGAGGTGTGACCTGGGCCTGGTTCCCCATGACATAACATTCAATATATAGAAAGAGTACTTAACTGCTTCACAGATTTTCTATCAGAGCTAAGCTATTTTTCTTATACCTTCCAAATACCACATACTTTAAGTCAACAAATTTCAGCTTTTCCTTCAAAATGTGCATCCAAAGTGACTGATCCCAAGCCTAGGCTGCCTAGGACACCTGGCTCCTGCAGAGCATCACTTGGCAGGCCACCGCTTACATACTCCCCTTCCCTTGTCCACTACTAGCCTCCAGGTGCAAATTCACGCATGCTTCTTCCTGTCCCTCATCACCCCTGTGGACTTGAAGGTACCATCCCAGGAGTCTCTCAAATAGGGTTCTAGTTCTTCTTCTAGGCTCAGCCTCCTCCGCGCAAAACCTCTCTCCATTCCTGCATTCACCCTCTAGTGTGCGCCAAAGGATACAGGAACCGCCCCTTCCAACTCTATCTTGGGAAGCAACAAGCTCGTTCTTCTTCTGCTGAAGGCTTGTGCTGTCTGTTCTGGGATGCGACACACAAAATCCATCCTTTGCTGCTGTCCATGGCCTACAGGCTATCAGAGCATCTTCTGAGTCTGAAAGTCCCCACCTTGTCCTGCATTTGGAGTCCTTTGTCTATCAGACTGGCTGACACCTCTGTTATTCCTCTAGATGGTGGCCTCCACACTAAAGAATTACAAACATCCTTGCTGAGTAAGGAAGGAAAGTCTAACATTGGGTGGTTCTGGAAAACGTTGTGTATAACTCATAGAGAACTGCGTGAAAGGGGGTAATACTATCTATCAAACCTGCTCCCCTGAAACCAGAAATTCTAACTACCCCTGACCTCAGCAACAGTCCTGGGCTCTTGGTCATACTTCTGCTACTAATTAATTACCTAAGATTCCAGGTGACTGACTTTACCTCTCCAAGCCTAATTTCTCTACCAGAAACACCAAGTGATATAAGTATACAGTCTCTAGAGACCCTAATAACTCTAGAAAAATGATTTTAAACATAAAAGATAACGCCACCAGCCAGGCATGATGGATTATATTTATAATACCAGTACTTGAGGGGTTGTTGCAAAAAGACTGAGTTCAAAGCCAGCCTGGGCTACATGATGAGAGAGTCTCAAAAGAACAGAAAATTAAACATGTTTTAAATAAATAAAACTGCTGAGGACACACTGCAGCTGGCAGAGCTCCTGACTAGCAAACATGAAGCCCAAGTCCAGTTCCCAGCACCACATGACCCTGGGCATGATGGTATGTGCCTATAATCTCAGCACTTGGCAGACAGAGATGGGACGGTCACAGATTCAAGACATAGGTTAGAGGCTAGCCTGGTTTACATGACACCCTGTCTAAAAAAATAAAAGTAATAAAATAAAGCCACTAGATTCCATCTTGTATATACTATAGCAAGACTCAGTCACTGAAACTCTTCTTAAAGTAATCATTATTCAAAAACATTTATTGACTATGGAGGATGTTAAAAGAACCAACACGACTATAAATTCTAATATTATTATAATAAAAATTTGAGTTGCCATACAGACATTTGAATGGCAGGTGTAAGCATCATAGGTATTATTAGCTAACATCTAGTAAAATAACAGTAATAATTTTAAGATCAATAATTTGTTATCCAAATCCAGTCCATGTTGGGAGACGAAGTATGGCCTTAATTCTATCGCGATAATTTGTGTGTGACTGGCAACCCAACATCTACTGAGTCAGCCCCTCTAATTAGGAACTCTGCCACCAACAGTACTTTGGTCAGGCTTCAGAGACCGTGACTTGCTACAGTGAGGTGGCCTCGGCTGAACTGATCACCCTTTCAGGTCTTCTCCTCTGTTCCCTGAAATGTAGGTGTAAATAAGAACTATTTTCATCGGAGGTCGGCTTACCTACATCTTGGAATGCAGCCAAGGATAAAACATACAACCATAGGCAGAAATGTTTCCAGGAACTGGAAAAGGAGTAGATTCAGTGTTTGTCAATAAAATCACAGCCCATTAGTAAGAAGGACCTCATCACAGCATCCTTCCCAGTGGGACCTGTTGGAAATCTACATTTCTACCGGGACTGGGAATTCCATGACGATGAACCACAGAGCTAGGGCATATGAAGACGAGATGTGCCGAGTGCCCCAGCAAAAATCTGCCTCAGAAAGGTCAGAGGGTACTTTCAGGAGAAAAAAATCAAGCTACAACTGTCACTAGCCCTCCTGACAGGCTACAGCAGTACTACTTGGGAATTGAAGGATGGCTGCACATAGGAAAACGTCATTCTGATGACAGAAATCAAGCCACAGTTAGCGTCCCTCCGCATCACACAACTGCAAGACAGATTGGAGAGGAAACCTGGATACTCTGGCTCAAGAGCCATCTCTACTAAAGAAAGACTTCAACTTGTGGAGTCACTGCCTCTCTCTGGCTCTCAAGTTCCCTTAGTTCTGCAACAAGAAGATGAAACCAGCAACCTCTGAAATCCTTTATCAACCCAGCATGTGTGAATCTGTGACATTCAGTCAAATGCTGAGGTTGGCACAAACCCTGGGAAGCCATTTACCCTTCCTATTTAGAACAGCTCTTCCTCTCTCGGTTTCACGCCGACCCCTTTAATGTGGTTGGAATCTACCTCTGTAGGCACTGTTTTTATGAATTCACGTACTGTGAGTAAAGAGGTCAGAGTCAACAGTTAAAATCCGATTCCTCTTGGGCCTGCTGACTATCTGTTCAGCCAGGAGCAGTACAGGTCATCGCAGCTATAGCCTGCTGCCTTGTGTCATAGGTGAAATTTTGCTGGCACACAGTCCCATGTACTTGTTCAGACACTGAGTGTGGTTGCTTTCTCCGTCTATAACAGGGACAGCACAGGCAGCAAATGCCACCATGTTTATTACCTACAGCTGGATCCTAGCTCTTTAGAGATGCATGGCACGCCAGCATTGGTCTGATCTTCACAGGTCCCTTGGGGAAGGGGACACCATGAAGGGAAAAGGACAACATTCACTGAGGATCTGCTACATGCGAGGCACCATGCCAACTCTTACATATCGTGTGGTGAGGAGGTCCACTAAACCACGAACTTCTGTAGGATGGAAAGCTCCCTTTATCATCCTGATTCCTAGGAAACTTCTTCATACACACACAGCAGACTTTTGTTGAACCTGTCTTATTTAGAACTCACAGTAACCTATAAAGAAACTTAAGTGTCAGTGAATTGGGCAAGATATGGTATCAGCCCCGATACTTGAGAGTGGCTGAACCCAGTCAGTAGTCTTCCTGGGAAATGAGTCACTGTCACCATAGCCTGATAACACACACCTGGATGCTGTTGGCTTCCCAAACTCCTCTTTCACATGACAGTTCAACACAAGGCCATGCAAAACTACCCATGCCATTGTTAAGCACCAGGTATTATTCCATCCACTCTGTAGCCGTAGACACCTTTCATTTCCACAACCCATGAGCACTGGCTATTCCTGTATTAAGCATCATAAAAGCTTCAAACCTAAGCCCAAAGGTTCAAACATCTTAAAGTCTGGCACAGCGAGCAAGGGTAGTGCCTGGAAGATTCCAGAGCACTAGGCTTCTGTACCACCTCCATTCTATCCTAGCTCCTTCCCAGAACTCTCCTCAAGATGCATGCCTTCCATAAAGGCTGGACAATGTGGTGTGTGTGCCTATCACCCCAGCATGTAGGAGGCCAAGGCAGGAAGATCAGGAGTTCAAGGCCATCCTGGCTACATAGCGAGTTGCAGTCCTGCCTAAGGTATAAGTTAAGATTTGTAAACAAACACAAAAAAACTAAACAAACAAACAAAAAGACTTAACAATGAGAACAAAGACTCCTCCATCTCTTCATCTGCTATTAAATTAAAATACTAAAGGCCAATCATTGTAGATAGACTGTTTTTTATCCTTTTTATATTTCATAATCCCTTAAGGTAAAGACCATTTTCAAAGAGGTTTAAGCCTAGCGATTTAAGTAACTATAAAACAACTCATTCTGATCTACTCCTCTATGAACTTTACAAAACAAAACAACAACAAAAAATGTGGCTTTCATTAGTTTATGCTTTTAGGTATAAGAAAGGATGGGGCTGGGAGGTGTATGTAGAGGTCTGGCATGCACAAGTCCCTGGGTTCAACCCCCATCTCTCTCTCTCTCTCTCTCTCTCTCTCTCTCTCTCTCTCTCTCTCTCTCTCTCTCTCTCTCTCACACACACACACACACACACACACACACACACACACACACACATCTCTAAAGCAAGCTTTGTTTTGGCTGAGCATTCAGGTTATATGCTAATATTTAGAGAGGGGAAATGGGCTGTATCATAGGTTAGTAAGCCTATTTGTGTTAAATATACTTATTTACTATAAAATAAAATTTGCCGGGTTGGGGATTTAGCTCAGTGGTAGAGTGCTTGCCTAGCAAGCGCAAGGCCCTGGGTTCAATCCTCAGCTCAAAAAAATAAATAAAATAAAATAAAATTTGCCTATTGTTTGTGTTTTTCTTTGTTGTGCTATTTTGTTTGTGTCTGACAAATAAAGCTTGCCTGAAGGTCAGAGGGTGGAGCTAGCCACCAGTTAACCATAGAAGTCCAGAGGCCTGTACCTACAGCAGATCGGAAGTGAGATGGTTGTCAGGAGAGAGGAAGTGATGAGGCAAGGCGGAGACAGGAGCTCGGCCTTTTTCAGTCTGAGGAGTCAGGAGGTAAGAGGTAACTATGGCTGCTCCTTTGCTTCTCTGATCTTTCAGCCTTTACCCCGATATCTGACTCTGAGTTTTTATTAAGACTAATTAGGATCGTGCTACACTTATTTTCTCCAGCTAAATCTTATCTTGACGACTTAGGAACCATTAGTGTTACAGTGTCCAGCCCCAATTGAGTGCAGTGATTACACATAGAATTTCACTCAAATTACACCCAGCCATTGTTTTCCTTACAGACACTTACACAGCAGGGAAAAACAGACTATGGAACCAAACACCGGAAGACAGAAGCTCGGTGCCAAACCTATCGGTCAGAAACTATGTGCAACTGACCATGCCAGTCTCTACAAGCACCTACGTTCCCGTCACAAATACTTCTTCATGCTCACCTTTGAATGTCCTAGGTATTTAACAATTTAGCGCCTTCCCTCTGGTGGGTGGGGGTAGGAGTGGTATGGTGTGTGTGTGTGTGTGTGTGTGTGTGTGTGTGTGTGTGTGTGTGTGTGTGTGTGTGTGTGGCAGTGATAAAATTCCCTGATAAAGGCTATTAAAGAGAGAAAGGGTTTACCTGACTCAGTTCAAGGGAAGTCAAGGATGTTGAAGCAGCTTACCATGTAAGGGACAAGGGACCATCCACAGTGGAAAGATTAATTCCCACATCAATTAACAATTAATTGGCATAGGCATGCCCAGAGGCTAACCTTAATCTGGATAATTCCTCACAGGTGTGCCTAAAGGTCTACATGCTACAGCCATTGACAATTAACACTAACCACATACATATATAACCACAAGTTGATTAAGGACAGATTTGTCTTATCCTTTAAGTTATTGCAGAATAAAGTGTGTAAGCAGTTTATTTATATCAATGGCTTCATTTTTATGACTCATATTAAATATTTTCATATTGCTACAAGAGCAAATATGCTTGCATGCTTGCTATTGTGGAGTATAGAGATGACCTTACAAGCACTAAGCTAATTTTGCTTTGTTTTTTAAATACACAGCTTCAAGTGTGCAACATTGTTATTTTGCAAATTCTCCATAAGTCTCAATTTGAGTTTACAAGGTTTCTTTTATAACCTTCATAGTTTAATGAACCTATTTTGATCTTAATCTAAAAATATATTGATCATGTGTGATGGTTAATTTTATGTTAGTATTTCTGGAAGTGTCTATGGTTGTGTTTCTGGGAGAGACAGACTGGCATTGGAATCGGTGGATTGGAATCAAGAAGATCCTCCCTCACCAATATGAGTGGGCATCGCCCAATCTGCTTGTGTCTCAAATAGAACCAGCAGGCATGGGGTGTATTTTCACTCTGGCTCCTTGACTCGGGCAGCCATCTGTTCTTGCCCTTAGACATGGCCACACACCCACCCCACACCATGTTCTAAGGCCTTTGGTCTTACTTGGATAGGGGGACCAGCCCCCACTTTTACGACCAGGGAGAAGTGGGAAATACTTAGAAAGAAAGAGAGATTTAGATGACGAGAGGAAAGACAGAAACACAGGACAGCCTCGGGAGGGCCTGGGTCAAAACCCACCAGCCCAGAAAAGGGCTTTTTATAACAATGCCAAGGGGCAATGAAAAAAGACTTCTCCCTTGCTAGATACAACCAAGTGTAGACCCCTCCAAACATCTGCTACCCAGGCCTGTGGCCCAATCATCCTCTTAGGCAGTCCTGCTGGGTACAGCCACTAGGAGACCTCGGTGGGCTCCAACACATGGAATCTTCTCACTGCTTTCCTGGGTTTACAGCTTATAGATAGAGAGCAATTACACTTTCTAGCTTCCAGAATATTGTGAGCCAACACCTTGAATGAAATCTATTTTTATGTATCAATACCTATATATTGGCTTTGTTTTGCTGAACACCTGGCTTATCATACCTAAACTATTCCTGACAACCTAGCTATTGGACAGTGCTTAGAAAGCAATTTACAGAGTGACTTCTCTTGGTGACCCAAAAGCATCTGTGCAGGTGCCAACACCTCATTTAATCATTTAGTCACATAGCAAGGACCCATCTATGATTGGAGGTACGAGTCCAGGAACATGTGAATTCCATCCTGCATCATGGAGTCTACTGACCAGCCTATCAGCAGCTGGAGATGTGCCCTGCACACACCAGAGAACAGCCAAGCCAGTCTTTGGGGCTAATGACACTAGATTTGGGAGAATACATTGACTATTATGCAAAGTGATATATGACATGGACATTTTTAAAGGAGAGAGGGAATAATCACAACAAATTCAAAGTTAGCTTCCATTTCTGAAACTGAAACCGAAGCCTCAGCACCCACATCCTAAGTTCTGGGGTTACCATTCTTAGACATCACACCAGGATGAGAACCCTTAAATAAAAACAAGGAAGGTAGTCAGAAGAAAGTGAGGAAGGGAAAAAGGTACAAAGAAATAATGGCATGTATGTTGAACCTGAATGGAGGCAAGAAGTAGTCTCTGAAGCAAGATGTCTCGTCCTTAAAGCTACACAGGGGCCGTCCGTGGGAGCGCATCTCTTCATCCAACAGCATCCTTATCCGATCGCTGTTGGCAAGGCTCAGTAATACCTTTCCAGGAAGATGACTGCTTAGCTATGTCAACAATCTTACTAAGAAAATTTCACACCATGCATGGTGGTGCATGCCTGTAATCCCAGCTTTGAGGAGGTGGAGGCAAGGGAATATCAAGTTCAAGACCAGCCTGGGCTGCATATAAAACCAGGGGGAGGAGGGGGAAGGGGAGGATGGGAAAATGCCACAGTGCAGTTAGTCCATTGGGAAATCTGAAATAATACTCATCTTAAAAATGTTCACAACATACCATAGTATTTTCTCAGGGTTCCATAGCAAAGTGCCACAGGCAGGGTGGATGGCTTGAAAAACAAAATTCTGTCTTCCCAAAATTCTGAAGGCTAAAATTCCAAAATCAAGGAGTCAGCGTAGGGTTGGTTTGTGGTCTCCCTTGTTGGTATATAAATGGTTATCCCCTCCCTACTCTGTGTGTGTGTGTGTGTGTGTGTGTGTGTGAGAGAGAGAGAGAGAGAGAGAGAGAGAGAGACAGAGAGACAGAGAGACAGAGAGACAGAGAGACAGAGAGAGAGAGAGACAGAGAGAGAGATGGCCTAGAGAGATGGATTATGACCCTGCTCCGTGACTTCATTGTAGACCCTCTTTATAGACCCTCTTTCCAAATTTGTACCAAACTTTTTCTTTTGGGCCATGAACCAGCTCCCAAATCAAAACATGGAGACTGATTATTTGTTACGAATGATCAGCCTTATCTTATGCTCGTTTCTTGCTAGTTCTTATAACTTAACCTGTTTCTCTTCATCTACATTTTGTCTCAGGGCTTTTTACCTTTCTTTCTGTATGTCCTACTCTGTGTGTCTGTCTGTCTGGCAGCTGCCTGGCTGGCCCCAGGTGTATCCCTCTCCTTCTCCCTCCTCCTCCTCTCACTCTTCTTGAGCCTAGATTTCTTTTCCTATTTATTCTCTCTGCCTGCCAGTTCCTGCCTGTCCTTCTCCTGCCTACCTATTGGCCATTCAGCTTTTTTATTAGACCAATCAGGTGCCTATATGGCAGGCAAGGTAAAACAGAAATACATCTTTTCATAATTAAACAATGCAACACACCTTTACACAGTTAAAGTCATATTCTGCAGCATAAACAGATGTGACCCATCTTTACATAGTTAAATATTCCACAACACAAATGAACTCATTCCAAGACATTCTGGGTCTTAGGACACACACACAGAAATTGTGACAGCACATAAAATATACCCACTCTGTGATAGACAATAGAATGGATATAGGAATACTAACAAGACTCAAAACACTGGTGCTTTCTCATCTCACTGGCACACACTTTTCATTATGATCTTTCAAATGTTTGCCACACATAATAAGGCGACCTTCTTGGAAAAGAAGTGTGGGAAATAAGAAAGAAAGAAGAAGTGGAAGAAGGGATGACATAACTTTGTTCCATGTGTCTTGTCTACCAAATGACCAGCTTCATCCTGGTCACTGCCCACAGGTTCTCAGTCTCCACTAAAAACTCACTGGCTTCAGCAGCAACAGGTGCCATTGAATAGCACTAAATATGAACAATCTAGATTAACCCTAACTCTGGTTGAAAGGAAAGCTCGGGTTGGTTTTCCATACTTCAAATCAGTAAGATTGTGTTCTTTCCCCCCACTTAGGAAGTACATACATCCACATGGGCTTGCAACAACCTACTACCACATCCACGTTTCTGTGGTCTGAGAACACAACAACTTCCTACTACCACATCCAAGTTTCCATGCTCTG
This sequence comes from Onychomys torridus, assembly GCF_903995425.1. Classification (NCBI taxonomy): domain Eukaryota; kingdom Metazoa; phylum Chordata; class Mammalia; order Rodentia; family Cricetidae; genus Onychomys; species Onychomys torridus. Next base: position 39,471,752 of record NC_050465.1, read on the forward strand.
AGGACACATCCACAACTACCTACTACCACATCCATGTTTCTGTGGTCTGAGGACACATCCACAATTACCTACTACCACATCCATGTTTCTGTGGTCTGAGGACACATCCACAATTACCTACTACCACATCCATGTTTCTGTGGTCTGAGGACACATCCACAACTACCTACTACCACAGCCATGTTTCCATCCTCTAAAACACCACATCAATACCACCACCAGATGACCAGGTTATAGAGCTCACACTATGGCCTTACAACTATGTTGTAAATCCCACAACCCAATAATTGTGATTTTCCTTATTCTTTTTGTTTACCCATTTGGGTCCATAAGTTTATACATTATAGACTTAAAGGGGAAAAAATGATTTAAGTAGAAAAGCAGACCAGAACTTTAAGTTGATTTCATTAAAGCAATGACTTCATTATGTTTAATATGTGAATAACAATAACAACAAAGAAAACTAGTATCACATTTCTGGATAAAAAAATTAGCTGTATATATTAAATTATTTGCCATGAAAAATTGACCTAAGTCCATGAATAGGAATTTTCCCTAAAGACTTGCACAACAATTTGAGTGCTCATACTCATGATTTTATAACAGATCTAGAAGGAACCCTGACTCCCAACGGCACATGAAGAAATGACTTCAGATTATGTAATGATATGGCAAACCTTTAAGCTACAGTTATGCTCCAAGCTCGAAATGTCCCAAACTGCACTCCAAGGCCCCGCTGATTCTACTACACTGCATTTATTTCAGAGATTCATTTTGCATTTTGCTTGAACTCTTGATTTCAGAATTTAATCTCTGCTTGAGATGAATCCCCATAATCTGTCAAAATACCTGAGAATTATAAACGCCTGGTATTGACATTAAAATGAGTAACTCCAGGGTCACTGTGGAATTCCTCTAACTGAGAGCTATCAGGAGGCAGGGTGTGTGCAAAGCAGCCGCATGCAGGCTCCCTGGTTCCTCCCTTTCATCTACATCAGTGGTTCTGCAACTTTATGTGTCTCATGACTTACACATATAAATTCATCTAATGCCTTCTTCCACGATTGACTCACTTAATTCCCAGAGAGTGATCTAGACGGAATGATAGACAGATGATAGATATATAATAGATAATAGATAATGGTGAAGACAGATATCAAATAGATATCAGAGAGATATCAAATAGATATTAGAGGGCCAGGCTGTGGTGGCACATGCTTTTAACCCCAGCACTCGGGAGGCATAGCCAGGCAGATCTCTGTGAGTTTGAGGCCAGCCTGTTCTCCAAAGCGAGATCCAGAAAAGGCGCAAAGCCACACAGAGAAACCCTGTCTTGAAAAACAAAATACAGATATGATTGATAGATAGATAGATAGATAGATAGATAGATAGATACATACATACATACATACATACATACATACATACATACATAGATGGGTAGATACATAGATAGATAGATACATAGATAGATAGATACATAGATAGATAGATAGATAGATAGATAGATAGATAGATAGGTAGGTAGACAGACAGGCAGACAGATAGCCATATAGACAGACAGATAGACAGATAGATGAATGATAGAGATTGGATACTCAATATCCACTGGGCCAGCAGTGAGAGTCTAGGTAAATGTGTTAATGTCTGGTGCCTTTCTACAACAATTATATTGCCATCAGAGGAAATACTACCTTGAAAACTGGAAGGCAGATGTTTTCCCTTCCAATATACCTGAGCATATTACAAGAAAACCAGATTAAACATCATCTGTCACTTCCCACTAAGGAACCTGACTCGTGTTCTAAGGCAGGTGCTCAGCGTGCAGCCTGGACGAGGCCACATCTCAGAAGTGCTGTCCCTCATTGCAGCAGTACTCGGGGCTCTGGGTCTGGAGCCTCTCACCTCTCACCTTTCCTCCTCCGCCACCTCCGCCAGTCTAAGCAGCCCCACCCCTGTCCTTCACTAGTGTGCTGTCTCTATCAGCTTTTAAATGAAAACCTAGACGGCTAAATCTGTCAGCATTGTCCCTAAACTTAGAAATGCTACTAGATGAGGTCTACTGACACTCCCATGACCTCAGTTCATGTGCTTTTCATTTTCACTGTGCCTGGGACACTGTAGGGCTCATAAGTGGCAGCCCGTTGACCTTCCCAAGAACCCTAATGTAAGATCTAGTGTCTCTAGTGCAGGGTTGAGGCTCACACAGCCAGCCTATGGGAGGAAGAGTGAGCCCAGGACTGTTCCCTGCTGCCTCATCAAATGGTTGACCTCAGGAAAAATGAGGGGCTTTTGAAGGGAATGATCTGCCCAAATCCTCTTATCCAGGTAATAATCTGGTATGCTCACTAGATCTCAATTTTCATATAATCCTGGCAATCAAAACCACCTTCAAAGCTGTTTCAGTCACAAGATCACAGCCTTTGATAATAATAGATTAGTTTCTTCTTGAGCATTATAAAAGTTCTATTTTCTTTACAAAAGTAGAGACTGAACCAGTTTATACATCTCCTGCTTCTAAACTCAAGGCCTCTTACTGAATGTTCTTGTGGTTAAAAAAACATGCACTTGGAGGACAAGCAGCCTTAATTTGAGTCCCACTTTACAATCGATCAACTTGTAATTCCAGGCAAAAGCCTGTAACTGCTGAGACCCAGCTTTCTCACTGGACAAATGTTGGTAACTGTGGCCTTTTCATTGTGTCTTTGACAAAACAATGGTAGATACAAGAACACATGGAAAGCTCCTGAACACAGTGCTTGCCACTGAGTAACGCTAAATGTCTGTCACCTTCACCAGGTGTGCAGAGTAAGCTCATTATAAAATATTCTTCAATTATAAACCCCCCACAACTTAATTAAGAAGAAAAACGGTGAGCATCCTTCTGATATTAATGAAAACTACAAGATGAAGATGAAAAAAATGTAAGCAATGTTTAGCTTCAAAGATAATTTCTTTTCTCTTTGAAGTGAAAATGAGATATTAGGCTCTAGACAACCTGGTATATTTTCCAAAATGACCTAGTTTTCAAAACCCTTACCACCCTGTACTTTCACTGCATGATCTCCCAATTTCCAGCCCAGCATTGGGCGTGCTGTAACACTGAGGAAAAGCAAGCGGTCACTCCTGATGTCTCCTGCAGAAACTGTTATGAGATGAAGCATCCCCCAAAGCTTTCATGTTGACATCTTGAGTCCCAGGACAGCACTGCTTTAGCAACGCACAAACCCACTGATGGCTTCATAATTCAGCAGTACTGTTCGAGAGATGATTAAAATTAAGGTGTGTGGCCTCCCTGACTTAAGTAGGGAGGTACGCTGTGGGAAGATATACCTTATCTGTTTTTGCCCCCTCCCAGCCACCCCACCCCCACACCAGGAAGTGGGATGCTCTGATCACCCTGCAGCATGCCCTCTCCACCACGATTCTGTAACACTAAACAAAGTAATCATGAGCTCCATAAAACACCTAAAGCCACAAGCCACAATAAATCATCCCTCCGTTAAGTACTGTCCTCTGGCATTTTGTCACAGCAATGAAAAACTCTCACTCACTGGATTTTTGTGGGGATTAAGATAACCAGTGTAAAGTATCTTTTATTATTATTTTAAATAATCTCCTATTATTTTTTTAAAGCACACAATGTTTTCAAAGTACCAAGAAGCATTCAACGCATATCATTACTAGATTCACCAAGTATTTAATTTTTCCTTACAAATTGATCAGCCCAGGCCAATATTACTTGACTGTTTAAATCTAACAGTAGAAAGCAAAGATCATGACGTGGTTAAAGTTCTCTCAGGAACAAGTCTGCACACATCCTGGTTTGCATCATCACAAAGGCTCTGCATTATTAATACTGAAACAGCATCTAGAAGCTTTGCACGTCCCCGTCCCGAGCAGCCACTTGTCACCATTAAACTCACAAGTGATGAAGTGGTTCTTACTCGGTATCTGTAGGCTCAGAAGTACGAGTCATTCTTCCCAGCGTAAACAGAGCATGGGGAGTAAGGCGGTGGTCCTCATCTGGCTAGGCATAACAATTACATGGAGTGGGGTGTTGGAGACACAAGGGACTTCAGTCTCTCTAAAGACCAATTAAAACGGATTCTCTGGGGTTGGGCCCAGGTGTCTGCAGAGTTTTGACATGCCCAGGGTAACTCTAATGTACAGTACAGCCTGAGAATCACAGGTATTATACAAATGAGTGAAACAAAGAAAAAAAATCCTGGAAAGGAGAATGGGGCCACTTCATGGAAAGCAGTAGCTGTCCAATTCCAGAGGGTGTGACTTTTACTTTTATCACTTACATGTAAAAGTTCCCCCACGTGATCATGGTTTTGCACTCGGTCCCCAGGGGTTGATGCTGTCTTGGGATGTTGTACCACCATTAGGAGGTGGGGGCCGTGCTGGAGGCAGTGGGTAGCTGGGGAAGGGGCCTTGAGGTTTCCAGCCATGCCACTGCCTGGGGCCTCCAGTTTCCTGATTATTCTGGTGATGTAACCTACCATCACTGCTTTTTCTCCACCATGACATCTTTATAAACCCCGAGCCAAAACAAATCCTCTTTCTTTCCCTCAAGCTGTTTCCTGTCAGGTACTCTGGTCACAGCAACACCAACAGTAACTAACACATGTCATAATTAGCAAACAAAAAGCACACATGCTCGAGCGTTTGTTGCCTACAGAAGTCCTTTACTGTGTCACATATCAGAATGAACTAAACTCTAGCACATAGTACAGATTCTTAAGGAATTACAATGATCTTTAGAGATGAAGCAAGGGCCAGAGAGCAAGAACTCAACCTCCTATAAACGTCATACTCCCTTCCCATGTAAGGCCCTTGGGCCACTCTTGAGTTACGCCTACCTACACTGCATAGAGGACCACCAAAGAGGCAGAAGACAAGGGTTATCTCTGAGCATCAAAGCCCCACTAACTTCTTCACGGCAATTCTAGACTTTCTGCAACATGGATGACAGCAGATGGCACCTGATGTCAAAACAGAAGCAAGGAGCCAGCCTGTAAGCAACAGGCAGAACGCTTGCTTTTGTTCAGAAATGTGGGGCCAAGAGTAATGACATACAAATCTGAAAAAATCAACAAACCCAGCAACTACCCAGCAGCTGGCAAGCCCAGTACAAAGATCATTGTAACAGAAGGCCGTTGAGGCAACCCATTAGTTGTAATCTCATGGACCAGCAGGTATCACAGCATGGGCCCTGGGGTACCCAGAGACCCACACCCTTCTCTTCCTCACTAGGGATGACTAGTTATTCGTTCCTTGTTACATTAGTGTTGAGGAATGGGAGAAACAGTAAACACCAAACTCATCTGTTATTACAGAAAAATGAATGTGGGCAGCAACATTCCATGGGCTAAGGACCTTAGACAGAAAAATAAACAAACAAACTAATAAATAAATAGATAAATAAATAATAAATAAATAGATAAATAAATAAATAAATAAATAAGAAAGCAGGCAGACCACCCATGTTTCCCTTATCTTGGCTTCCTGACAGTCATATGAACTGCTGTGCCCTGCTACACCTTCCCTATCATGATGGACTCACACCTCTGAATTGGAGCCAACACAAACCTTTGCTTTCTTCAGTCTTCCTGTCAGGCATTTGGGTCCAACAACCTAAAGTAACTGACACAAACGTTAACAATGTGCACGTTGTTGGACAACACAACAATACTATACTCACTGGGCAATTACTTCTGATCCCTGGCAATCATCACTATTTTCTGTGTCTAAGAATTCTGACTACTTGAAAATAAAAGCATTAGCATTCAGAATGCGAAGGAATTTCTCTCTGCAGAGACAATGCCTTAAAAGAAAACTACAAGAAGACAGTCATAAGGGAGAGGGAAGATCAAGAGCCATATGTTGTCAGAACCAAATCAGCAACAAACACAAAAGAATAAGAGATGGTACATTCATGGAAATGCTATTTGTCTACAAAGGAAAGATCCCCAGCCCTGTGTGTGTGTGTGTGTGTGTGTGTGTACGTACACGTGTGTATGTATATGTGTGCATGTGTGTGTATGTGTATGTATATGTGTGTGTATGTGTGTATATGTGTGTGCATGTGTGTGTGTATGTGTGTGCATGTATATGTGTGTGCATGTATATGTGTGTGCATGTATATGTGTATTGAATATATGTGAGTGTATGTGTGTATATGTGTGTGTATGTATATATGTGTGTGTATGTGTGTGGCGTTCACCTGTATGTACCAGCTGTGTACATACGTGTGTTGTACAAGCAGATTTAGGAGAGGACCCGTGTGACAAGGCAGCTACACAGAACCCTGATGAAGTTCTGAGAAGTCGAGTGACGACAGGCTCCGAAGGGACAGTCGAGACCTTTAACAACTGAGAGATTTGCTAGATCTGCTCTCGCTGTGCTGAGTGCTGCTCTGGGTGTGTGTGCTGAGTGCTGCTCTGGGTGTGTGTGCTGAGTGCTGCTCTGGGTGTGTGTGCCGAGTGCTGCTCTGGGTGTGTGTGCCGAGTGCTGCTCTGGGTGTGTGTGCCGAGTGCTGCTCTGGGTGTGTGTGCCGAGTGCTGCTCTGGGTGTGTGTGCCGAGTGCTGCTCTGGGTGTGTGTGCTGAGTGCTGCTCTGGGTGTGTGTGCTGAGTGCTGAGTGCTGAGTGCTGCTCTGGGTGTGTGTGCCGAGTGCTGCTCTGGGTGTGTGTGCCGAGTGCTGCTCTGGGTGTGTGTGCTGAGTGCTGAGTGCTGCTCTGGGTGTGTGTGCCGAGTGCTGCTCTGGGTGTGTGTGCTGAGTGCTGAGTGCTGCTCTGAGTGTGTGTGCTGAGTGCTGCTCTGGGTGTGTGTGCTGAGTGCTGCTCTGGGTGTGTGTGCTGAGTGCTGAGTGCTGCTCTGGGTGTGTGTGCCGAGTGCTGCTCTGGGTGTGTGTGCTGAGTGCTGCTCTGGGTGTGTGTGCTGAGTGCTGCTCTGGGTGTGTGTGCTGAGGAGTGCTGCTCTGGGTGTGTGTGCCGAGTGCTGCTCTGGGTGTGTGTGCCGAGTGCTGCTCTGGGGGTGTGTGCTGAGTGCTGCTATGGGGGTGTGTGCTGAGTGCTGCTCTGGGTGTGTGTGCTGAGTGCTGCTCTGGGGGTGTGTGCTGAGTGCTGCTCTGGGTGTGTGTGCTGAGTGCTGCTCTGGGTGTGTGTGCTGAGTGCTGCTCTGGGGGTGTGTGCTGAGTGCTGCTCTGGGTGTGCTATGTGCTGCTCTGGGTGTGTGTGCTGAGGAGTGCTGCTCTGGGTGTGTGTGCTGAGGAGTGCTGCTCTGGGTGTGTGTGCTGAGTTGTTGTAGCATGAATCTTAAAGGTTCTTATTAATAAAAGCAAACCCGGGCCAGGTATTGGGGTGAATGCTGGATCAGAGAAGCAGAACAAGCCAATTCCTCAGCTGATCCTGTTTCCTCAGACTGGAAGCCTCTGAGTCCTCATCCAAATGGATCTCAGCTAAACTGCTACTCCAAAGCCTAAAAGCTTAACCAGCTCTAGTTCCTCGTCCTCATGCCTTAAATACCTTTCTGCTTCCTGCCATCACTTCCTGGGATTAAAGGTGTGTGTGTCACCATTTTCTGGCCTCTATGTCTAGTGGCTGTCCTGTTCTCTGATCCCAGATAAGTTTATTAGGGTGCACAATATTTTGGGGGAACACAATACCACCACAGAGTGCTGCCCTGGGTGTGCTGAGTGAGTTCTGTCTGTATTTTGGGTGGGTGGCAACACTGGAAACCGTCAGAATTCTAAGTCGAAAGTGAAGCACGTCTGACTCCGCATAGCATGAGGGTTGACGACACTAACAAGAGAAGTCCTCTTCACCAAGCAGGAAGCGCCACCAGGTCTCACAGGCAGAAAGGGAATGCTCACTAATGGAAGGACGAATACAGAACAACTTCCTACTTTCTGAAGAACAATGCCACAAAATAAAGAACAGGAGGAGGGAAAATGCTGGGTCTCCCTTTGAAGTATCTGGTGAAACCTTAAACGTAGAAGTTTCCAGAAAGGTGAGGCCTGGAGAGGAACTGATGGGAACATTACCCGGAGCTGACGTCCCGGACGGAAGAGGACGGGGTCAAGAACAGAAGAGGGGCTGTCTTAGTCTGTGCATTCTGCTCTCGCAGAACACCTGCAACTACGTAACTTACAGAGCAGGGCGTTCTTTCTCCTCATCTGATGACTAAGAGTTGAAGACGAAGGTGTGTGACTGACAGCTGCCGGGGACATGCTCTCTTTGCTCCCAAGGCGGCAGCTTTCTGCTGCTGCGCTCTCCCACAGCAGAGCAGAAGGCAAGAGAGAAAGGGGCCTAAGCCAGTTCCCTTCACGGCTCTTATGACATCATCTACAAATAGGGCCATCCTAAAGCTACACTTTGTCATACTCTCATGTGCTAATTAACTTAAAAAAAAAAAAGGCTTATACTATAGCAAAGATCACATAGAACAAACGAACTAAGGAAGACGTGCCTATAAACGTGAATTAAAAAAAAACTATGATAACAGGAAAATATGGAGATGACATTATTATAAAAGCCAGGGTTTAAAGAATAATTAAAATAAAAATGACAAGGCCAACACCAGTAGACATGTCACAGGGCCTCAGCCCTACACAAAGAACCAAGACACTAAAGGAACGCTGACCGCAGGAGAGGTAAGTCGTCCCCAGGGAAGAGCACACCAGCTGGTTATTACCAAAGGTCAGCCCTGGAAACATACATACAAGTAACACTACACAGAGTGGGTGGTTTATTTATGTATTAGGAAAACACATACTACAACAACAACAACAGTTAATCAAAAGAGAGGTCATGAATGAAAGACAGCAAGGAGGGTTATAATGGGAGGGTCTAGAAGGAAGAAAGGGGAGGGAAATGATATATTATTATCTTTAAAATTAATTGAAACAAAGGCTGGAGAGATGGCTCAGAGGTTAAGAGCACTGGCTACTCTTCTAGAGGTCCTGAGTTCAATTCCCAGCAACCTCATGGTGGCTCACAACCATCTGTAATGAGATCTGGTGCCCTCTTCTGGCCTGTAGGCATACATGCTGTGTATATAATAATAAATAAATAGATCTTTAAAAATGATCAAAGACATGGAATAAAAGGACAATCAGAAAAACAAGAAAGTGAGGTATGGGTGTGGCTCAGCAGACAGAGTTCTGGCCTAGCATGCATAAGGCCCTGAGTTTGAGCCTCTGGGTCACATCAGTTGGGTATGGTGATGCCTATCTGTAAATCCCAGGACTCAGGAAGTGAAAGCAAATAGTCATCCTTGGCTACAGGGATTCGTGAGACCCTATCTAAAATGAAATAGCAAGAAAGTCAAACAAACAGTATGAAGGGTACAGAGAAACATTCCAAACACAAGGAGACAGACCCTCAGAATGAGCTCTGAGGCCTCAGCAATATCAAGATAGTAAACATAATTTCCCCACTATTACATACAGACATAGTGTCAGAAGCATGCCATTCGTATGTATTCTGTAAAGGGCATGGAGGTACTGTAGATTCTTATTTGGGCTCCACAGAAAAATTCTTCCATTCTGAAATATTCTCTTTTAGGAGCAAATTGCAGCCCAGGCCCATGATCCAAGGGGAAAGTAGGAAGAGACAGACTTATGGAGAGGACAAGAAGCAGTTAAAGGTACAAGAGGGATCCCAGGAAAGTCCAGCAAGAGCCCCCCTGAGGATCCCAATGTCATTCTGCAGAATGAGTGAATGTTCTTGCTCTCCAGAGGCTCCCTGTTGAGCCTTAGGCCTGTTTCTGAACCTTAAGGTCGGCTGGTGGGCTGACAGAGCATCTCATTATATGAGAAAGCAAGCTTTGTGACTTCATTTGGTCACAGGCTGTAGATGAAGTCCTCCGGGCCGAGGGAAAAACAGTGCTTCTGGAAAACCCTCCAGGCCATGGCTTCTGCCAGCCAGCAGGACATGCATGAGTGTGCTCAACACAGAAATCAAGCAGTGGCAATGAGCATCCTGTGAACACTCATGGTGTGGGGACGGCCCCGTGAGGGCCAGCGATGGGAAAGACACACAGGATGAGGCACCCATGGTATGGGGACAGCCCCATGAGGGACAGAGATGGGAAAGAAGACACGCAGGATGAGGCACCCATGTGTATTACTGCAAACTCTATTTTTAGGAAGGCTTAATGACTAAAATGCTATTTAAACTTAGTAGGAAAGGCTAGAACAGAGCATCCAAGGGAACTGCTAAGCAAAGAGAGAATCATCTGAGTCCATCTCTTAGCTCCCTGACTCCCCACAGTAAGAGAAACGTAAGACCTTTCACTGACGTCAGAAAATTAGGACTACTATTACATCCTCACATAAAGATCTGAATAAAACTGGTATTATTGCTTGATGGGTACTAAAGTTCATGTCAACACACACACACACACACACACACACACACACACACACACACACACACGTCCACTGTTTATTTCTAGCAAATTTTAAACACAGCCAGACATTGCTCACTGGTGTCTCACCCAATCCACAGATAGTGAGACCTCAGCGTGGGCATGGGACTTCAGAGGAAAGGAAATCAGGCACACCATGCAAAAGAGCCACCAGGTAATGGCCCTACTGTGTATCTCACACAAAGCAATGCTTTGCCAGAGCATGTGACTTTGACAAGGCAGGGCACAAAGACTCATGAATTTACCATTTCAACAACTTAGCTTTGACCATGAGCTCATATAGCTCGATACTGTTATGAGATAAAATTTACAGATTACAGCCCATTTAACCAGGCAGTATTAAGGATCAGTACCAAAGACATCCACCAAGAATGCATCAGCTTAACGGGAGCCCTCCGGTTCCTTAGGGTATTTTACACTTAAATTAGCTGCCTAGGAAAATGAATACATCTTAAGTAATAATCATCGAGTCCGGTGGGATGGTATGTGCCTGAAACCCCAGCACAGGAGAGATAAGACATGGGGGAAAGGGGACTGCAAATTCTAGTCCAGCCTGGGGTACACAGAGAGATCCAGGCCTGGTGAGACAACACCATGACCAAAAGGCAACTTGGGGAGGAAAGGGTTTATTTCACTCACAGTTCCATAGGACAGTCATCACCAAAAGCAGTGAGGATAGAAAACGATGAGGAACCTGAGACAGGAGCTGATGCAGAGGCCACGGAGGGGTGCTGCTTGCTGGCTTGCTCTCCATGGCTTCTTGCTCAGTCTGCTTTCTTACAGAACCCAGGACCACCCGCCCAGGGATGGCCCCACCCACAATGGGCTGGGCCCTCCCACATCCATCGCTAATTAAGAAAATTCTCCACAGGCTTGGCTGCAACCCAGCCTTACGGTGGCATTTTCTCAACTGAGGCTCCTTTCTCTTAGAAGTCTGTGTCTAGTTGACATAAAAGCAACCAGCTCAACTGGCCCCTCGTCAACTTGACACATAACTATTGCACTGTTAGGCCACAAACCTTTCTTATCCATCCCTAAGATCACACATTGATATTGACATTACAACATAAAACATTTTACAAACTTAAAAAGTCCCAAAGTCTTTACAAATTTAATCTCTTTAAAAATCCAAAGTCTCTTTTAAAAATTCAGTCTCTCCACTGTGGGCTCTTGTAAAATCAAAAATAAGATACATACTTTCTTACTCAAGAGGGAAGAACCAGGGCACAGTCACAATCTGAATAAAGCATAAACAACCCCCTCTGGGATCCACTCATGATCTTTTAGGCTCCTCCAAAGGGCTTGGGTCACTTCTCTGGCTCCACCCTCTACAGCTCATCTCCAAAACTGCTGGGGTCCCTTGCTACAACTGGGCTGCACTTACACCAATAGCCTCTCCTGCACTCTCTTCGGGGACTCTCTCCATGCTGCACAGTGCCAAGCCTTGGCTGTTCACCATGGCCCCCCAACCATGCCTTCAAAACCAGTACTACCTGGGTGACTCTTAACATCACCAAGTTCGACTGCCAGCACAAGGTAAAACCTTGTGTAGCTTCTGGGAGCTGAGAGAACATTTCCCAGAATCTTTCACTTCAATGATGCTGGTTTCCTAGTAATCTCTGCTAATTTCTTAGCTCCAGCTAACCTACATCATTTGTCCCAGGAACATAAAGTGATGCTGGTCTCTTGTTAACCACAGCTGACTCTTCAGCCCCAGCTGACCAGAACTCCAGAATCTTAATTCAAAATGGCAAATTTTGAACCCTGAGAGAATCTTTAAACTTCCCTTGGAAACTTCACAAGCCAGGCCTCCATCTTCCGCACTGCTCTCAACATTTGTATCTTCCAAGCTCTCCCAGAACATCCCGTGGGGCTCTTAACACTCAGGGGCTCTTCTAGCCCAAAGTTCCAAAGTCCTTCCACAATCATCGCCAACGTGGTGACAGGTCTGCCACAGCAATACTATTCTCGTGCCAAACAGTCTTAGTTAGGGTCACCACTGCTGTGATGGTAAAACACCATGACCAAAGGGCAGCTTGGGGAGGAAAGGGTTTATCTGGCTTGCATTTCCATACTCTGGTCACTAAAAAAGCCAGGACAGGAACTCCAACAGGGGAAGAACCTGGAGGCAGGAGCTGATGCAGAGATCATGGAGGGGTGCTGTTTACAGGCTTGTTCCTCCTGGTTTGCTCAGCCTGCTTTCTTCTAGAACCCAGGACCACCAGTCCAGTGATGGCACCACCCACAATGGGCTGGACCCTCTCACATCAGTCACCAATTAAGAAAATGTCCTACATTCTTGACTGCAGCCCGAGCTTATGGAGGTATTTTCTTAATGGAGGGTTCCTTCTCTTGGAAACTTGAGTCAAGTTGACACAAAAGTAGGTCAGTCTATGGCACATTGTGTGTTACAGAATATTACTTTTAACTAGGCAAAGATATGTTACATTTGTTTATGCTGCGGAATATTATTTCAGCGATGTAAAGGTGTGTTACATTTGTTTGTGCTGCATTTTTTAATTATGTAAAGATGTGTTGCATTTGTTTTACCTTGCCTGCCTAAGGCACCTGATTGGTCTAATTAAGAGCTGAACGGCCAATAGCTAGGCAGGAGAGGGATAGGTGCCGTTGGTGGGCAGAGAGAATAAGTAGGAAGAGAAATCTAGGGAGGAAGGGAGGGAAGGAGAAAGAGGGAGAGAGAGAGAGGGAGGGAGGGAGGGAGGGAGGGAGGAGGAGAGAGAGGGAGAGAGAGAGAGGGAGAGAGAGAGAGAGAGAGAGGGAAGGAGGGAGAGGGAGAGAGAGGGAGAAAGAGAGAGAGAGAGAGGGAGGGAGGGGGAAAGAGGGGAAACAAGGGAGAAAGACAGAGACGCTCCCAGGGCTGGAAGCTGGGCAGCCACCAGCCACATATGAGAAGCAGTGAAAATAAGACACAAAAGGAAAGGTAAAAAGCCCTGAGGCAAAATATAGATGAAGAACAACAGGATAATTTAAGTTATAAAAGCTAGTGGGAAATGCATAAGATAAGGCTGAGCATTTATAATTAATAATAAGTCTCTGTGTCATGATTTGGGAGATGGTTCGTGGCCTGAAAGAAAATATCTCACAGACACACAAAAAAACAACTAACAAATAGCCACACTCCCATGCTCAGCCCATGTTGGAGTCACACCCAAATGCTAACCTGCTTAGTGAGTAACCCCAGACCCTTCACATCTCCACCCCCAATTCCAGGCCCACCTAGGGTCACATATGGGTGGACCAAGTGAATTGCCCATGAGCTTCAATGCTAGCCCTCCCTTCACAGCCAGGCTTACCCAGGAGTCACACTGGGTAAGCTGCTCATGACTCATGCTCTATGCCCCTCCATGTCCAGATGGAAGTTCCACTCATATGCTCCATCAATGAACACACATGAGTTAATAAATTTAATAAATCATATGGATTTAAAGACAATAATTACACAATCATTTCCATAGATGTAGAAAGGCCTTTGACAAAGCCTACATGCCTTCCAGATAGAAGTCCTAGAGAAAGGATTAGAGGGAATATACCTCCATACAAAAAAGGTTATATATGACAAATATACTCCAATATCATCCTAAAAGGAGAGAAACTCGAAGCAACCATATAAACATCTGGAATGAGGTGGGGCTATTCATTAACCAATCTACTCTGCTTCAACATGTTGCTTGAACGCCTAGCAATAGCAATAAGACAAAAGAAAATTAAAAAGATACAAATAAGAAAAGAAGTCATATTATCCCTACTTGCAGATGGCATGATTATACATGAGAGAGCCCCAAAATTCCACCAGACAACATCTAGAAATGACCAACGTTTTCAGCAAAGTAATAGGACACAAAATCAATGTAATAAAAACCATCGGCTTCCTATATATCAATACAGAGGGAGAAACACCTAGAAGGAGATCAAGCAACTTCCATTCACAAGAACCTCCAAAATACGTATCTAGGAATAAACCTAACCAATGAGGGGAAAGACATTTAAAAACTTTAAAGGTCTGAAGAAAGAGGTTGTGGAAGACACTGGAGGAGGGAAAGCTCTCCCATGCTCATGGATTGGTAGATTTAATATTGTAAAAATGACCTCGCTACCACAGAAACAAAGAATAAATCATCTTTGTTCCCCAAAAAGGAGCAAAGTGAAAGTAGCCCAGCAGGGCAATTCTTTCTGCACAAACGGTGCTGCAGAACCCAAACCACGCCAGCAACACCCTGGCGCCAACACGGTGGCTGCATCTCATCCTGTTGGTGGTAGCTCTCCTTCAAAGTCTGACATGATTGGCTCATTGGCACCAAGGGGAAAAGGAATGGGAAGGGTGAGGAAAGACGAGGCCTTGTTAGGTAAGATTAAAGAGAAAATAAATTTTCACACTATCAAAGGCAATTCACAGATTTAATACAATCCAAATCAAAATGCCAGTCAAACTCTTCACAGAAACAGGAAAACAAACATTAAAACGAACACCCTAAAATTCATAAGGAAGCAGAAAGACCTTGGAAAGCCAGAGCAACAGAAAGCAGAAAGAACCCTGCTAGAAGAGCTGCCATACCAGATTTCAAGTTCTATTAGAGATATAGTAATAAGAACAGTATGGTAGTGGCATAAAAGTGGACGTGAAGGTGAACAGAACCCAATAAAAGCCCTATATTTAAGCACATATAATAACAGACATTTGATATTTGACAAAGACGCCCCAACTACATAGCGAACAAAAGAAGGCAGCTTGAACAAATGGTGCTGGGAAAATTGAATGTCCACACGCAGAAGAATGAAATTAAGCCTGTATCTATCACACTGCAGAAAAATCAACTCCAAATGGATCAAAGACCTCAATGTCAAACCTGAAACTACTGGAACAAATAGGCACTAGCCTACAAGACATAGGTGCAGTAAAGGGAAGTTTCTGAATAGGACCCCGTTCACTGAGGAACACCACCAACAATTGCCAGTTATGGAGCCCATAAGACTGAAAACCACCTGCACAGCACAGGAAACAACCAACCACATGAAGAGGAATCCCAGAGCACGGGAGGGCCCTCTTCAGCAACTACATATTCTATGAGGCACTAATATTCAGAATATACAAAAAATCAAGAAAACCATTGGCCCAGTCCCCCCCAAAAAAAGATGGGCTATGGGCCTGAACAGAGTTTTCAAAAGAAGCACAGATTACTAAGAAATATCTTTTTAAAGTGTTTATCATCCTTAGCAATGAGGGAAATGTAAAACAAAATCACTTTAAGATTCCATCTAATTGTGGTCAGAATGACTAAGATCAACAACAAAGGCAGAGTTCAAGACCAGCCTGGCCTACAGAGTGAGTTCTAGGGCAGCCAGGACTACAAAGAGAAACCCTGCCTGTCTTAACATCCCCAACACTCCCCCAAAAATGAAAGAATTGGGGGAAAGGAGAATGCTCAATTTAGTGTTGGTGGGATTTCAAACTGGTGCAGCCATTATGAAAATCAATGTGGAAAATTTTCAAAAAGCTAAAGATAGATCTACTCCTATGGAAATCAATGTGGAGACTTTTCCAAAAGCTAAAAGTAACCACACTACTCTCCATTGACACTACTCCTTGACATAAAGCCAAAGGACCTGATAGCCTTCCCCTGGAGATACAAGCTCCACCCTGCTTGCCGTCACTCTCTCCAAAATATCTAGGAAATGAAAGAAGCCTAGAAGCCCATCAGTTAATGGATGGATGACAAAAATTCAGTAGACAGGCACCATTGAATTCTAGTCAGTTATACAGAAAAATGAACTCATGAAACTTAATGGATAAAACTGTAAAATATTACACTGGGTTAGGTTACAAAGACGGAGAAAGAAAAAATGCCACATACGCCTTTATATTTGAGTATACTGCCTAGAGTCACCACCGTAGGTTTTGTATGTATGTATATGTGTGTGTTTGTATAAATCAATAATAATTGTTGAAGAAGAGGTCATGAACTAAAGAGGGACGGGCATGAGAAGAGTTGGAGAGGGAGAAGAAAGGACGGAAATGATAAACATGGTAAACTCACACATGCAATCCTCAAAAAACAATTTTAGATATATATTAAAATTAATAAAACATGCATTTAAAATTAACGATTGAGTCTTAAAAATCACTGTTTTTGAAATCCCATTGGCTGTTTTTCCTTTCTCTTTTGGTTTCTTGAGATATAGAGTCTTTCTATAGCCCAGGCTACCCTCAAACTCTTCGATAATCTTCCTGCTAAGTCTTCAGAGTGTCATGGCGACAGGTGTGAGCATGGTGGCAAGCACTTGTAACCCCTGTCCTGGAGAGGCATAAAAGGGTCCCCAGGGCTAACTGACCTGCCAGCCTAGTCTGATGGGTGAGCACTGGTCTCAATGAGAGACCTTGCTACAAAAAACACAGTGGGGTGATAAGATGGCTCTGAATAGTGTTTGCCCCAAGCCTGAATACCAGAGCTCATCCCTGGGTCCCTTCTACATCTACATGGTAGAAGGGGAGAAGTGACTCCTGCAAGTTGTTTTCTGGGCTCCACATACACACCGTGACACACAATTAATAAATGTAGATGTAATTTTAAACAATTAACAAAAAGGTAAACAGCTCCTGAAGAATGGTATCAAAGCAACCCTGTTCATAAAGAAGTAATTTCAAAAGTGAAGGGTAAGATATTACCTTCAGGCTATGTTATACTAAAACTCACACATTCACTAAAACAAATGCAGGAGATTTGGAAGAACACAAACAAAAAAAAAAGAGCTGTCTTCTCTTCCAGTCATCTCAGACCTTTGACAAGGACACGGTCTCAAGAAACATGAAATTAGAGAAGCAGCAAGTCCCTGACATGGGTTTGCTTTGCTGAGCAGAGGCAGCATGAGGCTGTAATTAGGAGGCCTCCAGGAGGGCACACACACACTTTGCGAAGTGTGCTTGTTTTTATGCTATGGGCAACCGTCAGAAGGTTTTCCGAGGACTGAAGGAGACAGCAGTTCCCACCCTATCATAACACACCTACGGTTTTCTGTAACAAATACTGCTTTTCTCCTAAGGTCTTCAAAGCTAGTTATTTCCAGAGACATTGTTGTGATTCCATGCTGTGTTAGAGAGACATAGCTAAATTCAAAAGGCACTAATGAGTGACCATAAGAAAAACAATCTGAAGAAACTACAGCACAAATCCACACCGAAATGACAGTCTAGGTAGGCTAATGTCCTCCAAATCCTGCCCTCAATACCATTTAAAACTTCAAAAACCAGCCAGGCCCCGAGTGGGAAGGGGCTGAACTCCGAGCTGATTCAAAGGCTTTTCTCAGAGTCTCTAACCACTGCAGCTTACAGAGCGAGTCTTGTTAATGAGAAAATAAGCCAGAGACCCTAAGGAACATGCCATAGAAAAAGATGATGAAAAAGACCCACTACCCTTTTGTCTTCTATGCCTTGGAGATACTCAGCCATCCACAGTGAAGAATGCCAAGAGGTAGCAGAGCCGAGAAGCCAAAGGAAACACAGTTGTTGATCCGACGACCAAGCAACTTGCAGTTTACACTTCAGGGGAGCAGATAACTTTCAAAGCCAATGCTGTGTGATCGTTTGTCCAGTTTACGCCCCACTACAACCATGACATTGGAAGAGATGTCAGCAGCCCTGCCTTGCCCACACTTGGCCCTCAAAACAAAGGTGGTGAGCAAATCTGCAAGCCACTTGGGTGAAACTAGATAAAGTACGGATGAAGTATTAGACTGTTCAGTAGATCACCTTCGGTCACAGGCCAAAGGTCCCAGGGCAAAGGGAAGAGGGTAACGGGCCAGATAAAGCACGGTTCTCTTTCCAAAGTGCTCAAGTTAGAGTAAGGATACTTTCGGATGCTGAGGATTTCCGATACACAACTGACTATACGGAATCCAGAAGTTTCAGACTGCACAACTTAAGACAACATCTTCTATTACCAAAGCACCCTCTTGGAAAATTCGGGGAAACTTCTAAGGAGACTGACGTCAGGCGTAGGAAGAAAAGGGCTGTCGCTTCTTTTACTGTTCTTGGCATCTTTAATCTTGCACTACACACCTTTGAAGCAGACAGAGAACCCGCTACCTTGACAGAAAAATTTCATTAAAAAATCTGAATAGACTTATTTTTACTGACGAAACAACAAAGGCTTTTCAAGTCTGAGGTGCGAACAAGCAGAGATGTAACAGTAACAAAGAACTTGAGCTCAAAAACAAAACAGACAAAAGCCTTGCTTTCAAATTACCAGGAGAAAGAATAATGGCGGCTTTTAAGTGGCGGGGGCGGGTGGGCAGAACAATGGTGACTCCATTAAAGCCAGTACATTGAGGGTATTTCAGAAGACCAAGCCTGAATTAGATCAGAATTAGATAACAAAATAGACAGAAATTCAGACATGTCTCTGGCCACGGAGGGGATATTAAGAGAAGTACTACTGAACTTCACCCTTCTCAATCCAGAGTAAAATAGGGATGTTGGAGTATTGGATATTGTCCATTTCTTTCTTAAAAAACATACACCCTCCTCCCTGCAAGAGCGGGGCAATGCAACCTTCATAGGAAGCATGGACGTTCTACTGTGAGTAGACTAATTCACCAAAGAGTGATGAAAACTGATCAACTTTCCCAGATATTTTAAATAGACTATGCTTCTCTTGTCTGTCAAAGGCTTACCTGACCATAATGGAAGCTAGAAACAGGACAAACATTTCCCAGGTGCTCTGAATGCTTTGGAAAAGCAAATTGGGGTTAGAGGTGAGTGAGACTGTAGTTAGATGTCTGCAGCAGCCCCCTGCTAGCTCTTAAAGTTGAGAGGAGAAGGATCCTAGCTATTGCCATTGGCCACTGGATTCCCAAGATAAGCGTGGATTGACAGAGCATTCAACGGTTATCTTTTCAGCACTGGGCCACAAAGACATGTTGTTCATAGTCCAAGGGAAGAGGTAGCCACGTAAACAGGTCTACTAGCATTCAGCTCTAAGTCTGAAGTGAGATGGAAACACAGGGGCATGACTAATCCCCTCCAGTGGTTCATAATGCTCCCAAAAATCAACCTGGAGGATAAGCAGAAATTAGCCAGGTAGAGAGATATTTATTTATTTATTTATTTATTTATTTATTTATTTATTTATTTATTTATAAAAGGAATTCCAATCATGCAACCAGAGGAGTATGATAGCAGAACATATTTAGGAAAATGGTTCTGTGTCGCAGAAAGGATACAAGTTGGAATCCAGGTCATAAAGGGGACACATAGCTGGGGTTGAGGAGGCACTGAAACAGAGTCACATATAGATAAGATTAGGTTTTCATGGGGACGCAAAACCTGAAGGCAATTGCAACAGCCCCGAGGAACTGAAAAGATGGTACAGACTCAAGAGACCGTTTAAAATGCACACAATGTTCAGTACTTAGAATTGAACTCAACGGGAGGAATTGGCCCCAGAAACACAGGTGTAGAAAGATTTTCAGACTTCACAGGTCAATACAGTAGCTAGTATGCCCTTGGCAGAAGTAGTGCACACAGAGGAAGGGTGGGTACCACATCCAGCAGGCCTTGGTCCTGGAAACCTGACTGGGATGGCAGGAGAATGAAGAAAGGCCATAAAGGGAAGACACACAGAGATGATACCCACAGGGAAGCTGCGATCTGGTGGGCCGTGAGTATGTGGATGGAGTGGGCAATGGGGGGACTGGATGGTGGACAGCTAGTCTCCACAGGAAGGCTCCAGGTGAGCAATCTCAGTCTGTAAACATCCTGGAGGAGGAAGCTGCCATTGCCAGTTTTTGCACACACTGGTAAATCACTTGTAAACACTTGTAACTGCACACACTGACAACGTTTGCATTCCGACTGGAGGAAGGCTCTGCCATCCTTCTGAGCCTGACTTGGAGGGAAGGCTTAGCCAGTCTCCCCTGAGTCTGAGATGTTTTCCATGCCAATAATACATGTTCACTCAGGACTCCATCTGCTCTTTGTACATCCACTCAAGGCTTCCTTGGCTCCCCACAGGTGTGTCTGCCATTGGGGAAGCTACAGTCACGATGCATTTGGAAGCTTGACGCAAATATACAAGTGGGTATATGAAATTCTGAACTTCCATCCTATTGCAACTTTCCAGTGTTACAGTAAACACAAATGTGGAAACTCAAATAAAGGTTAAGATGTTAGCATCGAAACAGTAAGGTTGCAGCTGAAGAGATGCCTCAGGGGTTAAAAGCATTCACTGCTCTTCCAGAGAGCTGGAAGATTCCTAGCAGCCACCTGATGACTGACATGCATCTACAATTCCAGTTCCATGAAACCTGACACCTCCTCCTGACCTCTGGGGGCAGTAGGCACACAAATGGTACACAGACATACCATCCATGCAGACGAATTATCTACAGACATAGAAATTAAATTAAGTTTTTAAAAAGCCAGGTTAGAAGCAATGAGGAGGGTAAACAGAAGAGCTTGCATGGGGAGGATCTCGGAGGAGTTGGGGAGAGGGAAAGCATTCATCAGAATATATTGTGTGAAAAAATCTATTTTTAGTAAAATGAAAAAAAAATGAAGATAATAGTAATTAAAAGATAAAAGAGCTTGCTACCCGAGATGGGCAAGCTGACCAGGTAAGAGAAAGGGTAGAGCTAATTAACATGTGACTGTAACTCAAGTTGCCTCAGATCCTAACTGTAGGGTCTGTGGCAGAGATGGGGGCGGGGCTTCCTTCTCGCTTTCTCTACTTAGGGTCTAAAGGGCCTGGATTCTCTAACACTCACCTGATAAATACTCATAAATATTCATATAGCTTCTTTAAAACCCACAGCACAGAACCCCCTAGGCTGCAACTCACCTTGGGGTAAAAGCCCAGGCCAGTCTCTCCTTGGGGTGTTTGCTTGCTTAACCTCACTAACTAAACTGCTGCTTTGCTAATTAAACTTGCTCACACTGTTGGTCTGTGGACTGGATTCATTCTTGCAAGGAGACAAGAACCAATGAACTTTTATACACATGCCATGCCAGGGATCTTCAACATGCAGATCTGGTTTAGGAGATCCCATGCAGAACTGTCTTTAGGTGACCGGTACCATGATTCATGTTTATTGATCTGACAGATCATTGCTTGTACCTATATTCCATGCACCCAGTCTACTGGGGATTTAAATGAGGTTCTTCACATGGTAAAAGAGATCCAGACTTGGTGTCAGGACCTTCAGATTACAAACCATTGCTGCAGCAAGCTTTTTCGTTGACTGCCAGCTTTATTAATTGTGAAAGCTTGGCCTATAGCTTAGGCATGTTCCTAACCAGCTCTTAGAATTTAAATTAACCCATTTCTATTAATCTACATTTTACCATGTGGCTTTTTAACCTTTTTTCATTCTATATGTCTGACTGTCTCTGTGTCTCATTGGCATCCCCTCGATTATCTCCTCCTACTTCCTCTCTCTGCCTAGAAACCCCACCTATACCTCCTGCCTAACTATTGGCCATCTGGCTCTTGATCAAACCAATCATAGGAATGTTATCTTCACACAGTGTAGAAATATCCCATAACACCTTGCTCTGGATCTGCACTGGGGTCTCCCCTGAAATCACTGAGCCTCCCTTCCCACGGTGAGCAGATTAGATGAGCTAGTTCTTCCACCAGAATGCTGGGACTGTTCAACAAGATAACAATAAGGAGGCCAGAGCGTGGCACCAGACACACAGCAGGTGATCAATAAAATCACCTTTTTTTGATGAATTTTTTTTTATCCTTTTATGATCGTCTACTGTGTGTCTGTGGTGGTGCAGAAGGCCTTGAATCCCAGCACCTGGGAGGCAGGACCAGAAGGACCTCTGAGTTTGAGGCCAGCCTGGTCTACCAGTGAGTTCCAGGACAGCCAGGGCTACACAGAGAAACCCTGTCTTGAAAAAATACAAAAATAAATCAGTAAATAAATATAAATAAATAAAAGAACAACATTCACCATTTTTTTTTCCTTTTGGTTTTTTTTTTGAGACAGGTTCTCTCTGCATTAATGCTGGCTGTCTTAGAACTCACTACATAGACCAGGCTGACCTTGAACTCACAGAGATCAGCATGCCCAGTGCTAGGATTAAAGGCCACCATGCCTGGTCCAACATACACCACTCTTATTCTGAGTTTGTGAGCTGGTGGAGAAGAAGATGTGCTGTGGAAGGTAAAGGATGCTTCTAAAAAGATAAAAAGAGTGATAAAGTGATGTGCAAGGAGAGAGGAAAACAGGGAGGGAGGACCTGAGGAAAGACGGAAGGAAACCCTTCTCTACACACTCACTGCACATGGCTAGGATTTACATGTCCATTAACAGAACCCAAAGTGCCTCCCACGTGACACGAAAGGGCAGGAGAGCCAAGGCCCACATGTCTAGTGAGAGAACCTGGCCTTACATTAAAACACGAACATTCGCTCACATCGTGAACTCACATGAGAGTAACAGCAGCTTCCAGTGTCCTCTAGGATTTTATGGTACAGTACACAAGATCCTCAGCACAGGACACCGGGCAGCTAGCATGGAATTTAGCAGAAATACGGGAGATAGGGACTATCAAGGTGACCACAGCATATACTTTACAGAGCCAAGGGCATAAAGAAAAAAAAAAAAAAGCACTGTTGGGATTTTTCTAAGCAAATTTTGAATTTTGTTCTACAGGGCTGCTGCTACTGAAGGCTGTAGAGTGGGAAGGACAATGCATGCCCATTATCCTCTCCAATACCAGACTTTCTATTTACAATATGAGGAATTCTAATTACAGAATGATCTGTTTCACACCCAATGCTTGGCAGCATGCAAGCTTTCAGTAACTATGCATAAAAGCAGAAAATACTAATTATAAACATGTTTTTTTTTTCTTTTAAGCTAGCTGAAAATCCTGTTCTGATGCCTGAATGTAACGTACTTTAACTTTACTTGTTGAATGTTAGTATGTGTAGTATGATTAAGAAAGTATAGAAACCTCTTCAGCGTAGCCGCCTGAGATGCTAGCACATTATGTGAAGCAGGACACACAGAAAATATATTAACACATTTATTGGCTTTGCTTTTTGTGGGGAGGGACCCTCACTGTGTAGCCCAAACTGATCTTGAACTTGGAACCCTGTGTCAGCCTCCTAGATGACTCCTAGGTCAGGCATATACCACTGTGTCCACCTGATTTCACTTTTGTTTTCCTACTTACAGCCATGAAATTCTGGTATTAATATGAGGTATACGGAGAACAATTTATTTTCTTTTTCAAAGAAGATTGACTTTTATTTATTTGTAAGTGTCTGTTTGAGTGTATGTTACACACATATCATGCCCGCGGAACCGAGAAGAGGGTGCTGGACTGTGGAGATACAGTCACAGTTGTGAGCTGCCCAATGTGAGTGCTGGGGCATGAGCTCAGATCCTCCAGAAGAGCAGCAAGGGCTCTTAGCTGCTGAGCCATCCCCCCACCCCATACACACGCATTCTATATAAACAGTTTGGAACTTGGTGTCCGCAGGCTTTAAATCCTCAGATTCAATTAACTGCGGGTTGAAAATATTGTTCTAAAAATTATATATCTACTGAACTTTTTTGTCATCATTTCCTGAACAATACAGCATAACTATTTACATGGCCTTTATACTGTGCCAGGTGGTAAAACTAATCTAGAGATGATCTGATATACAAAGAATGTATGTATAGAACACATGCAAACACTACACTATTTATATAAGGGTTCTAAACATCTGCAGATTTGGGTATCTAATCTAACTTTGTAACCAATCCACCCCGGGTACTAAACAACAGCTACATAGTATGTGCATAGGATACCTGTATTTATATATGCACACTTACATACATAGTAGTTCTCATATGTTTATATTCTACCAGGGTGACTAATCTCAAGCATTTTTTATAACAATCACACATTGAGCTCATAATATTTTTAGTCTGTTTTCATCCAAATCTCAAGCCCTGTTTCCTTCATTATTTGCCACTAAACTCCCACCAGAGTTAAAAATAACCAAATTTCCAATTCAGATGTGCATGACACTTTTCTTCCAAGGGGCTCAAGTCGCTGTATAATTAGTCTCAAGTTGGTGAGGCCTGTGAGAAAGTAAGCAGGAGATACTACATGGCCTCAGTGGCCCATGGAAGAAGTTCAGTCCAGAAGAGTGACAGCATATGCAGGCTGTGATATCTGCCTGTTTGGGCAATGATGGCAGCTTATACTATTTGGATACCCTTGATAACAACTCAAAAGGAAGTTTCTCATGCCTGGCACTGCTTCTTCAATGGTAAATTGCTTTTCTCCACACTTCTATGCTCTATACTAGCATGAGCTATACACAGACCAGTAATTCCCTTCTCCAAACATCTACTGGGTACCCACAGCTTGACAGACACTCTGAAAAGCTGATTTCGAGAGGAGGAAAAATTGTTAGTACCTGTCTTTAGGAATTCTCAGTTAAGCGAAGAAGACAGGCACATCCCCAATCAATAGCACCGATCAATGAACACAAACCAGACTTGGGCTTTAAGATTCCCAAAGAGGGAGAAATGTGCGTATATTAAGAAACATCAAAGTTTACTCCCAAGTCCCAATTCTAGGAGCTGATCTATTGTTTTCCCCCAAAATAAGCATGCCAAAAATGTTCAAAGAAGTCCATGTACTATTTCCTGAGGTAACTTTAACCTCCTGGCTTCTTCTTTACTGAACTTTGGTTTGTACCATCACAATTCTTAAAGCAAACACAGCCTTTCGCCCAAGAAAGGCATCTGGACTATGATATTTAACTAGAACGCTACAGCTTACCAGTAAATGTTTACGAGTAAATATCAAGTTTACATTCAAATACTGAAGCTCTCGAGCTATCTATCTTTGTATCTCTGCTCTACTCAATGCTTGGCACAGCAGATGGGACATGAATGACTTCTGACTTGATTGGAGAATTACAAGCCAGTGTTAAGTGATAGCAATGTTCCTACCCACCAGGACCAACAAGAGCTACCGTTCCTATTAATAAGTCAAAGCTGCATAAACCTTAGAATTTGGGTTTTGTTTTTATTTATCAGTTTACTGTATTGTCTCAAACATTTTCAGCATGTCATTTAAAGAAAAAAAAAACATTTAAACATCACATGACTCCTTCTAATTTGTTTGCTCGTTCCTATTTGTTATGTAGTATAGAAAGGTCTTTGTTTCACTGGACCTTTGACAGTATTAACCACTTTTAACTTTTCTTTTTTGTCTTCTTTCCTTCCTCTCTTCCTTTGTTTGGAGACAGGTCTTACCACGCAGCCTTGGCTCACCTGGGGCTCATTAAGTAGACTAGGGTGACCTGAAGTTCACGGAGATCCACCTGCCTCTGCCTCCAGAGCACCAGGAATAAGCAAGTGAGCCACGACACCCAGTATTATTCTTAATGTTTCAAGCAAGATTTACTGCTTATCTTGATATCTTGATAACATAAATATTTACATCATAAATATAAAGAATGACCTTCGCATCTAACACTTACAAAGCAGGGAGACCCCTTAAAGGCTTGAGAATACAAGAGTAAATCAAATATTTAGATCAGGCTTACTTTGGAAAGGTGACGCCAGTTTTATTTTTAGAATCTACAAGCAGCTTCATACACTTTTCCCCTACTGCCAACCTCTCAAAGGCTAACTTAGGGTCTTCATCACTGAATTCTCACATTGAACTAAAGAGCATACCTGGGCTTGTTTTCTAACTGATGGGCTCAACAATACATTAAAATACCTGTATTTTTAAAGATATAAAATTAACTGAAAACATACACACTAAATACCTAAGTATTAATGCTGACCAAAATCTAACCGCGCCCCAAGGATCTCAAGCTCTTCAAGAAAGTTCTTTTCCTTAAGGGCTTTGCTTAACTTCATTGTTCTCAGTTGTTCTGAATTAAGGATCATGTCCCATGACTTTTCAGAAAAAGCTGGCTTTGTTTCAGTGGAGCTCCCTGTCTATTGAATCTCTCCTCTTTTTGTTTTCGTTGATATTGCTATTGGTGGTGGTAGCAGTACCTAAGGGGAGGTGGGCTAAATCCTCTACATCCCAGGCTAGTGATAATATATTTTTATCATCAAGTATTCTCAAAATGTCCACTCCAGGAAGAAAGAACTGACAATGCAAACCCTTTGCTCATAGTTAAAATTTCCAGATGACTATACAATTCCAACGGTAAAACTAAATGAATTAACGCACACGCAAATGCTCCTACCCTTAGCTCTCACCCTTAGCTCTCACATCACAGGTCCCACCAACGTGGAGTTGCACAGCCGGATGTGAGGGCTGCAAAAGATGTTGCAGCAGGGAAACTTTTCTGAATGTCCAGTGATCAAAAATTAATCTCAAATCAAGCAGGCGGCGAATCTGGACTGTTGGGGGCAGCGCTCGCCAGTTCCATCATACAGTTTCCCTGTAGCCTTGGGTCCGGACACACAGCATGTGTGCTCTGCACTGTGCATGCCCTCATGCTTGTAGCATCAACAAGTGTGGTCAGTGACACCATGGTTCAGATCTGAAAGCACTGTTTGTGTCAACCAACGGCAGTCTCTTCACTACGGACGGTGTTCTGCTCTTCTAGGAATGTAATGACTCAGTTCTGGAAAACAAAAACTTTAACTTCATTTTCCTGTCGTCATTCCTCAGCAAGAGTCAGATTGGTATAGTTCAACTTATTGTGAGATAATTAAGTGAATAGACCCCATTAATATGCAATTTACCTCTTGGCATCAATAAATGGGAAAGTCAAACGTACACCAAAGAATCTGGGGTCCTGCAATATGGCACAGCAAGTCAAAGAGCTTGCTGCCAAGCCTGCTGACCTAACGTCAACACCAAGCACACCCATGGTGGGAGGTGAGCACTGACTCTTGAGAGCTGTCCTCTGACCTGCACATAGGTGCTATGGGACGCTTGGACACGTGTGCAAATAAGTTTCTTCACAATTTATGAACAGTAAATGTTTGATTTCTGTGCTCACCTTACAAATCTGTATGCTCAGAGTCACACATAATTTCTCAGATGAAAAGGCATGATGAGTGAAAAATTTTTAAAAAGTCTTGATCTAAACAACACCAGAACTTTCTTGGGTTTTTAATGAAGACCTAACCCTTGGATATGACCTTTAAGGGGAGAAAAGGCCTAGATCTCACGCCCCATCACCTGACCTCAAGTCGATGTCTCTATCATATACATCTTTCCTGATCTGTAATCTTTCACTAACAAAGGATGTAAGCTCATAAACAACAGCTCACTAACAGAGTAAGTGGGAGATTTGGGAGTTTCAATGAGTAGTAGAAACCGAAGAACATTTTCTAGGTGCTTTCTTTTGTCAAAGATGTTTGAAAATGGTACAATTAGTGCACACCTGCAATGCTAGTACTCCTAGGAAGCTGAGACAGGAGAATCTCCATTTGGAGAATTGCCTGCTTGGGCTACACAGCAAGTTCTAGGTCAGCCTGAGCTATATAATGGGATTCTATCTCAAAATTAAACTAAGCTAAACTGAACAGTTACAACAAAAGCTGCATGATTAATTTCATTTTGCAAGTTAGCCTCTTATGAGGATAATCTAAGCTTTAAGGGAAACAGTCCATTTTCTGTTTTTCTAAACTCACTGAAATGTTCTTAGGGCAGTGCTTGGGAAGAACTTGCCTAGACCATACAGGATTTAAGGCAGTCCTTCACTACATCTCCATCCCTTGACCATGTTCCTGTTAACTCCTCCGGCTTCCCCTATGTCCCAAGTTTCCCACAAGTCAGTGACACTGACTTTGTAAGACTCTAGATTGCAGAAACCAAGGTCAAAGGCAACTTGGATGAACAGACACCAGGCCCCAGATGGGAGGCATGACTCCAACAGTGAGAACAGCCTTGTTTTCCTGCCCTAATTGGCTAGGTTAAATCATACTCCAAAATAAAGACTTTTCTCATCAAAACATAAAGGACAGAGGGGGAAAAAGAGAAAATAACAATAAAATTAAGCTGCCGACTTTACCATCATTAACAAGGTAAGTTCTTCTCAGATATTAATCACAGCACAGAACTTGTGTGTGTAATAGAAAGCACCGTGGCAGTCATGCAGAAACATATTTTAATGCCTCTTAAAAAACCACATATCAGAATGACAACACCAAATTACAGGTTATAAAAGACAACTAGTGTTCCGAAATCGTCATCTTCGCTATAAAACTCTTTCAAATATTGTAGTATGTCAGAGAGACAGTCAGTAGCAACGTACAATTACAGAAGTTGACAAAACAGAATTTTTTCTTTTTTTTTTTTTTTTAGGAACAAACTACCAATTCTCAAATTAACACTGTGAGCCTAACTTCTTCATGTGCTTCATATTAGGAGAGAATAGGGTTTCTTCTGCTTTTTATTTTAAAAACCAACTCTTTTTAAATGTCAAGGGAGCCAGGCATGGTTCAGCCCTGTTTTTGGCACACAGAACCTAAGGCAGAAGAATGGAAAGTTCAGGGTCAGCCTGGACAACCCTTACTTAAAATAAATAAATAAATAAGTTGATTAATTAATTAAAATGTAAACGACTCTCAATATCTTAACTCACAGGTCCTAGCCCATACCAAGCAACTCAGGCTTCTACTTACATGTTAGACTAGAGACCTCCTGGTCTGGAAACATAAACTGCATACTTCTCCCAAACATTTGATACAGTTTACTGCATAACCCCCCAGGTTAGAAACAACAGCATCTATAACAATTTTCTAAGCCTCCATCTCTAAACAGTTCCCCAAATGAACCAAGACCTCACACAAATCTTGCTGCAAATACTTCCATGACATGCACGGTCTCTCAAGTACATCATTCTAAGTGTCCTTCAGTAGAAAAGCCTTGGCTTCCTTCGACTCTGGCTTATTCGGTTTTATTTTTTAAATACTTTAAAAATTTCCAGTGCATATGTGGAAAAAAAAAAGCCATAACACTTGTCTCATTTTGTTTTGAAAAGTAGTTTCAATGGGCAATAAAAATCACAACAGCTTCTTGATAATGTATGTCTTACTTACCTGTCTCCTACTTTGTCTTACACATGTGTAGTGTGGAGTTTTGTTTGTTTGTTTCTTCCAATCTCATTAAACTGCATATCACTCCATAATGGGCATTTGTGGGGAAAATTAAAATTGGGAAATTACTATGGAGTTCCCATCCCTCAGAGAGAAAATACACCACTGATAAATGGCAACAAAAAACACACACCAAGTTTGTGTAACTGAGCAGGCCCTAATACTATCCCCCAAATTCAATGTTCAGAGGAGCCAAAAATTCCAGTCACTGGAGGGCACCCTGGAACAGCCGATTCTTTCAGCCCACGGTGCATCAATGCAGCCAGCGGCACTAGCAGGGCACTTCTCTGAGCAAGTCTTCCCTTCCACTCACCCATGATCTCACAACCCTTCCTCCATTCAACAATTACATGCCAGGCATTGTGCTAAGGAACAATAGTTCCTGGCAGAAGACGCATCTGACTGGGTGAGAGAAGCGTGCACTTCACCTGAGTTGGATCCTCCTAGGAACAGCAGGTGGGCCAGCATGAGAGCTGGCTACTATTCTCGGTAGGTCTACCTCTACCGTTTGCAAAGTTCAGAGCAAGAGTAAAAGTGAAGGCCTACATTCTAACTATTTCAAGGCTGTAAAGTGAACCAATAAACATTCCTATTTTTATATCTTGGGGCCAGAAGACAAGGTTAGAATGGATTACTACAGCCAGAATGTAGAGGTGCTAAAAACATCAGGTACTCTTGACTCTCTCCATTCTGAGTTCTACCCAACAGCACAAGGACACCCCCCCACCTAAATAACTTTGGGCTCATCAAGCTTATCTGTGCTCCCTGCAAATAACTGCCCGTTAGAAATCCCTTAGGCCTAAGAAAGTACACACTGCTTCCCAGGCTACCCACAGACAGAACCCCAGGAAGACACCCAAGCAAGCTATAGAAGCAGGCCTGGAGTTCCACATCAGGAAAATCCTTGTACCCAAAGTAGCTAGATGGTATTCTAGAAGGCAGGACATAGCTCTAGGTGAATGCATTCCCTTGGCCCTGTGGCCCAGTAAGTCCCTGTGACCCTGTGAGGACAGACAAGATTAAAGAGGCCAGAGAAAGGGAAAAGTTCCTGCCTCAACTCTAACCACCTCAGACAGTGTAGTGGTAGATCAAATGCCTTAGTGTCGGCCAAGCAATGGGTAGAAGGTAAGAAGAGGAACCAGGAACAAGAGAAGGAGACCTACTGTCCAACGCTAACACGTGACCCCTCACCAGACACCCTCATGTCTATCCCATCCAGACATCCCATTGGTCAATACCAGCAAAAGCTAGGAAAGAAGGAAGCCAGTGTTCTGGTAACAGGCGTGGTGGTCACAGCCCAGAAGAATCCAGAAGAGAAAAAGTAAAGGAAGCAAAGTGGAAGAGAACTGACATCCGTTAAGACTTACTCAGGGACAGCCCTGTAATCCCAGAAGGAAAACAACACAAACACAAAACACATAAGCAGCAGCATGTTACTTTTTTTTATTTTGTATGAACAGATATTTGTTTCTGAACATGCTTGCCATAGCCTTATATTTACCTGATTTATTCTTCAACTTTATTAATCATTATTATTAGCTGGTTTTATAAATATTTTGTTTTATTTTTAATTGGGGGGGGCAGTAATGTACCTACCATGGCCAGAAGAGGATGTCAGATACCCTGACATCCCTGAAAAGAGAGAACAGACTTTTGAAAGTTGCCTTCTGATCTCTGCATGCACTGTTACATGTACCCCACATACACATCATACACATGTACATCATGTACACACACATCATACACACATACACCTCACACACATATATGTCATACACACATACAACAACAACAATTACAATAAATTTGAAATAACTTTTAAAGTCATCATTTGCATGTGTGTGCCCGCACGCACACACTGAGTGTATGATGTGTGAGCACGGACACATGTATGCCACATTGTGCATGTGCAGGTCAGAAGACAATTTCTCGAGTCAGATCTCTATTTCTCCAGAGGCTGAACTCAGGTTCTCAGGCTCGTAAAACAAGTGTACTTGCCTGCGGAACCATCTCACCGCCCTACAAGTTATTTCTAAATAGCAAGACAGCTTTCAGAAAGAATATTCAAAACAGCAGTCAATGAAAGAGAAAACAAAGAAACTAGACAACTAGTCAAAAATACTATTTTGAAAAGACAAACGCAGGCAGATCTAGTTTTTAGTAAGAAGAAAAACACAAACAACATTGCAAACAAGAAAGGTGACATAATTGCTAACTCAGTATCACAATAATTGTAGAGAGCTCTACCAAGAAAGTACTGCATACAGATAATGCATGTATACATATGCATTGTGTTGCTGAGAATAATAATTTAAGGAAAACAGAGATGTTGAAGGTAAAGGACAAAGAAACAGGACTGCATTTCCAACATAACCAGTCAGAGAAAATAGAGACACCATAAGTCAGAAGGAAGAGGCTGACATGCGCTGAGCTTTGTCCAGTGATGAGGGGCACAAAGAGACAGCCTGACAAAATCTACCTCTAAGAAGAAGCAAAAGTTAAAAACAGTGCAATAAATTTGGAAGAGTTTAGAAAAGTATCTTTAAGATATGGAAATTCTCCCCCCCCAAAATCCAAATGGTTTCACAGATGAATTCCACCAATCCTTGGAAGAACATATTAACCCCACCCCACCCCATGGAAAGTCTGAAGGCCTGACGATCCCTGTATGGAAAGACTGAACATTTATGAGACACACAGTATCTGTCTTAGTTAGGTTTTGATTACTGTGAAAAGACACTATGACCATGGCAGCTCTTATATAGAAAACATTTAATTGGGACCAACTTACAGTTCAGAGGTTTCATCCATTATCATCACAGCAGGAAACAGAACAGCATGCAGGCAGACATGGTGCTGGAGAAGGAGCTGAGAGTTCTACGTCTGGATCCCCAGACAGCAGGATGTGACAGCCACACATGTATGGCTTGAGCATCTGAGACCCACCCTCAGTGACATACTTTCATCAACAAAGTCACACATACACCAACAAAGCCACACTCCATAAGAGTGCCACTCCCTATGGTGACCAATTTATTCAAACTACCACAGTATCTAAGCATCTTGTGGGGAAACCAATCAGACCAGGCTAAACAACGAGCTCTGTTTCCCAGGCTTATCCCCTTTGCCTAACATACCTGCTTTATTGACAGATGGTTTCCATGGCTCAGTCATTTGGGTATCAACTTCATGACTGCTAGCATCACCAGATACTCGTGTGTGTGTGTGTGTGTGTGTGTGTGTGTGTGTGTGTGTGTGTGCATGTGTGTCTATGTGTCAATGTCTCTGTGTGTATAAACATTATTTATGTTTACTTAAATTGACCACATTAAAGATAAATTTGCAGCTAGTACCTTCACAGCTAAACCACCTCTCAAGCACAAGAAGAGAAATTTAGATCACTATCATAACTGGAAAATCCATGCCACTTGCCAAGTGAAGCTAATTGCCTAACTAATATAATTTTGAAAATGTCTATTTGAATACTACCTCAGAGTAGCTCACATTCTGCAAGCATCTGCTGCTGGCACATGGATGAATTATTTGAGAAACATTTGACAGGCCAAGCTCAATGATGAGTCCAGGTGCAAATGACTTTTAAATACAATATTAGAAAATATTTCAAAGAACAATTTAGCATGACAAAATAGACCTTACTCCAGAAATAAAGGGAACATTGGAACAGCTAGAATTGTACTCCAGACATGAATGAAATAAACCCTTTCCTCTCCAAGTTGCTTTACGACAATGTGTTGCATCACAACAACAGAAACCACAGCTAATTCAATAGTGACAGGTAGAGAAAGCCTGACTCAGGAAACAGAGCACCCAGCTCCAAGTGGGTTTTAATCCAGAGCTACCGCTGGATTAACACAAGGTCCCCTAGAAAAAGCATGCACATTCTATTTCAAACAACCCACTCCAAACTGCACATAAACATTACACCTAACCAAAAGGTGGAAATTTGGAGAGAGGACAGCATGCTGTAGGTAGCATTTCTCCTACAGGAGGACCTTCACCCAATAAGGAAGGTCAACTCACTGTTTCTTCGGCCAGACCATCAGCAGATGGTTTACGACAGTCCACTGAAGAGTTTGTCCAGACCATCTTCTCCTGTGACACAGCCCCGCAGTTTTGATCCTGACAAGCACTGGAAACCAGATTTGTTATTTAAAACTGTCATGGGAAACTGTAATAGGTGAGTGTGTTTTAAATAGTGTTTGCTTGTGCTATTTCTACAATTTATGTATTGGGGGGAATATCTGGGCCACTTTACACAGGTATTTTTATCCCTGAGCAAGGGCTGTGAAAAAACACTGCTTTCTGAAACATGGAAGGAGGCATGCATGCACGACTTTACATTCTTCTGTTAACTCTCTTGACCTATTTTTACTAACCTGTTTTCTACCCCTTTAATACAACAGCACAGTGGAGAAAAGAACCATTAACGGCCTGCTTGTGTGCGCCCATCAATGTTTAAGTACATTGAAGACAAGCTGACTATTCCCACCCCGTGTCACAGCGAAAATATGAACCACTGAGCATTTTCTTCAAGATCACGATTTCAGAGCTGGCAAAAGAAAGCTACTGGATTCTCCCTGGAACTCATGGGCTGGGAAGACTGACTTTCAAAGTTCTTGGACTATAAAAAGCTCCAGTGTTCGCAGAGAGTTCTGTGTAGGGCGAGTAGGTGGGGGTATAATAAGAAAGAACAGTATTTTGGTCCTTTGGCAGATTTTATTCCTTCATCCCAGCCTCCCACTGAGATGGGTGAGGATGTGCAAACCATGCCAGAATGCCCCCAGCCTCCTGCTCCTGTACTTCTGCCGGCCACCCTCTGTCCCTGCAGCCTCCATGTAGGGGGTGGGGCTCTCCTTCCTCCCATCTTCTCTCTACCTTCTTCCTCAGTCCTGAAGGGGGCGCCAGTATTTCCAATAGGATTTCCTTTTATGAGTGTTTCACCTTGAACATTTCAAATAACCATAATTACTACCCTGTAAAGCATATTTCTACCAAACTCAAGACAAAAATAAATCATGGAATGCTTAAATAAGCCTCCAGCTCAAATGTATGAAAATAAAAATGGTTTAAACAAGACCGTGGTTTCTCTTTGAATAGACGACATTAATTGTTGTACTTCATAAAAAAAAAACCAACTTTCCATCCCTCAAAGCTAAAAACACTTTTTGTTTTCATAATTATTTCCCACAAATACAAGTATGATTATACATATATTTTAAAAACTTAACTATCTTTTTATTATGTGATCAAAAACCCTAAAGAGCTTCTGGACAAACATTTTTAACTATTGTGCAGCACTGGCTTTAATTAATAGTATGGAGCTAATTTAGGCCTAGCATGATCCTCTCAGAATTATACCCAAAAGTATTTCCTAGGGAAGACTTTTAGGGCTCCCCCCCCACTCTCTTTGGAAACCTTTAGACTTTGTATTTGATCAATGATCATGGGGAACAACAAATAAGTTATTCTTAGAATCATAAAATACCAAATTACTAACCACAAAACCACAAGAACTGCAGATATAATTAAATAAACAAGAAAACATCAATCAGCATTTTCATCCTTTTTTTTTTTAGAACCATTAAAATAGAAATCAACTGTGAATTAAGACTGAATGCTGCGTTGCTGTGCAGAGGTGCAAATTAATTCCACACTCAACCCTCAAGCCCTTGCACCAAGTCGGTCCATTCACCCCCCAGACATCAGGGCCTCCAGGACACCAGACTCAAAGGGAGGAGTTGAAAATTCAGGGAACAATGCAGCACTGAGCCATGCTCCAGCTCCTGTCCTGGGTTAAGCAAGTAAGTGCATACATGCATGTCAGTACAAACTAGGACAGGCATGACGGAAATGAAAGAATATTTCAGAACAAGGAAGACACCCAAAGGCAATAACCAGATTATTGCAATGTCAGCATCACATGAGAAAACTGTGTGATCTAAGGGCAGAGGACCCAGTCAAGGTTCAAGGTGGACAGAACAAAGAGGTTTCTAGAGATGCAGAAGAGAAATGGGGTGGAGGACCCAGGAAGGTAATGGTAAACCTCACTCAACACAAGCTGCAGCACCCGTGGTGATGGGTTATGAGATCCCTTGTAAGGAAACCTGAGGGATTCTCTTTTCCACAGTGTCCCTCCCAAACGCTAATCATTTACAAAATATTTTAATGCATGATTCTGTACCAGAAGTCACAAACTTTAGCACCCAGAGGGACCAGGCAGGTGAGGACATAATAAAGCTGTGTGCCAGCCCTGTGTGGGAGATGAGGACTATGGGACTTGGAAAACCATCCAGGAGTGCCTGCACCACATGGAGATGGAGGCCATGTAAAGCGAAGCACTAAGGTTTTTTGTTTGGTTGTCTTCAAGACAGTCAACAACGGGGTGGACAGAAGACTCCGCGGTGAAGAGCACACACTGCTCTTTCAAAGGACCCTAGTTCAGTTCCCTGCACCAACTCAAACAGCTCATAACCACCTATAAATCCAGCCCCAGGGTGATCTGACTTTTCTGGCCTCTGGGAACCTGCACTCACGTGTGCAGACATACGAAGACATGCAACATAGCAACATACACATTAAAAATAATGTTAAAAGTCTTTTTAAAAAAATAAAATATCTGGACCTTTTCCGTTTCATGTTGAACCCTCCAGGCTGTTAAGACTAGGTGAAGCAAAGAGCAAGCTTGAAGAGTATTCCTTTGCAAGCATCCTTCAATTTTTTTTTTGTTGTTGTTGTTGTTTGGTGTTTTTTGTTTGTTTGTTTGTTTGCTTTGTTGTTGAGACAGGGTTTCTCTGTGTAGCTTTGCGCCTTTCCTGAAACTCATTTGGTAGGCCAGGCTGGCCTCGAACTCATAGAAATCTGCCTGGCTCTGCCTCCC
The DNA here is from genome assembly GCF_903995425.1 of Onychomys torridus. Taxonomy (NCBI): domain Eukaryota; kingdom Metazoa; phylum Chordata; class Mammalia; order Rodentia; family Cricetidae; genus Onychomys; species Onychomys torridus. The sequence goes on from NC_050465.1 coordinate 39,508,199, forward strand.
GAGTGCTGGGATTAAAGGCATGCGCCACCACTGCCCAGCTCAATATTTTATAATAGTTAGCAAGATACAAAGGACCACTCTCTACAAATAAGTCTTTCAACTGGTTTGGCTTTCAAGTATAGCACTCACAGAGAATTTCATACCAAGAAAATGAAACACTACAGGACAAGTCATCCACAATTGTGGATTTTTTTTTTAAATTTTACTTTACATTTACCCTAGGCATGATTAACTTCATAGAAATGATGGTATATTTTGAGGGGGTTATTTTCTGATTTTTTAAAATTTTATTTTATGTGTATGAGTGTTTTACCTGCATGTATGTATGTGCACTACATGCATGCCTGATGGCCAGGGAGGTCAGAAGAAGGCATAAAATCCCCAGGAGCTATAGTTAAAAATGGCTGTGAGCCACTATGGAGGTGCTGGGAACTGAACCCACATCCTGTGCAAGAGCATTAAGCACTTCCAACCACGGAGCCATCTCTCCAGCCTTGACGATGGTATGCTCTCTAACAATCTATATTTTGTACGTAAGTTTTACTGTCTTGAAACATACATCTACCATAATGGTGGTGGTAGTGATTAGTATTTCCTAGTGAGCCACAGAGAGTAGTCCCAAAGTATTTACAACATAGTGAACACATTCCAACTCCTTATTGTAGAGGAGCGCCCCTTGATTCCCATCGGTGAGAAAATACTCCCATAAACAACCAGAACACAATGCAAAACGGTACATAATTAAACAGTTAACTGCAGAAGGAAACAATGAGAAGCCTCAAATTCTGAGAGGCCTGGTATAAATGTGACGGATTTGGGTAGACCCAGAAGAGAGAGAGAAATGCCCTGTGTAGAGGGAGAGGGATGATCACTCATGTCAGGTCAACTCAGAGTGCTCTACAGAGCTTGCTATTGCTCGGGGAAGTCAAGGCAAGTATCCAGATGCCTTTCTAGCATTTTGAGACTGCTCTGACATCCTAGCTTGTGGCGTAAGTACTGTGACACTGAACAGGTCATAGACCAGCCAAGACCGTGTGCAACACATGGGGAGAGCACACGTGGCATGAACCGCCCACCAAAAAGGTGCAGCAGGAGCATTTAATAACATATCATGCTTAACTGACAACCACAGAGTCAGCCCAAATAAATATACTTATTTACATATATATGTAAAATCAAGAAATTATTTTTTCAAAAGACTTGAGATTGCTAAGAATAGATGGAAGATTAGCCTTGAGAACAACAGCTTCACATTGGATGAAGATTTAACATGAATATCCAGAACTTACTGAAATTCCTTCCACAGTCTCTTTGGCTTCTGCCATCCCCTCGGCATGGGTGGTATTTCTGTCATGGGTCACAGGGAAAAAACAAAAGCAAAGAGAAAACCTAAAACCCTGCTTCCTGGACATCATACTCTGTGAGAAGTATCACCATTAGTGTAACTTTCATTTTGCTTATAAGCAACACGTGAGTTCACCAAGTGTCCACATTCTGATGTGGGAAGTATGCATGCAAAGATAAAATAGAGGGGATTGCTATTCCACTAAAGACTACAGCTTTAAGTGTAATTCCAGATCAGCAAAACTATTAATGCAACAATAAGTCTCTACATTACTGTCTTTTCATATCCTTTTAAAGAACATGTAGAGATTTTCAATTGTGATTTTTTTAACTTTTCTTTTTCTTTTCATTTGGTCATAATATTGTTGGAATGTAACTTGTGCACTGATTCTAACATTAAAGGATTTGAGCTCACATTTTGTCTGATCTCTTACTTTCTCTTTTGTCTGATCTCTTACTTTCTCTTTCTACTAATTCATAGTAACAGCCCCCCCCCTTGTACTGAGAATTTAAATTTTAGAAAAGAAAACCCAATCCTCCATATATTATTTGAAAAATAGTCCTCTACCCTAGATTTAGAGAAACCCTCCCAGAGTTGTGCAATTATAGCTTTCCTTAGGATCATATTTCCCCTAATTCAAGATGTGTTGCTTGGTAACTGACTAAAGTTAAATATATTGTATCCAACAGGAATAAAGTCATAGAAATCTGTTCATCATAGGTAAGCCATGTATATACTTATAGTTAACTCTTCATGATTTACAACTGGGCAGCTATCACAATGAAATGGAGCCATGGACTAAATTCAGCCAAAGACACATTTATTACCCTACAGGCACCCAATGTTTCATAGCTTATGGAACTCCCAATTGTTCTTCAGTTACTTTCAACTACCAAATATGACAGGTAATAATGTCAACTTGGCACGATCTAGGAACACCAAAGAGCCTCTGGGCATGCCTGTGAAGGACTATGATTATCTTGATTAGGTCAGTCGAGGAGGGAAGAAGCACCTCACTGAGCAGAGCTTTTCCCTGGGCTGGATAAGAAGGAGCGATCAAGGTGAGCAGTCAGTGCTCATGCGCTGCTCCTCGACTGCAGATGCAGTGTGACAATGGGCCTCAGGTCCCTGCCTCTGCCTCCCATGTCATGATGGACTAAACTCTAAAACCGTAAGCCCAAATAAATACTTCCTCTCTCCCTTAAGTAGGTTTGGTCAGGGTATTTTATCATCGTAGCAGGAAGAGTAACTAAGACATCGCCTAACCTGAAGGACTAAGTCCTGGGACTTGCCAGGGTGTCCTGATGACATGCCAGGCCATTGATCTGGGGACAAGGCAACACTGGTGGCCTTGGCCTTCCATGTTTTATACACACAATCTGACACTCACTTCACAGATGGAAGTAATTTCCTAGTATCACTGAGGCTAATTAAATTCTCTGAGATAGGGGTCTACCAGAATATGTGAAGTTCTAGATATTCATGAGTCATACATTAATTCTTTATTGAGATACTTGGGATCCTAACTAAAGATGAACTATAGGTAATAATAAAAGGAAAAAGATAGAGGAGAACTAGGTAAGAAGCCCACAATTTTACCATAGCACTTTCAAACTAAATCATCAAACCCACAATGGAAAAAGTTGTATTCCAATTAATTCTGAAATAAACCCTCTGTTGAATGACATGCCATTAATACATTTTTCAACACCTGCTAACTTGTCCATTTTAACAAGAAAGCAGAGATTCGGCTGAGAGTCTTTGGAAACTCTCAGTTCCCAACTGAAGTGCATTCTATTGTTTTCTTTCCACTGTAACTAGACTATTACTTCTGCCTTCACTTAATCATGTAAGGACGGCACAGCATGGTCTTTTAAAAATAATTTCCTTAAGTGAAAATGAGCAAATAGAAAACACCATGTAATCAAAGAAGAATCAGCACTGAGATAAAGCGTAAGACAATTGTTCTGTCCTAAATTAGGACGCTTCTAACATTTCCAGCCATCTCCAGCCTGGCCTCCCCAAATCTCAGGGTATGGCAGTTCACCAGAGACTAGGGAGGAGACCGACTGCTGGGGGAAAGGCTCATAACTTCTTGCCATTACAACTCAAAGCACTGCCCAAGAATAAAAGCTCATGGGAGAGTCTCTCCACCAGGCAATCTCCTCCTTTTGATATCCTTTAGCAAATGTGTGATTTACAATTCAGGCTTACTTTAGTGTTTGTATTAATCAAATTTTCCCTAACCTGAAGTAGAAAGGGAGCTGGTGTACACATAAGGGATAAGATGAAGAAAGACTGAAATCCACTGCAGAAATACAATCCAGGACCCTGGGGCTTTTCGCCTTTTTCTGTTTTTAATTTCTCTGGATTACTTTTATAAGTCTCTCATAATCCAAAACAGTGTTAAGAAAAAGTTGAACTAGGGCTGTACTTCACTGCAGAGTGCTGACCTAGCATGTCCAAGGCCCTGGGTTTGATTCTCAGCTCTACCACAGGAGAAAACAGACATAATATTGAAAAGCCTCTGCAGAGACACCAGAGTCTAATATGATGGGAAATAATGAAATACTTGGGCCAAACTAACTAGAGCTAGGCACTCAAGGCATGTGGTATTCAAAGTTACTTACATCATCCCACAGGATGCAGGATCCTACGGTCCCCAACTCCTTGGTGACTTCTCTCTCCCTTCCTCCCTATCTCCCTCCCTCCCTCCCTCAGTAACCCACCCTCCCCTCCTCCAACAGCATCCTCTCTGCCTGCACTGCCCCAGGATATGGCATGTATGTACAACACCCAAGAACCAGAAAGTTCTCTGCTTCCTCAGGGCCAGCCCTCAGCTGACCACACAGAGGGGGCTGAGCCGCTGCCTGGAATGGTCTCACTGACAGCTATTTCCAGATAATACATTTTAAATGAATCATAGCTTCCATATGCCCATGGGCTTGATACCCATCATCTCTGTTCTTGGAACCTGTGGCCTTTTATCGCTCTATGGCCGCTACAAAGCAGGAAACAGGATGAGAAGGGGCCATGGGGCACATCTAACCTCCAACTCTCTCACCTGAACTGACTCCCCTCTGATACCCACTCTCCTTTCCACAGGCAAGGCCACTGTCACTCATTTCTGCTCCAAACGCACATCACCCACTCAACAATTATGGCAACCGACCAACAGACGGAGATAACAGCAATCAGCCTCCTCCTCAGAAGCAGATGCCCAGTGTGTCCATTCCTTTAATACGCTGAGGCAGACATTTCTAGAATTAATTCTGCTTGGGGCTACTGGAGGTCATCCCATGCCATCCCTGATGGCAAAAAGTATTTTACCAATCACTTAGAGAAAAGAGAAATGTGGGGTCATGATCTGCAACCATTTCCGAGGCTGTATTTGGTGCTTGGGGTGGTCATAGAAGTAATCAGGTTTAGGGGGAAGTAAGTGTTTAAGCCAAGAAAATGCTTGGCATGAATTATGTGAATTAAATATACTTACTTTACATTTTTCTGTATTTTTCAACTCTTTTTACAAATGAATTACCTTTTTTTGAGGCAAGGGCTCTCTTTGTAGCTCAGGCTGCCTTGTAATTTATTATATATAAGTAACCCAGACTAGCCTCAAACTCATAATCTTCTTGCCTCAAAAGCACTTCTTTTAATAAGATGGAAAATATCAAAAATTTATTATTTTAAAAAATACTCTTTCCTCTGGATTCTAAGCACAAGTTCTTAAACACAAATATGCCTTGTACACAGGTAGATATCAACACTGATTTCCTAGTTTTGACAATCACACTCCGTAGTAGCTTAACAACAGGTATACACAGGTAAGCAAATATATATTTAAAATGTCTATTATCCTTGAAACTTGTCTGTAAATTTCAAATCATTCTTTCTCCCAAGAAAATAATTCTAGAGAGCATGATAGTATGTGGCATGAGCCTGGAACCTCACACCAGTCTTGACTCTTCAGGGTCCTGTGTCAAGTCTGGCCCAGCGGGGTCCTGTCTGCCTGACCAAACATGGCCACAACACAGAGAGCACTTCGGAGGATAGAGAGCCCAGAGTTACTTCAGTTTCGAGACTGTTTTGCATTTGCTTGCTAACAAATAGCTTTGTGTGAAATGTCAGAGGTCTGAAACCTGCCTTTGTTATCAGCTGGTAAGGAAGTCACCCCTAACTATGGGAGGTTAGTGGTGGGAAAGGAACTGAAGAACCCCATAGGGGTCATGCAAAACCAAGATGGCATGTGTCAGTCTATAAACAGGCTTCCAACGTGACCTTTTCATGAGCGGCATCTATCAATGTCTCACAGTTAAGAAGGCAGCTAACATGAAAGGGGGAAAGCAAACCAGTTTAGAATAACTTTCAACCTATGCAGAAGGAAACAAAAGAGAAATAACTCACCATGCTTAAGACATAAATTATCCATAAGGTCAGAAACCAAATGCACTGTGCCCAGGAGGAGGGAGCTAGCTCAAGTGTGTGGCTTGGGGATTCTCAAACAGAGTATAGTTTGAAGCTAGGAAGAAGGCTCCCATCTCCTCCATCATGTTGCTCCTTTTTCTGCAAAATCCCAGTGGCAGAGAATCAGAGTGAACAGGGTTCCGAGCACAAAAAAAGCACCCATTCCTCTCCACAGTTGGGGCAGTAGAGATTATTGCTACATTTCACATGGGACGCTCCACCGTGGCCATGGGAACAACCGGCGTAAGTTCTGAGAGCTGGTGAGGAGTGATTCACAGCACCAGAGCCGGCTCACTGCGGAGCATTCCCCTCTGTGGAGCTCAGTTCCCCTTCGCTGCAAAAGGGACCTGAAGGAAAATGCACCACCAGCTGCTAATGCAAACCTGATTTTATTCATAAAACTTCTGAAAGGAAACAGGTTTCAAAAAAAAGATTTCCCTCAATGATGTTTTAGAAACATATGCATGAATCTGGCTAACTCACTTTGAACCTTTCATTACAATCCCAGGCACCATATTGGAGCTCACACTCTGGGCCTGAGGGATGTCAAGGTCATTGCAAATCTTGAGAAAACTTCCCTGGAGAGTCCAATTTTACCCCATGTTGAATAATTTAAAAACAGTATTTTATATTAAAGCAAAACATGTACTACACAGGGAATATTACATCTTCATGAAACTTTGTAAATAATACATTTCAGAGAAACTCTAAACTTGCAGAAAAAATTCAACCCCGGATGATGGAGTCCACTCCCAGGAGTGGTTCAGAATGGGGGAAAGCTATGGAAAGTTCTATTGAAGAAAACATTCACGAGGCACTTCTCACTCCTCAGTTCCAACATGCCCTTAACACAGTGGTTCTCAACCTTCCTAATGCTGCGGACCTTCAACACAGTTCCTCATGGTGTGTGTGCTGACCCCCAACCATAAAATTATGTCATTGCTACTTCATAACTGTAATTTTCCTACTGTTTATGATTCATAATGTAAATACCTGATATGCAACCCGAGAAAAGGGTTGTTCTATCCCAAAGAGCTTTCAACCCCCTAGGTTGAAAACTGCTTCTCTAATAGTACTGAATCATTTAGATCATTAACAGCCAGGTGCATCTTCAATATTGTCTTCCCCACACCATTTCCAGTTCCATAGCACCCCTACCACAGCGACGGCTACAACTTTTACCGACATGGCAGGACACTTGGTTTCAAATTTCTACAAAGGTGGAAAGTTGTTGGAGATGACCAACTTCACTTTGCCCAGTCAGCTGATCTCTAGAGTCCACCAGCAGCCTGGTGCGTCCTTAATGTTTGCATCCCTAACAATCTGAAGCCCAACATCTGCCAGCTCTGCTGACTTTTTCAACTTCTTTGCAGCCACAATTTTTCTAAGAGTAGCTGCCAAGATGGCTGTGGAGTACAAAAGATCAGTGAAAGATACTGTAAAATATAATAAATGTTTTTGAATGATTTTATGGAACATACTGAATGATTTTCATGCCCTGGTTGAGACTGCATAAATAGTCATGTAAATTAATGATCAAAGACTTGACAAATATCTGGTCTCCTCTTTGAGAATTTTGACATTTTAAAAACATGGAAGGAAGGGCCAGTGGTTCAGCAGGTGGAAGTGTTTGCTGCACAAGATTGGGAAATTGAATTTGATCTCCAAAACTCACATGGTAAAGGAGACCCAACTCCTGAAAATGACCCCAGACCTTTACACAAATAGCATTTATTTGCATGAACACACACACACACACACACCACCACCACCACCACCACAACAACAACAACAATAATAAAAGTTAAATTACACTAAAATGTGAAAATATGATAAAGATTCCTTACATTTTTGTTTATGCAGGCTGTGAATGATTAAGCTGTTTTGATCTTAAGCTTTGTGCTTCTTTTCTAGAAATTGAGTCCTGTTGTAGAATATTATTTTAAGATGTGCTACATTTGTTTATGCTGTGGAACATTCTTTAATGATGCAGAGATGTGTCTCATTCTTTTACGTTGCATTTGTTTAACTCTGTGAAGCTGAGTCACTTGGCCTGTCTAAAAGACCTGATGGTCTAATAAAGAGCTCGGCAGCCAATAGCCAGGCAGGAGAAAGAATAGGCAGAGTTGGCAGGCAGAGAGAATAAACACAAGGAGCAAGAGAGATGAAGGAGTGAGCAAAGAAGAGGCCAGCCACCCAGCCACCCAGTCACCCAGTCACCCAGTCACCCAGCCACCCAGCCACCCAGTCACCCAGCCACCCACGGAAGAAGAAGGAAAGAAAATATACACAGAACTAGAGAAAGGTAAAAACCCAGAGGCAAACGGTAGATGGGATGATTTAAGTTAAGAAAAGCTGGCAAGATACAAGCCATGCTAAGGCTGGGCATTCATAAGAAAGAATAAGCCTCTGTGTGTATTTTATTTGGGAGCTGGGTGGAGGGCCCCCAAAGAGCCAAAGAGTAAAGATTAAAAGAAACAACCAACTCCAGAGTCCCATGGCAGTCTCAAATGGCAAAGACTGAAGGCAATTATAACAGAAGGGCTAATCTAGACTCCTGTTTCTCTGTTTATCAGGAACTTCCTAAAATCAACACAGTCTGGGTTTTCAAATACATGTGTTTAATTGACTCAATCATATAAACGTATAGATATTGCCAAACAAGTAAGTAAACACTAAGCTAATACTAGTGCTTACAGTTTTGGAAATGCAGTGGGTACACTTAAAAATGACTTGTTGCCCAACGCAACCAAAAGTTAACAGATTTTCAAAATCAGTGCTGAATGGTTGTTGGCCAAAACATAGGAGCTAGAACCCTGATATCTTAGAATGATGACCCCAGGCTCCAGAACACGATGCTCCTTCAAAATGAGCAACAAAACAAAACATAAAAGAAGGCTTTTCTATTGTGCGAATCCACGGCTTTGTCAGAGCATCATTGTTCATTGTTCTCCCGACTCTTCATCAGTTACAGTCGCTCACGTGATCACGCCTGGTTCTTTTCCCCTTGAGAGACGGGGCCACATCCCTCTAATGCTCCACCTCCAGCACTCCACATTCACTCCAAGTCTCAGGCAAGCAGAAGTGACGGCAGTCAATTCTCCACAAATTCTGTGCCTTTCTCCCTCTCTCTTTTCTGTTTCAGGGAAATACCTCCCCAACTTTCAAGTGATACTTCATGTATCTGTGCAGGGAGTTGTGCTTACCCAGAAACGGAGGGGACAAAAGGGAAATGAACTAATGAGTGTGATTCTTCTGGCCATACTGCTCTTGAATGGTGTTCTCGGAAACAGACAGAACGAGGATGAGGGCTATAACCACTCACAGAAACCACACCACAGGGAACCAATGCTCCTGTACCTAATTAAACTGCAGCATTTACAGTAGTAGAACGCTCCAGTACTTTCTGAGCAGAACCGTCCAGCTGAGTTCTCAAAGGATCATTCTTCAAGGAACATTTCCCCCGTGATGTTAAAAGTGACCAGAAGTGTAGAACATCACAGACATCCATGGAAGAAATCTAGCTCTCCATCTTTAATTGTATTTACTTACAGCAACCCTAGTAAGAAAAGTGGAGACAAAGGAACAAAAAGGGAAGAGAGGAATGAGAAAAAAGAATTTCATTCGGCCTCATTTGTCATGGCTTAGTGAGCCTTCCTGTTTAGATTTCTTCTCAAAGATTATGTTAAGAAATAAAACCAGGTGGTGCACACCTTTAATCCCAGTACTCTGGAGGCAGAGGTAGGTGGATCTCTGTGAGTTCCAGGACAGCCTGATTTACAGAGCAGTTCCAGGACAGCCAGGGCTACACAGAGAAACCCTGTCTCAAAAAACCAAAAAACAAAACAAACAAAGAAAAAGAGAGAGAGAGAGAGAGAGAGAGAGAGAGAGAGAGAGAGAGAGAGAGAAGGAGGGAGGGAGGGAGGAAGGGAGGAAGGAAGGAAGGAAGGAAGGAAGGAAGGAAGGAAGGAAGAAAACCTCTTCAAAATGCATCTCCAGCCTTGAGAAGGCTTTCATCTCATACTACAAATATAATCAATGATAATCCTCTGAAAACGCTGTGTGAAGTAGATTTGCCTCTCAACAGGAGAACAGGGTGTAAACAGGATTTGGACTCTTCATTTACCATACATGATGACATCAGGAGCTTGAAGACTAGATTGATTGTCTGAGCAAGAATGACTACCAGTTTACACAGGCTTGAGTCTTCTTCATTTTCAACTAAGGGTTCTCGGCCTGTATCAACAGGTACGCCATCCTCCCTGGCAATGACTGTTGGTGCAAAGAGAAGATGGGAATTAATGAGTTCTGCATCAAATGCTTCATTAATATCTGAAGACAATCATGGCTTTGCCAAATGCACTGACAGGATAATTCAAGAGATAAGCTCTTGCAAGGAAACAGACTGACAGTGGGCTTTAAAAGAAACAGCAACAAAATAAACTCAAACATGCTTGGAGAATTTAAGATACACCTCTAAAGAAAATATACAACAAGTGTCAATGTCCTTTGCCTGGTATTTGTCCCTGCAGAAATGTAATTCAAATCTCTGGAAGAAGGTCCTCTAAAACCGTTTACTCAAATATTCTCAGCAAGCAAAATGAAACTTCTTTTGTATTTTAAATCAATATAAAATTACAGCAGGTTGTTTCCCATTTCTCAAATATTTGATATTCTTGAAAATCTCTAAGTCAGCATGATGTCAGTTTAGTTTTACTTTACCACAGCTTGATTAGGGCATTTTAGAAAAAAAAAAATAGTGAATTAAATTACCCTTATTTTCAAAACTAAGGAGACTTTAGAAGTCATAAAATTATGACCAGGATAGTACTTGGTCTTCTGTTGTGTATCAATATTTTATTTCATTCATACATGTGATTTTACTTTCTAAAACTTTGGTGTAAAAATGTAGCTTTATGTGCCCATAACATTGTAAATATTGTTTAAATACCTGCCATAAATAAAATACTAATATTTTATTATAAAAAAATCCATTCATGCCTGAGAGTGTACTTCAGTTATAAAAGTGTAGGTTTAGCATGCTTGAGAGCATATATTCAATCCCCACAAACATACATATACACATCTATACATATATATATATATATGTATATATATATATATATACACATACATACATACATACATACACACACATACATACATACAAATGATTCTAAGTGTTTAGAGGGAAAAATTGAGGAAAATTAATAGTCACTTTAGCTAGTTTTTTTAGGTCCAAAGTATAGAGGCCAACTGCACAGGCCTCAGCACCTACATAACCTGTATTTGTTATCCTATATAACCTATACATGTACCTCAGTCCTTCCTTCCTTCCCCTGGGAACACAAACCACTCATCTTTCTGTGCCCTTTTACCTCCTTCTTGATTTCTGTCTCACTTCTTTCTCTTCATGTTCTTGCTTTCCTCATCAATTTTCAGGCTGAGGAACAGAAAAGCTCCTATTCCCGAATCTCAGCAAAATCACACGCATCCTCATCCATGACCCCAGAAAAGGGTCTGTACAGGTGAAATTTCATTCCAGATTTTTCCATTAGCAATGCTTAATTAGGCAAGTAGATCTATGACTGTTACCTTAAGCTGCACGGACTGTTTTCTGGTTCATCTTATTTCACTCTAAAAGCTATGAGGGCAACGCTATCTTTGAGAACCTAAGGGCATGAAAAGGCTTTATTATTTGCATAAAGGCAAAGCCAGTATTAGCCTTGCTGGAAATAATGAATGTACAGAACTGGTCTCTGCATGACCATGAGCTACCTGGTACCCGATCTGTGACTCAGACCCTAGCTGTGGGCTGGGGTTGGTTGGTTTTTTAACCAGTGCTCCCACATTTACTGCTTTGCTATTTCCAGAAATCTGATTTCATTTGCTTTTACTGATCATGTGTCTGCTAAGAAGTCCCAGCACTGTGTCCTAAACTGAATGAGATCAGACAATTTGAAATTGGTGTGTGTAACCTTTGACATCTTTTATAATCAGCTATGTATAGTCTTATTTCAGAGATGTATTTCCTGGCCACAGGAAAGCATCAGTCTGGGGCAGTCTGGCGGTAAGTGAATTTTTAGTGGGTGTCAGGACCTCCTAGCCATGTGCTATGGGAAAAAAATTTTACCTTACTTCCCCTCTTAAATTATGCACTCTCCCTTGCCACATGGGCTAAGCACTTTCACTTTGGCCTTAATAAGCAGGCACACATTATTAGAACAACATACTGTGAGATCTCAGTTCTCTGAGCATGAGACAATTGAGGGGATGTGTTGTTTTCTCCCCTTTAAGTGATACACCTATGGCCTTGTAGGATCTTTTCAGCCTCACAATGAAGAGAGTGAAACAAAAGATAAATCTTCCTAGTCTTCCCTGCCTTGCTCCATCTCCCATAAATATCAGAAGAGAATGCGCATATTCTGGTGAATGTAGGCCAGCTGCTGTGACGCAGGAGGGAGATTTGGGGCTTGAGATATAAATTTTTCAAAGAGCTAAAAGTAGCTCTGAAGAACCCTCTTAACACAAGTGCCTCAGCCCTCTCCACTGTCAGACATGGAACCGTTTGCCTGTTCTAGCACAGGGGTGCAGGGATCAGCTCACCACCAGCCTGTGATAGTAGGATCAGATGCAATTCCGGTTCCCATATAGCTCCCCACATCTAGCCAGAGAAATTTAAAATGGTAAATATTAATTAACCAAGTAGAACCAGTCTCCAGGTCTGGCCCCTTCCTTCTGTACCAATTTGCCCAACACAATGATGAGGTAGAAAACAGGCCATCAGTATAATGGAAGAAAGACACCCCACTCCACTACCACAACAGATGACCCCTAAAAGGCCATGTTTAAAGCTTCCTTGGCTTTGCTTCTCACAGCATTACCAAAGGGGGGGCAATTTTCTCAGTTTGTAGAAATAGGGTGTTTTGTTTTGTTTTGTTTTTCCCAGAAAATCGGCAAAGGTTCTAACGGAAGAAATGCAAAGTCAAGGTCAATTCGGTCCTAGCCAGACTGGAGTTGACCATACTCACCATTGTGAGAAACACAGATTGCCCACACCAAGCTTATTTCTGGGGTGCTGCTTCCAACATAATGGGCAGGAAAGGATAAGATCCCAAACATGGATATTCAGAAATTTTACTCTGTACCCCAGTAAAGGCGCAGGCTCCACAAATCACTGTCATGTTTCTCATGAACCCACTAATGTAAAGAAAACTGAATTATAAGCCCACTGTGTATAAAGCCTACATGTGAGAGGGCTGTGTCCAGGTCCCCTATCCCCCTTGCTACATCCCTTTCTAGGTCCAATGTCTGTGGCACAGTCGATCATTCTGAATGTACAGGACAGTCATGGCCATTCTTCTCATCCCTCTCCATCAACCCAGACTTACCCCAGCGCCTTAGACTGCTGTGCTTGGAAGAATGGCAGCGGGAACATTAGGGAAGCGTAGACCTCAAGGACTGCCTACCACACATTGCGTGTATGCTGTTCCTTCACTGCTGTCTAGAAGGTCTGGAATTGTTCCTTTCGTTAAGAGACACTGCCTCATCAACCGAAGATCTGGGCTACATTACTCACTTCAAAAAGAAAATCCTAACTCCATAGGAGTATCTGTACTATGGAAGAGGAGAACCGGATCACTTTCTGGTCTAACACCTACCTCCAAAACTACTCCACGGGGGGACATAGGTATGATTTAGGCTTAGTATTTGCAGAGAGGTTTAGAACAATCTAAGAAAGTAATATGGGACTCTCAGAGCTATATGACCACCTGGAATCCAAGGTTTGGGAGGGATGGGGGGAGGAATACCTGTGTTTCTTAATGGCCAAAAGCAGAATGTAAGACACTCTGAATAAAGGGATTATTAATGGATCCTATGAGCATATAACTTGATCTAACCCAGATTCTCTTAGTAAATGCATAAGATCCTCTGCCTTTATCCAATCTGGAATCTGTTTGTTTCCTGGTACATGGCTTGCCACGAAGAACTACAATAGCATTTTGCCTGAGGAAACCCAGCAGGTTGCCACAGGTCCCCATGTAAGAGCTGGAAAGAGAGAGCTGGAAAGAGAGAGCCAGAAAGGCCAGCAATGCTGCTGAATTCTGCCTGTGCAGCACGAGTACCTGATACTCCATCCCCCTACGCCCAAAATTCTAAGCAAGAAGAGAAAAAATAAATATGGTTTTTCTTGGTAACCAATAGAATCTGCCTTTTTCTTCCTGGGCCTCACTCCCATGATTCACCACCAGTTCGAAGAGGGGAAAGAGATCATGCAACACATTCAAAAATACATACAGAAAATAATCTTCAGGGGACACATGATCGTACTTTCTAAACTAGGTCCTGAGTGCCACGGGGTCATCACACGCCAACATTGTTCTGCCTACACAAACTCAGTATTAGCCCTCCGAGCAAGGAGGCCCTTTGAGGCTGCATGACTGGCAGTGCTGGATAGAGGAGCAGCGTGGCAGTAGCAACTGAATGAGTCCCATGTGCCCAGGACACAGATCAGTCCTCAAAGGTGCCAAGGACATACGCCATTCACATCTCACACCTCCAGTAATGCATTTCAAGTATGGAGAACAGATGTTATGCTGGCCAAAACAAAACAAAACAAACAGGAATTTTGTTCAATTTTTCCCAAAATTATTCCCACTTTATGAAGATAAAAGAAAATTAATTCTTTGCTTCTTCTCCCTCTGTCAATGTTACAAGCATCCTATTTCCAAGAAACAATTCAGTTTAGAATCTGAAAGGGCACTGCGCCTGTGTCTGTGCATGTGTCCATGAGTCTCTGTACAGGAACAGGGAGCACAGAAAGGCTCTAGACAGACAGAAGGTAACAGAGCCAAGAGCAATTCGAACATCTCACTTGAAACCAGCTAGCAAGATCAAAGGGGTGTGTATTCTAATTGAAGCTGGAGAGCGGGAGGTGGCAAGCTCTTGGCCTGTCATGCACACCAAAGAGGCGCACACGCTTCATGAAAAGAGGTGGAAACCAGAGATGGTAGGAGTCAGGGCAGAGCACAAGCCATGGTGTGGTGAGGCCACCACCAGGTAGAAGAATAAGGAGTCTGGCACACTGGCATTCCAACTGATGCTCTATGGCATAGGTTGTTGCTCTGCACCCTCCCACCAACTTCCACAAGTGATGTGGACTGAATGTATGCCGGCTCTCTGCTAAGAAAAACAACTCAGGGAAATGATGGAGCCCAGTGACTATCAGATCTCAGGGTCTGTGTGCACATCTGGAGAGCTTGTTTAAAAATCAAGAAACCCCAAGAGATGCTGACCTTGGCAGACTCTGATGCAGACTGTTCTGGACCACACTTCCTTTGGCAAACACTGAATGCTGTAGGGGCAGCAGGAAGGATGACCTGCTAGCTAGAATGAACCACAGCCCTGACTCATCCATCCTGGCAACATAAAGGTACTTTACACACTCAGCAGTCCTCAGAGAGGTCTCAGCCTCACATCACACTTGGGAAAGACTAAGAGTCCTACTTGGATTGTTCTTGCATCTTGGTGGTTACCCTGCTGCTTAGACTTCACAAAGCTTAGACAGTAGACCTTCATTCCCAGCCTTGAATACTTAGGAAAAAGTTGCTAGTTTTCTTAACAACTTTTCGTTTTTAAAACTATACAGTGGTCACATGAGACGAGATATTCTGGCACCTTTGATTTGGCTTGCATAAGCTTTCCATCCAGGAACCTTCATTTCTTTCTTTTTAATGAAG
The DNA here is from genome assembly GCF_903995425.1 of Onychomys torridus. NCBI lineage: Eukaryota > Metazoa > Chordata > Mammalia > Rodentia > Cricetidae > Onychomys > Onychomys torridus. The sequence goes on from NC_050465.1 coordinate 39,523,748, forward strand.
GGCAAATGAAGGGCAAATCTAGTGAGCATAGACAATACAAGCCAAAGTGCAGGCTGCTCATCAGAGCTCACCAGACACAAAAGGTTAGTATTTACTCGGGAACTGGTCGTCTCCTCTATGACAAAACAACCCACCTCCACAGTAGTTCTCTTGGAGCTGAAGCACTCTTTGAAGGCAGGAAAATATAAAGGCTTTTCTAAATAGCCCTGAACAAAGAAATCAAGTTCTCCTAACTGTGAAAAGTGGTGGTATATAAATGAAGAGTCTCTTCCTTTTTTAACTTCCTGAAGTCAAGCACTATTGCCCAATAGCAACAGTAGCAGAAGTCCAGAAGCACACTACAGTCTTAAGCTAAAACTACAGATGGATTAGTAGAGCAGGCATGGTGGAACCTATCTGTAATCCCAGGATTCAGGAGGCTGAGGTAGGAGAATCCCTAGTTCAAAACCAACCTGAGCTACATACCAAGTGTAAAAGCCAGCCTGGGTTAAACAAAAAGACCTTGTCTTAAATAAGCCAAATGGGTTGGTAGCAAAACTCTGAACATGCCCAACTCTTCTGAAGAAGCTTAGCCCTTAGAGGACTAAGCTCTTAGCCATTGATGACATTAATCAGAATTTCACAGTCCAAGATAAGGAAGGAGGAACACTTGGACACAAAGAATCTAAACTTGAAACTTCACATGGCATCTTCTCTCATTGCCCATTTTTCTGTAACAAAGAAGAGAAATCAGTATGGAGAAGTGCAGTATGTACAATCACCAAATGTTGCCCATAGAATAAATACAGCAAGAGATGATTGGTCATCCCAGCTATGGAAGAGAATGTGGAGGCCACAAACATGGAAGGAAAAAGATTGGAAAGATAGTATTGTGGCAAGAGACTAAATACAAAACTACCCTCAGCTTGTCTATGCTCTTTAAGACCATCATAGTGAAAATTCTGTTGCCGTTCTTCTATAACCAAGCATGAACCCAACAGTCCACTTGTTCCATAAAACTGTAGGTGATGCCTGCTGGGCCCCCAAGAGCTGCCCTTTCAGCCACATGTACACCACTATTCCCACCAACAGAGTTGCGTGTACTTAGAACTGCTTATGTTAGCTCTGCCTGTTAGTTTAATTATAGAATTGAATCAGATAACTAGTATCATGTCACTAAATCATATATAATACTACACAGAAATTTGAGAGCAAAGAAAGAATAACTACAGCCAAAGAAACAAGCTGAGATTCTTCAGAAAGGTTTGGTAAAGGCAAGTATCTAAAATTCTTCCTATCAAAGTAAGAATGGCCATAAGATTTGAGGAAATATTAAAATTTTAAAATTCTATCTCAGGTTGCTTCCCAAGTCTTTAACAAGTAAATCCCTGGAGCTCAGGGGCCAGCCATCCTAGCCAGTCAATGCAGACCCTTTCCAAACCAAACAATATCAAAAGACTCTCTGAAATACTTTCTGCCTTTTCTAATGAAGAAACCATATTGGAAATCATGAAGAAGGCATTCTGGGTGTGGTGGCCACAGCGAGCCAGAGAACCACAGAAAACACAGGCAGGCAGAGAGCTCCTCAGTCCCACATCAGAAGCATAATGACTTTACACCTGAAACTCATGCACCACCTACTTACCATCTTCTGCTCTGATGAACTGATTAAATATCCCAAGAACAAAGCACTCAAAGGTTTAGTCACAGACTCTGAGAAAAGACTACACATCTTAAAAACAAAGCTTTTCTAAAAAACATAAAAACCTTTTCAGAGGACTGAATATCTTCAATCGTGTCCAAAAATTACCTGAGAAATAACGGAAGAAAAAAAGGTAGAATAAAAATATTTTATCTCTATGCCTTGTGAACACATAAAAACAGCAGACCACGTTGCAATTAAATTACATAAAGACAGACAAAGGCATAAATCAAAGGGGAAGCATGGAAAATACAAAAGATGCAACCATATCAGACAGAGAGAAAGGCAAAGCCAACCCTGAGCAGCCAGAATGAGTGACATGAAAGGGAAATGCAAGAAAATGAAGCAATATAACTAACACTAAAGACATTTTGGAAAAGTCATATGGAAACCTACTCTTATAGACACTTCCCAAAACACAGATAAAAAGATATGCTTAAAAAGAGTTAAAATGGAGTTACCCTATAATGGGGCAACAATGTCCTGTTGTGGAATATTACTTTAACTAAGCAACGATGCGCTACATTTCTTTATGTTGTGGACTATTACTTTAACTATGTAAAGGTGTGTAACATTTGTTTATGGTGGATTTGTTTAACTATGTAAGTTGTGTTGCATTTGCTTCACCTTGCCTGCCTAAGGCACCTGATTGGTCTAATAAAAAGCTGAACAGCCAATAGCTAGGTAGTAGAGGGACAGGTGGGGCTGGTGGGCAGAGAGAATAAGTAGGAGGAGGAATCTAGGTTCAAGAGAGTAGAGAAGGAGGGAGAAAGAGAAGGAGATGCCTGGAGCCAGCCAGACAGCTGTCAGATAGACAGACAAGGAAGAAGCAGAAAAGCAGGACATACAGAATGAAAGAAAGGTCAAAACCTCTGAGGCAAAATGTAGATGAAACAAGTGAGGTTAAGTTATGAGAGCTAGATAGAAATGAGCATAAGCCAAGGCCTAGCAATCATAGCTAATAAGAAGTCTCTGTGTCATGATTTGGGGGCTGGCAGTTCAAAAAATCCTGCTACACATACCACAGGGGAACAACTAAAAACCCCAAATGCCAGAAATGGATTACTGCTTTTGAAGCTGTTAGCCACTGAAGTTCCAGAGGTCACCCAAAGAGTAAAGGCTAATCACCAATGCTCTTGGTTACTCTCCAGGACTTGACAGTAAGACCCTACTCCTTAAAGCATTTCACACTTGACTCATACAGGATGGGGAAATCAAGCTGCTACTGATCTGGAAACTTTATCCCTACTGGCTACCTTCCATAGCGCTGGAAGGAGCTGTGCATGCTGCTGGAGGAGAAAAATAATCATCACCATTGCACAGCAGCGAATCCTGTAAGCTACAATGACTGACCTGGTAAGGCTCGCTGACAGGCACAACAGTGGCATGAGCATCATAGGAGCAACCAATAGCTTTTTGACTCCATTGAACCTCTACTTCACAAGGTAAAGCCCATACCTGGCACCATTAGTAGGCCAAGGACCCACGGTTAGACAGATCACAGGCTGGAGGGGAGAATCTACACTATTTTTCTAAATGGACACAGTATTAAAACAGGTCCTAATGACTTATCATTTTATCTATAGATTAGAGCATCTCTCAGCCCTCATCAGAGAAGCTTTTATTTACAGTAGGTGGTTATTAACAAAGACTCCCACAATGGCCCAAGGAACAGAAAATTTAAGAGACTGTAGAATCCTCAGTCATAAATGGAAGATATAAACGGCACCTCCTCCCAAGGCTCAGGAATCGGTTTTCATCAATGATGCAATAGTTGGTAGTTGACCACATTCCAGGTTAGGCCCCACACTCAAGAGTATTTGGGCTGTACAAACTGGAATTGATGGGGAAGAAAAGGGAGAAGGAGGGGAAGGGAGGAGAGGATGAAGAGAGGGAAGAGGGGGAGAAGGGGAAGGAAGAGAAAGAGCAGGAGAATGAGGGAGGAGACGATGGTAATTATCCTGGAAGTTGAGTGGGTAAGAAGGCAAGGATTCAAGGGTAGATGAGGGAGGAGTTAGGAGAGGGAGGAATAAATATGATCAAAATACATTGTACGAAATCCTCAAAAAGAAAATTTGGCAGAAGTTAAAATTTGTGTCATAAAAATACAACTGACATGGGAAACTTCATAACAGGATATTTAGGTAGTTTATTCCCATGTTAGAAAAAAAAGTAGTATACACTTTATACAGGGAGGGAAGATGAGAATCCATGCTGGAATTGGAGAGCTGTGCAAAGTCTCCTTAGGTCACAACTTAAAGCTGCAAGTCCCCGCACATCCTTTTCCCATGTATCCAGGTTGTTCTCTGGAGATACTGGTATCTACACTTGAACACTGGCGACACCCATGAAGGGGAACAGACTGACGACCAGCACTAGATTCAAAGGATTGAATACTGTACCAGGCTTTCTTTGGGCTGCCAATTAGCTCCCAAATCATGACATGGGGACTTATTATTAGTTATGAATGCTTGGCCTTAGCTTAGGCTTGTTTCTAGGTAGCTCTTATAACTTAAATTAACCTGTTTCTCTTTGTCTATGTTTTGTCTTGAGGCTTTTTTTTAACCTTAGAAAAATGTGTAAACATGCAAAAATGTACAACCTTTGAGACTGTCACATGTTGTGACCTACCAATGTGTGAGGCTGTGTACATAGTTATCCTGGGATGCATGCTGACCATAGGCCACAAGTTACACATGCCTGATAGACGATCTTTAGTGTCTACTGGCATTCAGGCAACGAAATAGCCCCACAATCCACATCTCAGGACTTTGCCAAGCAAAGTGGGTACAAAGACAAGTTCAGGCAAATGCAACAACAATTCTCAAAATTCAGATGGTAATATCCACATCCAACATCAGAAAAATTATCCATTTTCCTCAGGAGAATTGACACAGGTCCATTCAATCTAAGACAGAAAGTGTGCTCTTGCTCTTAAACCCTAACATAGGACCCTACAAGACAACTAGCCTCTAGCTTAGTCTCTCACAAAATCAGTTAGTGGGCTCATGTAGTTGGCCTTTGTCCCACCCCACCCCGCTCTGACCCTCTTACATAGCTTCAAAGGGTCAGAATAAAATGTTCATCCTGTGTAGATGGACAAATTTCTCCCACCCGCCTGTTTCCGAATAACCAGAGGCTTAATATTAATTACAAACTATTTGGCCTGTGGATCAGGCTTATTACTAGCTAGTTCTTATATCTTAATTAACCCATTTCTATTAATCTATGTATCACCACATAGCTGGTGGCTAACCAGTACTTTCACATCTTGCTTCTTGGGCAGCTCATTGGCATCTCCTCTGACTCTGCCCTTCTTCATCTCTATCTTCAATTTGAATGTACCACCTAATCTTATTCCGCCCTGCCATTGGCCAAAACAGCTTTATTTATCAACCAATGAGAGCAACACACACACACACACACACACACACACACACACACACACACACACACACATATATATATATATATATATATATATATATACAGAAAGACCATCTCACAGCAATCTTGTTACCTACCACAATTACACAGTAAGGCCCTACTGCTTAAGATGCAATTCACACTGGATGTTTGATATAGAGAAATTAATCTCAAATCAATGGGGAAACTTCCTCCCTGATAGCTGGCTTTCATAGTGCCTGAAGGATGTGGGAAAGAAAAGACAGCGATGCTCTGATGTAGTGCTAGACCCTGAAAGCTACAATACTGACATGCTGGACAAGATGAACCCATTTTTACAACAGTGGCAATGCTGTTATGAGGTAACTAATAGTTCTGATGGGAACTGAGCCTAGATCCACAGGAGGGGATTTCATGTCTGGGACTGTAATCCTGGTCAAAAGTTCATGGCATTGGAGACCACAGGCCCCAAAATAGAACCTTCTATTTTTATTTTGCTAGATGGCCACCCATTCATATTGCCTTGTAAATATGTATGCTTATCTCCATAGAACTGGTATGCTCTCAACTTTGGTTAGAGGAGCTTCTGTTACCAGGAAACAGTAGTCACTGGAGAGACTCATAACTGGTCAAAGAGACTGAACGCTCAGCCCTAAATGGCACATCAACATTAACCCCACCACCACCAAGGCTTGGGGAGCAGTGCTGTGGCAGAAGGTTGGAAAGAATGTGAGCCAGAGGATGGGAAGAAGTATAAAGAAACGATGCCTTTGGGCACAACATGACTAACACAACATGAACTCACGGCAGCTGTGCTTATCTGCACAGCACCAACACAAGACCAAGCTATCCAGAACTGGTAGGTGATCTCCAGACTAAGCCATCATCAGTGGACAGATGCTGGGGGCAGGAGGGGCAAGTGATTCTTGTTTGAGAATGTGGACACTGGTAGGTTTCCCATGCTCTGGTGGATGTTCCCTGACACCTGCACACATGGGCAGTGATAACTAGATTTAGTGGGTTATCAAAACAAAAACCATGACGTTGGAAGGAGGTATATTAGGGAGAAAAGGTGAAGGATGGAAGGGAAAATGGAGGTAGACATAGATATCGTATTTCATCATATATATGTATATATATTATATATATGAAAATTTAAAACCACTAATATTACTTAAATATTCTGTGAGCCGATAGACTTTTTGAGTTAAAAATGTTTGCTATCTGGGCTGGGCTGGAATGGTAAAGGTTCCATTGGCCCTTGAGCTAAGAAACATGAGTCTTGCCTTGTGAAGGGAAAGGGAGAGAGGAAACAGATCCCCCTTTCCTGTTTCAGCCTATGCCCCCAACTCCCACTTCAACATCTCACCTCTTCCCTCCGCTCTCACCGCTCCAGAAATCCTCAGCCCACACAGCACAAATGCAAAGTTACCTTGCGATTCCATGGGTACCGTTCCTGAGAAATGAATCTCATCGCAGCTTGTATTTGCACAGCATGCTGTGTAAAGGGAAAGATTATAGGACGACTTCTCCAACAGCAAGTCCCATCAGTAGTCCCTGGAGAGCACTGATATTAGCCACAAAGCGAGATGACAGGTCTGATCTGCCGTGGTAATCCACATCTTCTTGTCGTGCCCTTTTTAAAAATGGGCGTACCACACAGAGTGTGCGGTAGGGTGTGCGGGAGTGTAAAAGACAGAGCGAGGGAAAGCAAGATGGGACGACACGGGGTCTGATACCTAATGCCTTGCTTTGTTCAAGTCTCTACTTTTGTCTCAGCTTCAGGAGAGATGGAATCTGATTAGCTACCGTCTTCACAGTAAGACCAACTCATGCCGTGTAACTCGTAACGTATGGATGGATGTGGTGGTGTAATCACATACATGCACCAAAGGACACCTGTCACAGTGTAACTCATAACAACATATGGATGGATGTGGTGGTGTAGTCATACACATGCCCAGAGCACACCTGTCATAGTGTAGCTCATAACATATGGATGAATGTGGTGGTGTAGTCACACACATGCCCCAGAGGACACCTATCATAGTGTACCTCATAGCATATTGATGGATGCGGTGGTGATCACATGCCCCAGAGCACACCTGTCACAGTGTAACTAGCTTATTGATGGATGTGGTGGTGATCACATGCCCCAGAGGACGCCTGTCATTGCTGCCTCTCTGAGTGACTTTGCTTTTATTAGGATGCCAACACTTCACTTCTGGGAACTTCTCATTTAATTGTGAGAATATACACTTGGATAGCCTTGTGGACACATATCAGGACTGGCTAGCCCTGGAACCTGAATCCCCCAGTAGGACCAATAAACTGTAGGGTTCTGAATAGCTGGACTTTGTAGGGGGCCACCTGGAGGAGAGTGTATGATTCAAAGTGAAGCCTAACAGCTGAGCAGGATGAAGAGACAGAGAGACATTGCCTCACAGTGCCATTCATTCTATACATTGACTTGTGTACAAGTGCATATGCATGTGTGCACATTCCTGTGCATATGCACACATGTATGTTTCTGCTATGGCATGTGCAGGGAAGTCAGAGGACAACTTGCAGAAGTCAGCTCTCTCCTTTAACCACGGATCAAACTTAGGTTGTCAGGCTTGTGGCCAGTGCCTTGCCCACAGAGCCATCTTGCTGGCTCTGGAAGGTTTTTAGATGACATTTGTTTATCTATTTTTATTTATTTATTTATTTATTTATGCATGCATGCATGCATGCACACATGGGAGTGGGAGAGGGACGTAAGTGTGTGACGGTGTCCTTTAATGTCAAGGTCAAGTTGTGCCTGAAACCAAGTAGACTTAGAGCTTTCCCTTGTGAGAGCCAATGTACTCTCTTTGCTAAAACCACTTTTAGGTGAATTTCCACATCTTGCCAAAAAAAAAAAAAGAGGAACTATTCTATGTAGAATTTATAATATTGCATTAGTCTAAAGTAGCAACTGTATTGGTATCTATCCCCAGTAGCTGAGGCTCATCTTTTTGTGTGTGACACCTGACCGATCCCCCTTAGCACTGATACATTCTCTCCTAAGCCCTGTTTCTATATTCAGTTGGCCTATTGTGACTGTAGTTTTCTGTCTGTGCTCTATTACACAGCCACTTGAAAATGTGCCACTCAGAAGGCATCAGATTCCCTTGCTCCCAAGTTCTTAAGGGGATGCGTCGCTGGATCCCAAGCACTGAGGGTAATTGAAAACCTCTTAATAGATTATTGAATTCTATAGTGCCCAAGAGAACTCATAAATCCTCTGAATTAAATGCAATGAATCCCTTTTAGTAAATTCTAGCATTAAAAATCATTACTGTAGCAAAATGACACGCTCATTAGTTTCCAAGCATCTGGATAAGCTCATGCTGCTTTCAATGAAGGAGAACACGCAGCTCTCTACTAATTCTCTTGCTGCTGTGACCAGAATGGGTGACAACAGGCAACTTCAGAGGCGATGGAAGGAAGGTGGACCGATTTTGACTTACAGTTCAGGGGGATGCAGTCCAGGGTAGCTGAGCAGGCATGTAAAGGTACAGTGGTAGCCACGTGAGATGGCCAGTCACCTTGTGTCCACGATGTGGACACACAGAGAGAGTCATCCTGGTGCTCTGTCTGACTTCTCTTTTGTATTCAGTACAGCCCAGGAAACGGGGCTGCTCACACTTAGGGTAGATCTTTGCATCTCAGTTAACCCAATTTAGGAACACCCTCATAGAGACGCCCAGAAATTTACCTCCTAGATGGCTCTAGATCCCATCAAGGTGACAGTGTTAACCACATGACTCATGCTTTGACCTCGGGGTTCTGTAACCCCCATTTTCTTCAGGTACAAAGCGTTGCTCCTAAGACAGTCATAGAACAAGGCAAAAGTATGAATTTTGCTTTTTAGTTCCTATTACAGCTACTGGTTGTACAAATAAAGGCTTTATTATATTCCTCTTCTATTTCCTTGTAAGTACAAATCTTGTTTATGGTAGATTCATTGAGGACCACCACTAGAGGCACTTTCGAGCTCCTTGTCCTGATTAACTGGTTCCATAGACAGAAGCAGACCGTCATTGTCTCCTAAGCAGTAACATCATGTATTTATGTGTTTCCTTGACCAGGCTTTTTCCTTGGATGACTTGGTGTTGAGTATAGCAAGCATCTGGTAGATAGTCTATAAGCATTAGCTGCATGAATTAAGGTAACTAACACTAGTCAGAGTTCTACCTAACTATCTAGTCTGTGGCCCTTTGTTGCTGTGTGGTTTCAAGCATCAAGGAAAACATTGCAAGTTTTAGAAATGTGGTATCTGGGTCGGGCACAGAGATGCTGGCTTGTAATGCCCTTGAGAGGCTGGTGCAGGAGTGCTGTGAGCTGGGATACAGTCAGGGCTACATAGTGAGACCCTATCTCAATGAACCAAGAAGCAAGGCATTAGCATCCCTTCAAGAACAAAGAACACAGAAGTCATCTCTTGCACATAATGTTTTCGACCTTTGAAAATATATCTTGCAACTCTGATATAACTATCTGCCTCGGGGCTCAGTGTCTGACCTAAAATTGTGACCTCTAGACTAGGTGTGGGAAAGACCACCACCTTCCAGCTGGCCAACAAGAGAGCTGAGCTAGACCCCAGGAGGGAGAGGGGATAATGAAATGATTAGGTAACTCAGTTTAATACTTTCTTAGGTTATGTAAATGCAACATGTGCAAAAAGAGCTGTCAGACAGACAGGAGATGGGAGGGTGGTGGGGGGTGTAAAATTGAAACTCTAAAGCAGAAGAAGCCAGGAACGAATAAAGGTTGTGAGTCCTCAGAGAAGGGAGCCTACCGTACTGCAGACAAAGAACAGGACTTGACCAGAAATAGAAGCAAGGGTCAGAGAGGCTTATGTGGTCCCTCGCTCCCATTAAAAATATAGTGACTGGCCGGGTAATGCAGACTACATTAGGATACGATTTTGTTTTCAGCTCTTTACTTCTAGCAGGCAACTGTCAGTTATAAAACGTGGATATCAAGACTTGTGAAAGCCAAGTGCAGTGGCATACACCTATAACCACAGTGCTTGGGAGATGGAGGGAAGAGGATCAGGAACTCAAGCTCACCTTCTGTTACACAGTGAGTGTGAGGCCACCATGGACTACATGAGATCCTGTGAATTGCCTAGAAACCCATCAGGAGAGCCTAACCACTCCAGGAAGGGCTATAACCCCTACATTCAAAAGGCTTGATTCTGTACTCAGCTGGGATTGGCTTGCAAGATTTTGGATGTCAACTGTGACATCTCCTGAATCCTGTCTCTACAATGATGTCATAAGTCTCTCAATCAAATCGTTTAAGCAATCAAAGAACCCCTATCGACTCTACCTATTATCCAACTCACAAAACAAGTTGTAGATGTATTTTTATGCACTCTTACAAGGAAGATTTACCGTTAGGTGTGGGGCAGAATCATTGCTGTGTGATTTACGGTCTTCTTCATCGTTGCCATTGTTAGCCATGAGCATAAACTCAGGGCCACATTGACACAAACTAAAAAGTCAAGCACCTTGAATAAGGCTAGCTTAATAGTTCACACTTAATAGTGATGAGTAGATAGAGATTAGTCATCCAGGCTTCAAAGGCTTCCACTTCTAATACCACATCCTCATTTCCAGTCTCACCATAGCAGGAAGCAAGAGTAACGGAGGACAGACCCTTTCCCTTTGGCTGGATTTTATCATGTGATCATGACTAAATTCAAAAGAAATCAATCTCTATGCCTACAAGAGAGGTACAAAAGGAAAGAACTATGCTAACATATACCACCTAGGGGGGGGGGGGTCTTCTCTCCCAACACTTGAGGAAAGTTGAATAAAGTTATCTTCAGACCTTGGAATGATTTTCATTTGGTAAAGCAATTCATAGCTTAGATAACACCAAGGAGAAATAAACTACAACACTGTACATAAAACAGAGGGCTACAAAACAAGAAAAGAAGTCAAAAATAAAAACAATTAATAAAATAATTAAATCAGAGCTAGAGGGCCTGAGAATAAACCACAACCTGGCTCCTAATCTTCTTCAATCAATGTCATTAAGAATTCCCAAATCATATGAGGGAAGTAGCTGCCTGCTCCAATTTGAAGATTCCCCCAACCATGTCACTGTACCAAATCAAGATGCTGATTAAGAGATGAAGGAAGAACATCTCTCTCAGTCTTCCAGACCATTGCTTTATTATAGCTTCAGTGAAAACACTGACTTTTATTGTCTCACTGCTCTGGAGGCCAAGAAGCTCACAATCCCAGCAGCGTTGGGTCTTTCTGAGGGCTGCAAGGGGAACAGACCCTTTCTCCTTGACTTTCTTCATCCCTGGGCTTCTTCCTATCATCCCCTCTCAGAGCATCTTCTCTGTGCAGATTTCCCCTCTTTAATACCTACCCCAGTTATACTCAAGGAGGGCCCAACCCAGGGACTTCATTTTAACTTGTTTACCTCTAGAAAGACCCTATCTCTGAATAAAGCCACAATCTGATGCCTGGGGGTGGTGGGTAGGACACAACATGGAAACATTAAGGAGACATAATTCAGTCCAGCACAGAAATGTAGATGTCTTTAAATCCCAGACTGAAAAGTATGTACTCAATGTCATCAGTCATAACATTCCTTCTAAGGCTTTGTTTTTTTAATTAGAAAAACATCAAAGAAAATGCTCAAGACACAAATGCATAGCACAACAAATAATGAAATCACGAAGTGGGCATCTCTGTAACCACCAGCTGGGTCAAAAGAGCAGCCCTAGATCCCCTCGTCCCCTGCCTGGCCACACATCTTTCTTCCTCTGGGAAGGTCTCACTATCATCTTTTCAGAAGTGACCTCCTTTGCTTCCTTCAGAGCTCTGCCGTTTTTAAACACCTCCCTCATGATAAAGTTTGGTCTTGCCTCATTTTTAACTGTATGTGGGATGAGTTACATCATGATATTATCCACGGTCCCTTTTCACTCAAGACTGTGTATAATGTTTAAGAAAACAAATTTCAATGGTTTCAGAGACGACTCTATACACCTAGGCCAATGTACCTACAAAATCTCACTTCCCGATACCACAGTCTCACTCTTTCCCAGCATCCCCACTTCCTTCAGTGTCTACAGCAAAGTCTTCTCTACACACAGAACTCATTCTGACCTAAAGTTTAGTTTACAGTTTTCATCCCAGAAAAAAAAAAAATGTTTAATCATTGTGTAGACAAATTATAATCTGAGCTATTTTCTTCAGCACTGCCTCCACATTTTCCCACAGAACTGAAGATACTCACAGAGAACTCCCCATTTGCCAATTGACCTAATCTGTTTCAGACAACACAGCAGAGTCCTGGCTGAACTGGATCTCCCATGCCAGCAAGGTATATGAATAGTCAGAGAAAAGAACATAACACTTGTTTGAGGGGATAGGCATTTGACTGGTCTGACTGACAGGCTTCACTGGTGAGCAGGGTCCCTTAAAGGAAAGATAATAATTGAACCCACTGGCCTCTATTGACCCTAGAGGCTGGCCCAATTCTTGGTGGGTCTTCGATGGTCAAGGAAAATTGGCCCTTTGTCAATTCAGTTTGAGATTTTCTCAGTATTCTGACCATGCACATCCACCACCCTGAGGTGTTTCAGTCTGCATGGCCAGCTAGCAATCCACTAGGGTGATTAATCAAACTGTTAGGTGGAGACCTAGCCATGTAGAAGCCAGATTGGCCTACCTTTATACTAATATTCTAAATATAGACGCTAACTCCTGCTTAGAAGTCTCCACCCAGTCTTTATTTCCTGGTCCCAATGACCTGTTTCTTTTCTTTTTTTCAGGATAAAAAAAAGTTTGTTTCTTTCACATGCAATTCTTACTAAGATATTCATTAATGACCATCATTTTGAAGTAGCTCTCCTCCAAGTGAGACTCAGGGATCCAGTTCCCTTTGATCTGGTAGGAGCAGCATCACCCTGTGGCCTCCCAAAGGCTTCTGTGAGTGGCAAGGACAGCATGAACAGAGGACATGCTCTCAAAGCACAACTCAGATGATAGTTTCAAGAGTGATATCATTAGCCAGCACCTGCTGGCCAGTTTTAGTTTTTTCTTTGAGTTAAAAATTAAAAGCAGTTGCCTTCATGACTGAACCCTCGTATCAGGGAAAGGGAAGCAATCTTGAGCCCCAGGATATACATCAGCTGAGGTCCTCGGAGTGCCAGCTGAACAAACATGTTGGCGAACTTGGGATGGGAGCTACAACAGAAAATGGGAAGAATGTGTCTGTCTCCCCAAGTACTCAGCCAATGAGGAGCAAGGGGTGGAATTCACTCCGGCCATTTTTGCCGTTGTTTGGACTGGCACTGGTTCTGGAAAAGTCACAGTAAACTGCCTCAGTTTTGTGACTCAGAGTCTCTTGAATTTGTTGCCATGGAGGAAGGTCTGGTTTCTCACACCTAAGATAACATATTGACATACAGATGTGGATGGCAGCCGAAACAGGGGCAGTTTATTAGAAAAAGATGGACTTCCAAGAAAGGAGGTGGGCTAGGGTAAAGAGAAAGTTTAGTGCCTCCAGGGCAATGCAGTACAAAGGATGGAAGTTTGTCTTTTTGTTTTGTTTTGTTTGTTGTGCCACCTTGCACTGGCTTGAGGGGGTCTTTGCACAGGCTTGTGTTGGTTCATGTCCAGATCACAGGCTTTTCCTGGCATGCTCTATTTTATGTAATTCTAGACACGATTTCATGCACAGCATGTCTGTTAACATCTTGAATCTCCACCTAGCGATGTACATTTTGGTATGACAATGAACCAGAGTCACCTTCAGACACCCTGGAGTGCCCCTGTACCTGCACCACTAGTCCAGTTTTGCAGCCTTTGGGTAAAAGTTTGGACGCTTTACTGCTGTCTTATGTCTATGGCAGAAATAAAATATGAAGCATTTAAAACTGTCATTCAGCTCATTAGAAGTTCCTTTCAATTATTAACCTTCCTGGTTGTAACTAAAGTTCTTTTAGCATCTATTGGATTTGACTATATTCGATCTTAAGTTGTGAACAGACTGCCAAAGCAGAGGGTAAGAACTGGTTATTCTCAGTGATAAGTGTGCATCTTCCACCACGAGTTCTGGCACATTCCTGCAAAGGAATTTTGCCCTGGGGGGCGGGAGGGGTAGGTTCATGAATGCATACAGGACCTTAAGCATACCAGGCACACTTTCTACCCAGGTCACATTCTTAGTCTTATTTTTTTTTTTAATTCCTTTTTAAAGTTCCTTACTGTGTTAGCAATCAAATCCACGACCCTTTAATGCTGGACAAGGGTCTACCATTATCTTCCCAACTCCATTTTTCCATGTTCAGCCCTACCCTCCTGCCTCACCCCTACAAAATGAATCACAGTTGGGAGGGAGGGGTCCCATTGTCATTCGAGATACATAGATATGATCTGTGGTTGGTATGTAAAATGATTTTTAAAAAAAGACAAGAAAGCAACTTTTCTCCAATTAAAAAAATTACTATAGGTATGAAGTTTTCATTAAGTTCAATGAAACAGCTTTTCTTTTCAAAATTACCATTAACTGATACCTTCTTAAGACAAAATTTACCCTTGAGTCTAATTCTCAAAGCTGACCACTGCTAACATCTCAACATACATTCTTTTAGAATTTTCCTTTTTGTTCATGAACACAAAGGAAAATGGATGTAAAAATATATACCAAATAAAATAATGATATTAATACTATTTTGTGACTACCTTTATATCTTAAAAATATATATGTCAGTTCCATCCCTGGCAATGGGAACCACTAGGTTCCATCCTTGGCACTTAACCACACACATGAAACTCAAGCCCATTCCCTTTCCACAAGGTTTTTGTTAAACAGACAAATGGGCTGGGCTGGGCATATAGTTCAGTGCTAGCATGCTTGTCTAGCATTAAAAGGTCATGGATTCAATTGCTAACACAGAAAGGAACTTTAAAAAGAATTTTTAAAAACAGGATAAGGAGCACATACAGAGGCTCTCATTCCAATCCTCAGACTTAAAAAAAATACAAGAAATATTGCAGGGACAATATTGTGATGGTAAATTTGTTGCTCCAGCCTAATTTCTACCAACAGAGTAGAATTCCCTTGCAGGAATGTGTTATAACTCATGACAGAAGATGTAAACTTATCACTGAGAATAACTAGTTATTACCCCTTGCCTTGGCAATCTGTTGACAACTTAAGACCAGACACAGTCAAATCCAATAGATGCTTTAAAAAAAAACTTTAGTTACAACCAGGAAGGTTAATAATCGAAAGGAACTTCTAATGAGCTGAATGACAGTTTTAAATGCTTCATATTTTACTTATGCCATGGACACAAGACAATACTCAACTTTCTATTTGGGTGAAATCTGTTTGTCTTTTTCCCCAGTAATAATTTCATTGCCCTCAATGATAACTATGAAATTAAATGAAATCCAAAATGGCCATCCTGTCGGTCACAATAACCACGTAACTAGTTCCAAAGGCTGAGGAAGTTAGGGAATACTTTTAACTGTACCTCTGGTACAGACTAAAATAAAAGTCTCACAGTGAGCACAACTATATTAAATCATTTTATGACAAAGAAACAAAAACTTCTTATCCAAGGATCGGGACAAGGGACATTTAAATGAAAAATAGTAATTTTATACTATTTCTCAGAAACATTGTCTGAGACCTTAAAAAAAAAAAAAACAAGCTATTGTTAAAAAGTGGCAGACTCTGAAAAATAGTTACTTTCTTTACTCCACTCTAGGAAATCATCTCAGTTACTGTTGTACAGCTGTGAAGAGACGCCATGACCAAGGCAACTCATAGAAGCAAGCATTTAACTGGGGTTTTGCTTACAGTTTTAGAGGGTTAGTCCATGATCATCATGGTGGGGAGTGTGGTGGCAGATAGGCATGCATGGTGCAGGAGTACCACTAAGAGCTTACATTCTGGACCACAAGCAGCAGGCAGAGAGAGAGAGGAGAGAGGAGAGAGGAGAGAGGAGAGAGGAGAGAGGAGAGAGGGAGAGGGGGAGAGAGAGAGAGAGAGAGAGAGAGAGAGAGAGAGAGAGACTGACTCTGAGCCTGATAGGGGCTTTTAAAAGCTCAAAAGCTTGAGCAACACACCAACTCCAATAAGACCACACCTCCTAACCTTCCCAAACTGTTCTGCTACCTGTGGAACAAATGTTCAAGCATACAGCCTATGAGGGCTATCTGTGATGGCCACTCCCTTTTAAACCACCCCAGAGGAGGAAAGACTAGTATTTGTAGACCAGAACTAGCAGAAGTTGGCTTCTGTTTACTTGCTAAACGCTATTCCAGATGATAATTAAAAACACACAAATGTCTGGCTTTAATGTGCTTCCTTGTGCGTATATTTTCCCCTCATACACACGACACAAAGACAAACTTGCATCTCCGCAGTTTAAGTCGCCCAAACACAGCAAGTGGAAGCTTTGCTTAAATGTTTACGGAAACGTGATTATCGATCTCTTTTAAACTCAGATGTAATCATTCCTTGATTTGGAAGAGAGTTAAGATGAGTTGGAAAAAATTATACTAACTTTTGAGGAAAGAGAATGTTTAGCAGTTGTGTGTTATTTCCATGAGCCTGTGCCATCCAACTTCAGAATCCAAATCGTGCCTCAAATTTTCTTTCCAGGCCAGCAGTGACTTCACACCATATGCGGCCATTTTCATTCTTGATTTCTTTTCCTAGCAATTCTTGTTTTTGACTCAAGTTCTTTCCTAATGTTCTCCATCTCTCAACTTTCCTGACAGTCTCTGTCTCAGCCTCCTCTCCTAAGTTCCTTCAAACAGCACCCCAAGCCTAGGCTTCCTCTCCAGACAGGGAGCAAGCAATGTCTGCCTTTGAGAAGTCAGATGAAAGAAGCAATGGTTCAGCCCAGAACTTGACAAGGCATGGCCATGGTGTCATGAGACAACCAGGAGGGGAGATTTAAGCTATAATCAAACTCAAAAGATTTATAGCCATAGAAGCTGACCAACATTAGGTTTGGCCTGGGCACATTTATATTCTCTCAACAAAGTAACCCTCAGGCCCTTGGCTGCCTGGAAATCCTTGTGGATTTTCTTCAGGCAGATTTGTGTTCCCCTTTAATGACAACTCTCTGTTTCTTGTCTTCAGATTTCCCAAACAACCTCTAATCTGTCTCACTGGCAGGAAATGACCCAGTCTGCAGCTTCAGGGAAAACACTGATGCTCCATTAGCAGAGATGTCTGACTCTTGAGTGACAAGTAGAGTCCAGAAGGGCACAAAACAGCTCCTCTACTCTGCCTAGCATCACCTGCCAATGCCTACCACCAACATTCAAGAGGCAAATGAACATCCCCTACTCCCTCTTTTTTAAGAGTCCTTAAGTGTCTTAACTCCTGCACCAGAGTCCCAGGTTCCCTCTAGCCTTCCCCTGGGTCCAGCTAAGTCTCCACTCCTTGTCTTCACTAGGTTTTCCTTGAGTAAAAAGAGAACAGATCAGAATGGCGATAAAGGACAGAGAGTTGTCCTTCCCTGCAGAGGATCAAGAGAAAGAGGCTATCAGGCTAAGCCTCAAATTGCAAGGACTAGGACCCTATATCCTCAACTACAGTTCTTCCCAGTTGACTATCCCACCTCACTTTGTCTCTTACATCACCTGGTTAAGACCCCAGAAGGGAGATAGCCATGACCTAGACCCCAGAAATGCTGTGTGGCCAGGACCGCAAGGAAACAAACATTGTTCTTGCTCACAGGCTCTGGCCTCAGTACCACTTCTTCCTCAGAATCAATTTAGATCAGCTAGAAGCTAATGATTGCTTTTGCCAGCCATAAGAAAATGTTCTTCACACATTTCTTCTCCAGAAATATCACTCTGTGCAGAGTCTTCCTTACAGTGTGGATTACATGCAATAACTTAAAAGATGTCTTAGAATTCAAAGTATCAGTTAGTGGGAAAATATTGTGTCTCCAATTTCTCTGTAACCTGACAGGACAGAGGCTACTTCAAGTCTATTTATTCTCTCAGCAAACACAGATAAAGCACTAGGTGCTGCACTAAGTCTGGGCACACAGCGAAGAATAAATCAGAGATGCTACGGCTCACAGAGGAGCAGAAAACAAGGAAACAGAGCATCGTAAATGGTAATCCATGTTTCCATTACACCCGTCAGTAGAATTACATGTCCAGACACTACCAGGATCCCCAACAGGATGAGCAGTGACCACGGAAATGTCCTAGAAGACTGCAGCAAATTACTAGTGCAGGACACATTTGCCTTTCTACTTGCAAAACAGCTGTCTAGAGAAACCTTTAGGGCCTATGGCTCGCCAAACCAATAGAACTCTTAATAGAACTCCATACTGAACCGAAAGGATGCCTTACGTACTACGTAGGGTTTTTACTCAGAGACAGGCTATCACAGGGCAGGCTGGCCTCGAGCTAACAATCTTCTTGCCCCAGCCTCCCCAGTGCTGAGATACCAAGTATACAGCAACCTCTCCCGATGCACTGCGTAAGCTTTAGCATAAAAGGACATTGACTTGAATCATCAACATCCAGCACACACAAGCCTCAGAACATGTATAATGCAACAAAAGACTCCAACCAACACGGCAGACACCTCACTCAAACAACCCAGCCCCACCAGGCTGGGCACGGCAGCACATACCTACAAAGCTTGGGAGGTGGAGGAAGAAGGATCAGGATGTTGATGTCACCCTCAGCTACACACTGATTCCCAGACTAGTCTGTGGTACATGCAATCCCATCCCAACAAACAGAAATGGACGAGGGAGGGAGGGGAATCCAAAGTGACTCAGAAGACAGGAAGACGGTATCTCCAAGTTTTATTATGTGACTATAAAATGTTCTGTTTTTCTACTGCTGACTTATGGAGGCAAAATCTACATCATTCAATGATTTATGCTCGCTGTTTCATTATCTCATCGATGTCTTCAGAGTCCTGGAAAGTTGGCAAATGACTCAATGACCTATTTAAACTCTGAAGAAATATTTGCCAGCTATAGAATTTTTGAAGTGCCCAGAGCTAACTGAAAATACATGGATAGCAGTTGAGCTCTTCAAAAGATATGTCCCACCTTTCAGGATCTGGGTCCTAGACAACAGAGAAACAGTAACTGACAATGGTACTCTATGTCAATACTTTTTCTTTCTGGTACTAATTCTGTTTCATTTTCAATCAAATGTATGTCCCAGCATGCAATGGGACTAGGGCCACATTGGTCCACAAATAATAAGTTGGTCACTGGAAAATTTTAACCAAGAAAAATAATGAGCTATAGACCCATTACAGTATACAAAACTGTTGGCTAGGAAATGACTCTTAATGCCTTTGCACAGCACAGGAATAAATTCCCTCCCTAAAAATACAACCAAGATAAGAGATGAGAAAACCCTTGTTTTAGACAACAGATCCGTGACCAATAAAGACTGTGGTAAAACAGAGCTGATTCCAAGCTGCACACTGCGTCGGTCCTCTCTCAAAGGGTCTCAAAGGAGTTTGTAAAAAACCTACAGGGTAGTTGGGCGGTGTTGGTGCATGCCTTTAATCCCAGCACTCGGGAGGCAGAGGCAGGGGGATCTTTGTGAGTTCGAGGCCAGCCTGGTCTACAGAGCAAGATCCAGGACAGGCACCAAAAATACACAGAGAAACCCTGGGGGAAGGGGGAGAAAAGGAAAAAGAAAGTGGGCTGAGCAAGCCAGGGGAAGCAAGCCAGTAAGCAGCATCCCTCCATGGATTCTGCATCAGCTCCTGCCTCCAGGATCCTGCTCTGTTTGAGTTCCTGTCCTGACTTCCTTCAGTAATGAACAGCAATGCTGAAGTTACTATAAGCCAAATAAAAACCTCTTTCCTCCCCAACCTGCCTTTTGGTCATGGTGTTTCATCGCAGCAAGAGAAACCCTAACTAAGACACCCTCTCTCCCTCCCCCTCAGTGTCCCTCTCCCATCTTGCCTCTCCCCCAGATCCACCCTTTTTCCATCTCCCCTCAGAAAAGAGCAGACCTCCCAGAGGCAACAGCCAAACAGTGCATAACATGCTACAATAAGAGCAGACACACACCATCACATCAAGGCTGGACAAGGCAACCCAGTAGGAGGAAAAGTGTCCCATAAGAAGACAAAAGAGTGAGAGACAACCCCCTGCTCCCTGTTAGGAGTCTCACAAGAACACCAAGCTACTCAGCCATAACATATATGCAGAGAGGACCTAGGCCAGACCCCTACAGGTCCCTGATCTCTGTGAGCCCCCATGAGTCCCAGTCAATTGATTCTATATTCTCATGGTCCCTGACCCCTCTTGTTCCTCTGGTCCTTCCTTCTCCTCTGCAGGACTCCTGGAGCTCTGCCTCATGTCTGGCTCTGGGATTCTGTATCTGTTCTCATCAGTTGCTGGATGAAGTCTCTCTGGTCTCTGTGATGACAATTCTGCTAGGCTCTGGTCCCAGAACATTCTGCAGGGAGGGCATGGTGAAGGTCTAAGGTTATGTGGCTGGGTTGGTGTCCCAATCCCTCCACTTGAGGCCTTGCCTGGATACAGATGGCTTGTTCAGGCTCCTGGTCCCCCACCCACTACTAGGAATCATTGCTAGGGTTACTCTTGTAGATTCCATGGGGTTTTCCTGGCACTAGGTTTCTACCTCGTGCCTGAAGTGCTCCCCAATTCCAGTTGTTTCTCCCAGGATTTACTCTTCTCCCCACCTGATCCCTCCTGTTCCCATCCCTACCCTCCCCCAGTCCATCCATAAAATCTCTTCTATTTCTCCTTCCCAGGGAGATCCTTGGGTTCCACTTAAGCCTTCCGTGTTACCTAGCCTCCCCAGGTCTGTGGATTGTAGCATGGTTATCCTTTACTTTACAAGTAATATCCACTTATAAGTGAGTACACACATGTTTGTCTTTCTGGGTCTGGGTTAGCTACTCAGGATGCTTTTTCAAGTTCCATCCATTTGCCTACAAATTTCATGATGTCATTGCTTTTAACAGTTGAGTAGATGAACCACATTTTCTTTATCCATCCTTTGGTTGAGGGACATATAGGTTGTTTCCAATTTCTGGTTATTATGAATGATGCTGCTATGAACATAGTTGAACAAGTTTCCTTATGATAAGATAGAGCATCCTTTGGGTATATGCCCAGGAGTGGTATAGCTGGGTCTTGAGGTAAATAGATTCCCAGTTTGCTGGGAAACCACCATATTGATTTCCAAAGTGGCTGGACAAGTTTGCACTCCCACTGTCCCTTGTGTTACTGACCTTAGCCATTCTGACAGGTATAAGATGGAATCTTGTTTAAGGGCACTAATCTCACTGATGAGGATTCTACTCTCTGACCTAAAAACCTCTCAAAGGCCCCACCTAATATTGCCATGCTGAGAATAACAATATCAGTGTATGAATTTAGGGAACAGAATTAAGACCATAGCACACAGGTCCTATTAAAACATGTTGCTGGATAAAAGATAAAAGTTACACATAGAAATTTGGTCTATAGTGTGTACAGACAATGGAAAAAGTAAAGATTGCTCAATTCAATGTGCAGAAACTATGATTAACTAGTTGGAAATAAAATTCTTGGTCTCCATAAAAATAAACTCCAGTGGGAATACAGACTCTTATTGCTGGTTTGTGTGTTTCATTTGTTTCTTTATAAGGGTTTGGTTTTTGCTATTTTGTTGTTACTATTGTTGTTTGCTTCTTTGTTTCTCTTCCTTTTTGAGATAAGGTCTTTTGCTGAGAGCCAAGGCTGGCCTGGAACTCTCTAGCCTCTTGCCTCAGCTTCCCACATTACTTTTTAAAAAGAACACAAAATCAACATGCAATCTACTTTGAACATTCTACTAAAATACCATGAGTGGTTTCTCATTGCTTTTACAACACAAGATCAAACTCCACATATGATCTATATAATCCTACATGATCTGATGATCTTGAAAATTCTTCAGCCACAGTTGTGACATGATCCCATTTCTCTTTGGTCCCTGTGCTTCAGCCACATGGCCTGAGGTAGACTTTTAGATGCCCTCCTTTATTACCTGCCCACTTCGACTTAGCTACAATCTCTCTTCAAGGTCATTTCTATGCAAAGCTCTCTGGGACCCCCCCCCCACACACACACACACCAAACAGATCAGTTACCTACAGCAGCCACTTTTTATAACACCTCACCTTCAGAACATTTATCTGTGCAAGTGTCAAACAAATGATGGTCTATTCTTTCTTTTCATCTTAACTGAGGTGACATCAACAGATGGAAATTACACATACATAATATACTGACACATGGTTATTATAACCAAGCTAAATAACATACCTACCTCCTTGCATAAGTGCCTCTCTTGGTAGTCAGAATCCTTAAGACTTACTCTCTTAGGAAATGTCAAATATAGCCAGGTATGGTGGTAAACACCTGTAACACCAGCACTGGGGGTCTGAGATCATCTTCAACTATATAGGGTCTGAAACAAACTCAGACAAGAAATCCTCTCTCAGAAAACAATTATCAAAAAAGTTATACACATATGAAGTGTAAGGAGGCAGGCATAATGACACAGACTTATAATTCAAGCACTCACAAGGCTGAGGCAGGAGGATTACAGCAATCTCAAGACCAGCCTGGGGTACACAGTGAGCTCAAGGCTGGTGTGGGTTACATAGTGAGATCCTGTCCCAACAACAACAACAACAATAAATTCAAATAAAGTCGCTGTGTGCTATATTCAGTCTTCAGAACTTCTCCACTTATAAATAAAAATTCAACTACTGGACCACATTTCAACTCTCCTATCAGTGAGATCAAGCAGTATTTCTCCTCCTGTGTCTGGTTTATTTTACAATAACCTCATTTAGATAGACTATGTAATAGACTGTAGCTCCCAGGGTATTATTCTCTTTTTTTTGTCTCAGAATTGACTTAGCACCACCACAGAGGAAGAACTTAAGGAGGTTCTTTCAATTTAAAGTATGTGACTATGAAGTTGAATCAAAATAGATTGTATAACCCTAGAGCAGAGACAGCCATCTTAAGCATGGCACACAACCAAAACTATAAAGGAAAAAAAAAAAAAACAATAAAACTGACAAGGGAAAAAATGAATATCTAATTTCTATTAAGAATCTTAAATTGAAAACTAAAGAGAACATTTTCAGCATCCCTGATTAAGAGTTGATAGCCTCAAAAAATAAAAACTTTTCACAAATCAATACCTTCTCCCAAGATGTGCAAAGGTTATAGACAGCAGTCATAGAAAGACACAATTTCTAAATATGAAAAAGTTCAAAGCATTAGAAAAACCATTCAAAAATTAGAAAACAAAATTTTTCCTATCAAATTCATCATTTTTGAAACTCATATCAATCAATGTATGAAGGAATGAACTTCAAATGTACATTACAAACGGAAGTACAAGTTGGAAGAATTACCCTGAAAAGCACTTTCAAAGCACACACAAAAGTGTATCTGGTCTTCGACTGAACAATTCCTCTTCCAAGAACTTTGCTCAGGAGGGGAAATTTTCTTCACTGAACCCAGCAGTGGACCCTGTGTGCTACAACACCAACCTGTCAGGCAAGATACACCCACCGGTGCAGTAACAACTGTTACCAATGCTATCACCACAGGAGTAATAATGGCATGACTGTTGCAAGTGTTACCAACTGCTTTCTGATTGCTTCTGAGGCCAGCTCCACAGGATGGAATGCATGTCCAGTACCGTAAACCTGTCAAAAACCCATGGCTGAGGAGGCTACTGTTGTTTTGCTAAATGGACATGTTATCAAACTGCCTTCTAAATACTGACGTGTATACTCATAAATTAGTGTGAACCTTAACTTTGGTCAGAAAAGCTTCTTTTTAAAGTGGGCTGCAGTCCCTGCACAGACTCCTAACTGGTCAAAGTGCTCCGAACACTAGATTGCTGAGTGATCAGCTCTACACAAGACATCTATATCAACAACCTCATCCCCAGGCTCAGGGAGCATCGTGAAAGGGGGTATAAGAACCAGAAAGTGGTCAGGAGTACTGTGAAATGCTGTCTTCTGAACTTGGCATGGCTGTTGAATTTGTAAACTCTTGTGTTACCTGCATAAGACCTGCCCAAGAAGATCAAATCAGGCAACATTTCAGTATGGATGGGGAAGGAGCTCGTGACGCCTCACTTCTGAAGAGTTATTGGCAGTGAACAGCTACTTAGTGGGGAAGAGGTCATTTTTCTTGGAGGGTCTGGCTGCTGGCAGGTTGCTCAAACTCTAATGGGTGGCTCACACCATGTACATGAAGGCAGCATTGACTCAACACAATGAACTATTTTTTTAAAAAAAGATAAAAAGGATCATGGAGTGGGGTACATGATGAATGGGTCTGTGGGATTGTAGGAGGTGGGGGGGATGGTCATGACCAAGATACATTGTATAAATATACAAAATTGTCAATGAATACATTAAAATATTCCTTACAAGAAGAGAAAGGAAGTTCCTGGATTCTCCAAGTAGCACCTTCCCGAACGCTAACACCATGTTAGGAGACAAACACATAATTTCACTTTAATCAATGGTTCAAAAGGCACAGAAATATAGATGATGACCTGTTTTCAAGATTTTGCAGCTATAATTAAATATTCATGTTAAAATGTAGAAAAATTTGGAGTTTGTGGCACACCTTCCAGTGTTCCAGTGTAGGCAGGGTTCTGGACCTGAAGAGCCTGTAGAGAATGCTATACCAGTTCTGAATTGTAAAGAAAAGTGTTCTTTCCAGGCAATCACATGAGCACACTTTTTCAAACCAATAGCCCCATTCTAAACCCCATCTTTTAACTCCTGGAAGATTTTCATACATGTATATAATATATCCTGATCATATTTTTGGGGGGTGGAGAATGGAGAGGGGACAAGGTCTCACTATGTAGGTCTAGTTGGCCTAGAACTAGCTACATAGATCAGGCTGGCCTTGAACTCACAGAGAGTTGCACCATCATGCCTGGCAATCATATCCTTCTTAATGGAATACTTATGTTCAAATGTAGAAAGCACACCATGATTCTTCAAATACGATGGATGCACCAGGCCCATTTCATCGCTCATTATTGTTTTAAGCACACACTTTGTTTTTCCTGCCTCTTTCTGACAAGCTGGCATACCCTTTTTGCAAGATGGAATATTCTCAGCTGTGCAGGCATATAATCCCAGCTGGCTGTGAGCCAGCTGATGAGTTAGCCAGACTAAAAACACTGTGTTTGGAGGGCAGTGTCTGTTATCATGACAGTAACTAGAAAAGAGTTATTGGAACTATTATCCATACACAAAACCATAAGAAGTTACTTAACTCTCTACTCAACAGACAAGGGAAAACAGTAATTCTAACTATACTAAATGTACATAGCATGGGTTAAAATCAGAAGGAAGTTACTCTGCTTTGGAGACTTATTAGGCTCTTTTATAAAAATCACAACTATTTACTTATCATTCATTTGGAATGTGTGCATGCTATGGTGTAAATATGGGGGTCAGAGGACAACTTGAAGAAGTCAGTTCTCTCCTTTCACCACATGGTCCCAGAAACTGAACTCAGGTCATCAAGTTTGAAGCAAGCACCTGGCCTGTATTAGGCTCTTAATACACCATCTCATTACAGCCTCTTGATAACACTGGAAGATGTAACTCTGCTTTTCGAAGTATAGTACACTGAGCACAACTGAGTGCTAATAGATCACAAAACTAATAAGCGAGACAGTTACATTCTGCTAATTACAAACTCAGCACTCTTTTTATAGCACACTGCTATACATCATATCCCTCTGATAGAGCATCGCCCTGGAATCAGGCCCTCCGAACTAAACCAGAGGAACATACAGTTTTGCATTGTTTTCAAGCATTTTCCTGTGCAGCATGGAAACCAGCCCTGCAGGGTTACACCCCATCTGTCTTTTAGGAGGGAAGGAGGCCCTGTCCTTACTCCTCATCTCAAGCATAAGTAAGTTCCAAAAGGCCAGATTTACATCAAACCTCCATCAACCTCACTGATGGTAATGCTCTGTTAATACGAGGAATCAACAGTAAGAGTCCATCTGACAGCTTCTCACAGGGTCCCAGAACCTCAGCCCTAGCCCTGCAGTGTTGTCCTCGCCCAGAGGCCAAGGAGCCCCAACACAGACAGGACATGAAAACAGGCAGGGCCACAGCAGCTGCACCGGCTCCGACTCTCTAAGCTGAAGCAGAGTAGCAATGATAACCAGGTGGTATCACACACAAAGACACAGAAGCCAGGAATGGGGGAGCTGTGTTCCACATTCTAACCCAATGGCCACAAAAATCGCTGTTTGAAAACAGCACCCTTCGCATTTAGAAACATCTCCTGAAATCCTGGAGAGAGCCGTGTGAGAAAATCTGCACGCACATTTGGCATGAAGCCCGTGGCTGTTAGGCCTGAAGTCCTTTCACAAACAGGATGCCCTCAGTCCTTTACTTGGAATCTGCAAGTAAAGACTTTGCAGTATATGCCTGTATTCTCAACCAGTTAGCCTGAATGACTTGGACAGTCACATGAAAATTCTCCCCAACACATCTCAAACCTCTCCCTTATGAAAACCTCCTTGAGATTGGGCCACATTGTAGACTTTTGCTCACGGGTTTGGAGTGAGGCCAGATACTGCATTTCTAACAAACACCCACAGGATGGGGCAGGGGATGGAGGGGGGGGGACAATGACGATGATGTGGCCACAGTGACCACTCTTTTCCAGCCAAAATCACCTCCTCTGTTTGAGGTCACCATGTGCTTATGATCTCATATATCAGCATGAACCGTCCCCAAGAAATTGAGCTTTAAGAAGTTCCCTAAAGTATATTCAGGTATATTATTCATATATATTATATGTAACATATTTAATACAATATTTTATATTTTGCATATATATTATGGTCAATGATGAGATTTCTCTTTTATGGGAATAAAGAACGAGCTTTATTTAGAAAACTAAATTAGTTTTTCTCAGAATGGACTCTGAGACATTTTCTTTATAGTTCCACAAGAATGATGTCTCCCATAACAGAGCCATCCGATGACTTCTTCATCAGAGTGGTGCATTACCAGAGAACAGCATGCATGCAGGTTCAGGAGGGGAACAAGGTGTCTGGAATTGGCAATGGTCAGGAGGAGGAAAGTAAATTCTGAAAAGCCCAGAATTTGATGCCCTGCCCTCCAAATTTGAAAAATGGAGTAATCAGCTTGTGAGAACTTCAGACCCAGAAGAGGCATTTGGTGGACAGCCACGTGGCCTTGCTGAGAAGGAGGTAAGCCTAACGGTGCGTGTCTCTGGATAGGAACACAAGAGCAGAAAGTTATGACACTGCTGTGAACAGCATGTCCAGATTTCAGCAAGGCGTCTGTCTCTTGAAACACTTTTATGGTGTGGTCATTATGCGGCATGTATCTGAGGCAACCACACTGCAGAGATTTCAGGGTGCGCATCTTGTCGTGTCTAGAAGACATTATCTCAAAGCAGGTGCCTGGATCCCCTGGCTCTTGCAAACCTCCCACCCATTCTTCCAGGGGAAATTCCACAGGGCCCCATCCCGAGATGAAGAACTATGGCAGTCAGTGGATGCTAAGAGAGGGAGAACCAGTTTACTGCTGAGACAAGACCACCGGGAGATGATCCAATCCCAAGTGGCAAGCCCAAACACAAGGACAGATAAGCAACACTAAATGGGTTCAGTAAGGTGTGTGTGTGTGTGTGTGTGTGTGTGTGTGTGTGTGTGTGTGTGTGTGTGTGTGTGTGTGTGTAGCAATAATAATTATAGAAGAAGAGGTCATGAATCAAAAATGGAATGGGAGAAGGGGTTGAACAGGGAAGATGGAGAGGAAGGAATGGTATAAAAGACTATGAAATTCTCAAAAATACTCAGATTTATTTTTTAAGAGTTGTGGTGATATTTTATTTGTACACCCCAATAAACCTTATCTGGGGATCAGAGAACAGAGCCAGCTACCAAATTAGACATACAGGCCAGGTGTGGTGGCACACACCTTTAATCCTATCACTCGGGAGGCAGAGATCCATCTGGATCTCTGTGAGTTCAAGGCCACACTGGGAACAGAGCCAGGCATGGTGGCACACACCTTTAATCCCAGCACTTGAGATCTCAAGTCTTTGCTTGGGAAGCACACACACCTTTAATCCCAGGAAGTGATGGCAGGACACAGAAAGGTATGTAAGGCGTGAGGAAACAGGAACTCACACTGTGGAGGCTGAGGAGTCGACAAAATGAGGTTGGCTGTGGCTTGTTCCGTTTCTCTGATCTTTCAGCATTCACCCCAATACCTGGCTCCGGGTTTTTTATTAATAAGACCGTTTAGCAATTGTCAGACATGCCACACACTTAAAACTTCCTTGGTATCGACGATGTAAAAATGCAGCCTAACAAATAATGAGTTGAAAAGACTCACAAGTTGTTAAACAGAAGATCCAAAGAAAACAGACTGATGTGACAATTTCAGCCTACAATTAAGTCCCTTCACAGTCCATTCCCTTCTCCACTTCCACGGCGCCCTTCCAACTCCCATGACCATTAGGAAAAACACCAGAAATGGTAAATCCTACAGAGTCTCTCAGGGTAAGTAAAGTCACCCATACCTGAACTTTACAAGATCCAGTAGGGTGGCTTACGACTGCCACGGCAGAAGGAAGACACCTTGTCCACTAGGACACTGGATTCCTATTTCTTAAAAAGCTCAGGGACAGAAAAATCTAATTGCAGTTTCCTGGTGTGCGCTATTTGTTTAAGCTGAATTTACTGATGATGCTTAAACGAGAGACTGGAAATACAGAGGCAGAATGGATGAGGAGAAGCAATTGGGTCTTTCTGTTAAAATTTAGGTAAGACCAGGAACAAATGAGCACCAGGACTTACACTGTATCCCCAGGCAGTATGCAGTGGACACACCCAGGATTTACACTGTATCCCCAGGCAGTATGCAGTGGACACACCCAGGATTTACACTGTATCCCCAGGCAGTATGGAGTGGACACACCCAGGATTTACACTGTATCCCCAGGCAGTATGGAGTGGACACACCCAGGATTTACACTGTATCCCCAGGCAGTATGCAGTGGACACACCCAGGATTTACACTGTATCCCCAGGCAGTATGGAGTGGACACACCCAGGATTTACACTGTATCCCCAGGCAGTATAAAGTGGACACACCCAGGATTTACACTGTATCCCCAGGCAGTATGGAGTGGACACACCCAGGATTTATACTGTATCCTCAGGCAATATGGAGTAGGCACATCCAGGATTTACACTGTATTAACAGATAGTTTAGAGTGAGCACATCCAGGACTCACACCATATTCCCAGGCAGTATGGAGTGGGCACACCCAGGATTTACACTGTATCCCCCAGACAGTATGGAGTGGGCACATCCAGGATAGACACTGTATTAACAGGTAGTATAGGAACAGAGCAGAAGTGCATACAAGGATTGGTGCCCAGGACTTTCTTTCCATCTTAAGCGTCCACATCATTCAGCATCTCTGGACCACCAAGGGTCCTGAGAGGAAGCACTAGGTAGATTTTTGTTTTTGTTTTTGTTTTTGTTTTTTTCTGAATTACTGATCAAGTAAGACACAGCTCCAAGAGACACACCAAGCACTGGCTTCCTGATATTTACAATCTTTGATGAATCAAAAGTACACATGCATCAGTGAACTAAAAAATACGAGAACTTGTGTTAAGGTGTGGACAGGAAGGACTGTCCCAAAAGGCTCATGTGCTAGGAATTAGTCACCAGCTAGGAGTGCCATTTTGGGGACATACTGAGAACTTTAGGTGGCAGGTGACACATGAAAGAAGTGGGTCACTGGGGATTTACCCCGGGGTGTGGCCTCTCTGCCTTGTCCTTAGCTCTCTGTTTCCTCTCTCTGCTTCTTGGCTGCTGTGAGCAAACCTTTCACCAACACAAG
The DNA here is from genome assembly GCF_903995425.1 of Onychomys torridus. NCBI lineage: Eukaryota > Metazoa > Chordata > Mammalia > Rodentia > Cricetidae > Onychomys > Onychomys torridus. The sequence goes on from NC_050465.1 coordinate 39,553,831, forward strand.
CCTCAACTGCAGGAGTTCTGTCAGAATCAGTGGAGTCAGGGACCATGGGCTGCAGTCTCTGGAATGGTGAGTTCATAAGCTAAATGAGTTTCCTTCTGAGTTGTTTATGTCAGAGACTCACATCTCCATCTAATGACGACATAATGAAAACAATGTAGTTGGGTAAATGTCTGTTACTTTTATGTGCGCTATTTTTTTCTTACCTTAGCTTTTTTCTCCTTATATTGAGAATAGATTCTTTTCTCATACAATATATAGATCTCATACAAGACATAGATCTCTGTCAAGTCCTACTATGGTGGCCTTAGGCGGGAATCACCTGTGAGTGCAGAAAGTACCCAGGAAAGACCAAAGAAGCAGGAGGCTCACGTGCCCTCAAGCTCACTCCAAAGACTTCCACAAACCACATGGGCTTGTCTGTGGGAAACCTCAGGGTCACCACTCAACCTTACAGCCCTACTGCATGGTCACTTTCTGGTGGCATGCAGCAAATGTTATTACCTCCACTGTCTTCCTGCCAAACACTCTCCATTTACGTCAAAAACCAGGAAAAGTAAACAAACCTAAAATATTTACAACTGGTCTAGACTCCTCTCAAAGATTGTTGTAAAGCAAAATAATCTAGGGGTATAAAAGGGGCCAATGGGAAAGAGGAAGGGTCAGAGGAAAGGTGGTTGGGGTGGAATGTGTCCAGTGTACAATATATGCTTGTAGGAGATGTCCTTGTGTAACATAGCACCTTGTACAATAAATGTTGACAATAAAAATTAAAATAAAGTAAATTAAAAAGCAAAATAAAATATTTTAGAAGACATTAAGAGAAAAGACTATAAAATCGATACATAACCACTTAGTATATCTTGAATCCAAAATATGCTACAGGATCATTTTAACATAAAATATATGATGATAGTATTAAAGTATGGTTAATTGGATTAAGGTGCAACTACAGTAATATCAGGAATGGAAGGAGACTGTCTTTATTCTTGGAAAGTGTAAAAGTATTGGAGGTAGTGTTCCAAGATATCTACAATTTATGCTCTAAACATTCAGAAAATATACACACAGAGAGAAAGAATCAAAGGATGAACCATTAAGGCCTAGCTGGTCTACACGTGTGTTCATTTTCTTTTCTTCTAATTTTTCATAGAAGTTTTTCAAAATAAAAGCTTAGGGAGGAGAGAAAAGTTTTAGTTTAAAACACTCACGATATTTTTGCTTATTCCCTCTTTTTGTTTCCATCAACAGTTGTGCTCTGGGGGATCTGGATAGGGGAGTAAAAGTGGGTAAAAGCCCTTGTTGCCTACTCTGACAACCCAAGCTCCGTGCACACACGGTAAAGGAAAAAGGTGACTCATTTGACTGTCCTATGACCTCCACACAAGTGCCCATAGACACACACACACACACACACACACACACACACACACACAATACCCTGAACAATCAAATTAAATTTTTCATTAAAATGATTAAATATATCAATTAATATTTGTGTTCTTCAATTCCTGAGCCCTGCCAGTTCCTGGATCTAGTTTTAACCTCTCCTTGGAACTTGGTAGCAATTAGGGGAACTTCTACACTGTGCATTCAGCGGCCGATATTTATACAGATCATCATCAAATACATTTAAACATGAAGTTGGGCGTCAGGCAAAAGCCCAGCTGTGCAGTGAATGTCTTGCCTCGTCCAGACACTTCCAGGAGAAGGCAGGTGGTAATTTCTCCTTCCGTGCCTTGAGTTTTCGCCCTAATTCAGAGCTGACTTTGGGCCACTGCTGCCACTAAGTTCACAATGAAGTCCAACTGGACGACAAGGCTGGTGGCCGCCATCACCCTGACTTGGTCTCAAGTTTCAAGATTGCCGCACGGCAACCCAAAAGCCAGCCAGGAGCCATCCCAGAGGTCAAGGGGGAAGATACCAGAAGCTTTGGGCTAGTAAGAATTCAAACTAAACTTGGGGAATTTAATCTAAATTTGACGGTGATAAAGCAGATGGCATGCAGCTTCTCTTTCAGCATTTTGTCAAAAAAAAAAAAAAAAAAAAAAAGCAAACCAAGGAAAGGAAGGTGCTTAAGTAACAAGTAAAGCTTCAGGGATGCTAAATGTAGAAAATAAAATCCTGACTTCACATGTTTAGCCTAATGTGTTCTTATTTTTCTCTTATGTTCTTTTTCTTTAACTTGTGTTACATACTTACTTTGTAAGTGTGTGCACGTGTGTGTGCCTGGGGCAAGGGGCTCACACATCCCTACCAATGCCTGTGGAGATCAGAAGACAAGTTAGGGAATCAGTTCTCGCCTTCCATCGTGTGTGGATCCTGGGACAAAACTCACCTTGCCCGCTGGGCTGCAGGCAGCTTTCGCGTGCTGAGTGCGGCCGTTTGAATGAGATGTCTCCCAGATTCTTGGGCACTTGAGCATTTGGTGATGATGTTTGGGGAAGCTTAGACCATGTGGCCTTGCTCCTGGAGGAAGGGCTTCTCTGGGACAGGGCTTTAGGCTTAAAGGTTTCCCACTGCCCTATTTCGATCCTTCCTTCTTTTTTTTGGACAAAGTGTAATGACACAGGATGAAGAGGATGGCAGCCACCAGCCTCCCTCCGAAGTAAGTGGGACTTCATGGTGAACCTGGCGGGCCACGACACCACAGGCCTTGCCTGCAACATCAGGTTTTCTGGTGCTCCTTCTCTCCAAACCCAACATTGTATATTCCCTTCTGCTCCGTGTGCTCTTTTTCATTGGAGATCTGCACAAGGACCATTAATAATAACCACACCGCAGAGTCAGTATGATGCCACCTTGAAATTGCCTCAGCCAACGAAATGAATGCATTACTTTTTAAGTTAGCCTCAGATAATTCTTTGGAGGGGGGGGGTTGAGACAGGGTTTCTCTGTGTAGTTTTTGGTGACTGTCTTGGATCTCGCTCTATAGACCAGGCTGGCTTCGAACTCACAGAGATCTGCCTGCCTCTGCCTCCTGAGTGCTGAGATTAAAGGCGTGCGCCACCACTGCCCCAGGTAATTCTTAGTACTTGGGCAGAAGGCAGTGAGATTCTTTGCCAAAGTATCACAGGAATGGGCTCAAGCCCAAGCTGCTGTTAAGGTCCTTGCTTCCCTATGAAACCTCTTACGAGGAGCCTCTCAGGCCTGTTTTGCTTTTAGCTCTGTCTTCCAGGCTCCTAGGATTCAGCCTCACAGGCCTTTACAGAATTCAACTTTTTTTCTAGTCCAAAGTTCCAAAATATTCCAATTCCTCCAAACACCAACACGGTCAGATACTTGACAGCTGTGGTGGTTTGAATGTAATTGGCCCCCATAAGCTCATAAGGAGGGGCATTATTGGGAGGTCTGGCTTTGATGGAGTAAGTGCGTCACTGTGAGGGCCGGGCTTTGAAGTGTCTTTTGCTCAAGCTCCCCTCAGTGTGACACTGAGTTGACTTCTTGTTGCCTGCAAGATGAAGGCCTCCCAGTTATTCCTCCAGCACCACGTCTGCCTGCATGTCGCCATGCTCCCTGCATGATGACAATGGACTAAACCTCTGAAACTGTAAGCCACCACCTCAATTAAATGTTTTTCCTGTGTAAGAGTTGTCGTGGTCATGGTGAAACCCTAACTAAGACAACAACAATACCCAACACTGGTACCAGCTTCTGTCTTAGTTAGGATTCTGTTGCTGAGATAAAACACCAAGCCAAGGTAACTTATAGAAAAAAGAGTTTATTTGGGGCCTACAGCTCCAGAGGGAGAAGAGTCCACGACCATCACGGTGAGGAAGTATGGCAGCAGCAGGCAGCCATGGCAGAAGAAACAGCTGAGAACTCACATCCTGAATGTCAGACAACAAGCAGAGATGACCTAGGGATGGTGGGATGCTTTTAAAGCTCAAAGCCCACCCCCAGTAAACTACTTCCTCCAGCAAGTCCATAATTCCTAAGCCTCTCCAAACAGAGTTACCAACTTGGGGACAAGTATTCGAATGTTCAAGAATATGGGGAACATCTCATTCATTCAACATCCTGGCCCACCTGACTGTCCTTTCCTCATGTTCTTCTCATAGAGAAAGGGATTAGCAAACATAAAGACTTAAAGGTCATTTGCTGTGGGATAATGCCCCTGTACACTGGTTTAATAAAATGCTGATTGGTCGATAGCCAGGCAGGAAGTATGGGCAGGGTGAGCAGACAAGGAGAATTCTGGGAAGAGGAAGGGCAGAGTCAGGAGTCACCAGCCAGACTAAGAGGAAGCAAGATGACAAGGCAGAACTGAGAAAAGGTACCAAACCAACTGGCTAAACATAGATAAGAATTATGGGTTAATTTAAGTGTAAGAGCTAGTCAGTAATAAGCCTGAGCTAATGGCCAAGCAGTTATAATTAGTATTAAGCTTCTGAGTGATTATTCCATAAGTGGGTCACGGGACTGTGGGAGCCTGGTGGGATTATAGGAAAACTTCCAACTATAGTCATTTGTTGGGAAATTTTATTTTAAGGTGTGTTACTTTTGTTTATGTTGCATTTGATTAACTCTGTGAAGCTGTGTTCCTTACCTATCTAAAACACCTGCTGGTCTAATAAAGCTCTGAATAGTCAATACCGAGGCTGGAGAAAGGATAGGCGAGGGCTGGCAGGCAGAGAGAATATAGAGAAGGAGAAATCTGGGAGAAAAGAGGTAGGCAGAAAAGGAGGAGGACATCAGGGGCCAGCCACCCAGCTAAACAGCCAGCCATGGAGTAAGAGTAAGATTTACAGAAGTAAGGGAACAGGAAAAGCCCCAAGACCAAAGATAGATGGAATAATTTAAGGAAATCTGGCAAGAAACAGGCCATGCTCAGACTGGGTATTTATGATTAAGAGTAATCCTCCATGTAGTGATTTGCTTGGGAGCTGGGTGGCGAGCCCCCCAAAAGAGCCCCAAACAAACAACAGGTCATTTTGCCCATTTAAAAATAATGTTTGTCTATTTTAGTGTGAGTGTATTGTGTGTGTGTGTGTGTGTGTGTGTGTGTGTGTGTGTGAGAGAGAGAGAGAGAGAGAGAGAGAGAGAGAGAGAGAAAGCAAGAAAGAGAGAAAGCAGAAGAGAGGTGTGTGTGTGTAAGTACACACATGCCATTACATGTGTATGGAAATCAGAGAATAATTTTCTGAAGTTGGTTCTCTCCTTCCCCATTCACATGGTTCTGGTAACTGAACACAGGCCATCAAGCCTGTTCATCAGGGGCTTTACCTACTGAACCATCCCACAGGCCCATCTTGATGTTTTTTTAAACACATTTCCAATGGATACAGGATCTGCTTTAACCATATTAACATACAGTTTCATGAAACTAATGAAAACTCATGAATCCTAGTCCTGTTTCACCTTTATCTCCAAACAAAACACTGATTTCTTTTAAAAACAGCAAGGGGTTGGGCATGATGGTACATGTCTGCAATCTCAGTACACAGCAGGCTAAGGCAGAAATAACAGGAGTTCAAAATTAACTTTAACTACATGGGAAATTTCAGGCCAGTGAAGGCTAGAGAGAGACCCAGTCTCAAACAAACAATAAAAAAAGGGAAGGGATGGAGGGAGGGAGGAAGGAAGGAAGGGAGGAAGGAAGGAAGGAAGGAAGGAAAGGAATGATCTTTAACAGCTAAGAGACTAAAATTAATAAAGAAACCAAACCCCATAATGAAGTTATCCCTCTATTGAAGAAAATAATATGGTTCTAGAATATTTTGCTACTAATTTAAACGTTGGAGTTTGCTATGGGCAGCTCAACCAGTCACACGATGAAGCTACTTTCCCTACTGTGAGAGCTGAGCTGTTTGAAATATTAGCACACTCTCGCCAGTTCTGTGTATGTGGAGCTTCTGTTTTCCTTTAAGTTAGAAAACAGGTTCATAGTTTACACCCATCAGCCAAATGCAAAGAAGCAACCTTATGTTGACATGGGCATCTCAGAATTCTCAGTTCTGCAGCAAATCCATATGCTAAGAACATCTTGCCAAATAAAGGAATTGCTTCCAGCAATGACCCATTTTAAAATAGAAAAAAAACTAACTAAAAAATTTTTGTAAGTGAAATTAAATTACACTAATGGACTACTTACCCCAAAACCTACTTATGTTTTCTCTACATTTAAAAACCATTCTAAGAAATGGTGTGGAAGGCTGTTCCATTAATAACACCATTTGAAAACCTACATGCGATCATCCTATCATATCCATAGTCTCTGTGTGTTTAACTCAGCGACTTTTACTGCTTAAAATAGTCTAATTTCCTGAAGATAAGATTTAATTATAAGTTCTCTAAATATTAAAAACAAAAAGAGAAGTCACACATGTTCCTGGAAACAATACCAATTAAATTCATGGATTACCAAGAAAAAAAAAAAAAAAGGATCCTTACCATTAGAAAAATACCTTCATAATTAAAAGCCTACGCTGATCAAGGCTATTGTACTATATCAAATGTTATAAATAATTTCTATGTATCCCTTTCCTTCATTTCACCCTCAAGACACCATCCTAAACAGATGCAGTTATCATGACATTTTAGAAATGTAAGGTCCTGAGATGCTACATAAGTGTGGCAGATCATAAGACTTTAGTCTTGGCCCAAACTGAATCTCTCCTTTCCTAGTTACAAAGATTTAGCTAGCAGCAAGCAGACACGTGTGCCAGCTTTCATTCAGCCTAGAGGCATATTCAGACTAAGGCTCATGAGGAAGGCATGTGTGCAGTGTGGATGTGAGGCAGCCTCCACCACACAGGTGACATCATCACAGTCAGGAGGCAGAGCCACAGATGACCCCAGCGGTGGTTGGTCCCCAGGACTATCCACCCGACCCACCTGTCCACCTTGGCATAAAGAAGCCAGAAGTGCCAGAGAGACTAAACCAAGCAAGCCTCCCTCCATATTGAGTTATGAAGCTGTCCAGGACAGGACCTTAGCTCACCCGGTCACAGGAACTAGTACCGGAAGTGGGGTGAACTTCCGTGAGTAGGAAGTAGGAGGCACTGGCTGGGCAGTTGGCTTCCTGCTAACAAGACAGCAGACGCTGACAACTAGAAAGGGCCTGAAAATAGACCCTTGTTTGTCACCGTGAAACAGCTGACAAATCTGTCACGTGTCACCCAGAGGGTGGACAGTACCACAGAGCCTGCCGCACCAAAGAAAGCATTCAGAAAGTCCAGGAAGAAATCTCTGTGATTCTAAGTGTTCAATCAGAACTATCGAGCACTGATATGGATGAGGGACAAATCCTGGCCACAGTTAAGTTCTTTTTTTTTGTTTTGTTTTGTTTTGTTGTTTTTTGTGGGGTTTTTTTTTGTTTTTTGTTTTGTTTTATTTTGTTTTTGATTTTTCTAGACAGGGTTTCTCTGTGTAGCTTTGCGCCTTCCCTGGATCTCGCTTGGTAGACCAGGCTGGCCTCGAACTCACAGAGATCCACCTGCCTCTGCCTCCCAAGTGCTGGGATTAAAGGCGTGCGCCACCACCGCCCGGCAGTTATGTTCTTGTTCTTATACAAAAAAAAAAAAAAAAAAAAAAAAACCAATACTAGGATGTCTTAGTGAGTATGTTTCTAGATTATTCCCTTTCTCCAGAAAAGAGAATTAAACAAAAAGAAAAAGAAAAATACTAAAAAGATCCCATTTTGGAAACTGAGACATGAAATATTTTATGTCTTTAAAGCTGGGAAGAAAATTAACTGTGTTTTTTTTGTTGTTGTTCCATACTATAGATCCAAGCTAGGGTTTTGTATATGCTGGGTGCTGAGGTTTGAACAGGAAATGTCCTTTATGGGCCTCTGTACCGAACACTTCATCACTATAGATGGCATTATTTTAGGGTGTGGCAGGAGGTTTAGAGGTAGGGACTAACTGAAGGAAAGAATTTATGGGAACATGCCTTTGAAGACCCCGTCACTTCCTGTCCCTTGCTGCTTCCTGGCCATCATAAGGTGAAGAAGACACTTCTCTGTCAGATGCTCCTGACACCATAGTGTTTTTCCAAAGCACAAGGGACCAAGGAATCATGGTGTGAGCCCTCTGAAACCAGGAGCACAATGATCTTCAAGTATTCTGATCAACACTAACCAAGAGTAGCTAATGGACTATGGAGGCGCTCTCCTCCTGAGCTATACATCCTTCACATCACAGGTATCCAGAAAATCTCTTTTACTTTAATGCCATGCATATCTAAAAATAAAGTAATTGATAAAATGCATTTCAACCATGTTCCCTTCAGAAACACTGAACTGTTCTAATCACAGGTTTGGCATATTTTGCTATATCTGTCCTTTCTTATTATCATTTTTTTTTATTTCCAAATTTAGCTAAGAACCCATTAAAATTTCATTCAAGGTCAAGTTGTATGTGTGTTTCTCTTCAGAACCGGGGAAACATCAATAGGACACACATCCATCCCTACAGGAACACTCTCTTTGCTGTGGTAGTTATTTCTAGGCTCTCTGGTTACATAACACAATAGTGTCTGAAAGTTCATGCTGCCCACCTGTAAACCCAACACTGCCGTTTCCCTCCCTCCCTCCTATCCCAGAATGGAGGCTAGGAGTCTGAGTAAAAGTCAGCGGAAGAAAGCAAAGCTTCACAAAGCACTAAGGGAGGGTCTAAGAAATAACACAGAAATAAAAACTGTCACAAATGACAACTCCCCCAAAAATAAACACCAAAAATTCTCCAAGAAACACCTCCTATCAACTTCTCCCACGTTACTCATTTTATCGTTCCGTGCTCTTCAGCACATTTGTATTTTCCCCTTGAGGAGCATGTATTTTTATCATGCTATTCTTCCTTCTATGATGATAAAGGTTTTTAGGAAGTAAACCAATATCATTTCTGTCACTAAAGGGGCTTTATGTCCCAGCCTACCTGAGATCACTCCAATGGTGCCTGATGCTCCAATGCAATTATGGCTCTAAACTGTGTCCCAGGCTGTAAGAGAAATTATAATGGACACACTACCTCTTAGTAGCCATCTGTGTGACCTTAGCTTTGAACTTCTTTGGAATTTGGAAATTCTTTCACTGAGTGAAACCATCTATAATTTGTAAGTGTGATGACCCCAGGCAACACTTGAAAGTGCATGGAAAAGTGACAGTAAACATATCCCACACTAAAAAATAACACAAGAAATACTGACAGCGCTGGGGAGCCCAATCACAGAGTGCTTATGTAAGGACCATGAGGCCCTGGGTTCAAGACACAGCAAGCAGAGCTGGAACAAGCACCCTCCTGCTTGTTCACCAAGAGCAGATACGACACAGAGAGTCACGTCGCTGTTCAAAATCCTGGTTTCTTACCTAGGAAATAAAATAGAGCCTGAGGGGTGCTTATGGGCCTTTCCAAAATGAGAAATTCTTTCATAAAAACTTTAGTTCAGTTCCTCAGATCACCGTGTTCATTTATGTCGACTCTTTCAAACAAGCTGCTCGGACTCCAAAAACTTCCTGACTCCTCTGAGAACTATAAATGCAGCCGGCAAACTCACATGGGCAGACAGCTAAATGTTTAACATTGTTCAAGTTACTTGCCCTCTTTTTTAAAATAAGAAGACTTCAAATAAATGCTATTTCTGAGTTGTCTTGGAAAACGGGCATACCTTGCATTGTAGGGCAATAACCTGAAGCAGCAAGTGGTAGGTGTTTGTAAGCCCAACTTGAGAGCCTCTCACCCACTGCACCCCACAAATTTAGGTTACTTCCCTATATAATGCAGTCGTGCTATGCTTACATCCTGGAAATACAATGAGTGCATGGCACATTTCCATCTCCGTCCATGACTCCAGCAGCAACCCCTCCTGCAACACGGTTCCTGACGACCTACGAATTCATCAGTGAAATTTAAACTACAAAATGCTGTTCGCTGCTCATTCAAAAGAACTCCAATAACTTTTATCCTTATTCTCCTTATTTCATCAAAATAACACAGAGGCAGCAATTTATTGAACCGGGAATCAGAGGTCAAATTACATTTCGCTCTGTGATTTATTCATCTGCTGACCCCAGTGAACTTTATCACATAAAGTTTACCGGCAAAAGTGAGGTAATGTCTAATATCTGGAAACAACCAGAAGAGTGGCTAGTCACATCTCCTGAGAGATGTATTCTTCACAGAAGAATTGGTCAACAGCATTTACCAGCCTATTAAAAAAGAGTCAAGCTGGATGTTTCTGTAGATATTCCCATACAAAGATAAAAGTCAATCATATACTTACAACTATGGAAAGCCGAGTCTGAAATGCATACATGCAATCCCTGTACACAGAAATGTTACTCACAACAACTAAAGGTGGAGGCAGCCTGTGTTCCAAAATGGATGAATGGATAAAGAAAATGTACTAAACACACAGTGGAGGAGTATTCAGTCTTAAAAAAAAAATGAAGAGGAGGGGCTAGGAATGTAGCCTAGAGGAGAGTACGAGACTCCCACACACAAGGTTGTGGGTTCAACCTCTTGATCTACAACTTTAAAAACTGAAGACTGACATACATTGAAACAAACATTGAAAGGGATCATGCTAAATAAAATAAACTCATCACAAAATGGCAACTATTGTACACATACAGTAGTTATATGAACTACTGCTGTTAACCGAATTCACAGACACAGAAAACAGAACCGGGGAGGGAAACACACATGCCAGTCATCCTAGAACTTGGGTGGAAGAGGCAGGAGAATCAGAAATTCTAGATCATTACACCGTGAGTTCCAGGCCAGCCTAGGATACATGAGACTCTATCTCAGAAAGGGGAGTGAGGGACAGAGATAGCTCAGGCAGGAAAGTACTTGTCACATGAGCATGAGGATCTGAGTCACATCCCCAGCACCTTTGAAAAGAGCCACAAATGGTGGTGCAGTTTGTTATCTCGGTCCTGTGGAGGTAGGGAGAGGAAGATCCCCAGGCCCCAGGGCTCACTTGTTAGCCAGTAAGCTCTAAGCCAATAAGAAATCCTGTCTCGAAAGTCAAAGTGAAAGCCCCTCTGGTGCGCACACACACACACACACACACACACACACACACACACAACACACAAGCACACAACACTACAAAGAAAACAGAACCAAAGTTGTTAACAACTCAAAGAAGGGAAACTGGTATGTTTGTTTCAAGGGAACAGAGTTTCAGCTTCACCAGACGCAGAGTCCAGTGGCTGGTTCCACAGGATGGGAAACATTTTAACTTAGGGCACTGTACATTTAAAAACAGGTAAGACAGCCAGGAGTGGTGGCTCACACCTTGAATCTAAGTGTTTCAGAGGCAGAAGTAAGCAGATAACTGAATTTGAGGCCAGCCTGGTCTACAAAGCTAGTTCCAGGCCAGCCAAGGCTACATAGTGAGAGAAAAAAAAAAAAAGATAAGGTGGTAGCATTTATGCTATGTGTTGTGATACTCTGAATGTCGTGTCTTCCTGGAATTCTATACTGAAACTCTTCTCTCATTGTCCCACTGTGACAGCACTGATAACCTGAATTAGATCATAAGGGTAGAAACTTCAGGAATAGAATTATACGGTGAACCAGTTCCTTTTCAGCCAAAGACACTGCAGGAAAACATCTGTAACCAGGACCAAGTGCCCCCACCACCCCCTAACACCTGGCACCCTAACCTTGGGCTTCTAACATGGAGAATGATGAGAAGCGAACAGTTGCTGTTTAAGCCACTCAATCTATGTTACAGTAGCCAGAGCTAAGTCCTATGTGTTCATCACAAGTCACATTTCCTACTGAGCACAGACAGAGGCATGTCCCCATAGTCTCTGCTACTCGGAGGGCTGGGAGGGGCAGGTGGAAAGGGCTCCCTTGAGCAACATAACAAGACGCCATTCTCTAAGTCATCCATCTGCACATGGACTTTTTTTTTTTTTTAAATAGAGACCAGTGTAAGGAGCGAACAAGAAAAGAAAAACATGCAAAAGGTGTCAAAAAAGAAAAGTCCTTGCTTCAAAATCTAAAAAGGAAAAACATAGTCATGGCTACTTCAAAGTTTGGGCTGGGGAAGGATACTTCCGAAATAACGTAAGTACCTCCAGGCATGTGCTTCTCCATGACACCAGGAACACCTACCAAAAACCCTGCCCAAAGTTCTGCCATTCCACAGCTCAGGAAATGGAGAGCAGGAGGACATTTTCTTCAGGAAAGAAATGGCTGTGTCTTAGGACATTGCTGTATGACCTTTTATAATTCGTCTGTTTCCAGCATTCAGTCCACAATATCATGGCACCCTTGGAGCCAAGATGTAACAGCCATGGCAACTATGGAAGCCAGCACCCTGGCAAACTACTGGAGTCAGATCAGGCTGGCAGCTTCTCGGAGGCCGGGCATCCCAGGGAATCGCCAGTATTTGACCAGGCGGTTATCTGGGAAAGACCTATTCTCAAGACTTGTCTTTATTAAATGTGACTCAGGGACCACTCAAAGGGAAAGTACTTCCCATACACGTCTAACAACAGTAACTGAACCGCCTAACCCTGCGTGTCTGCAGCAGCCATGCCAGCTGAGGCAAACAGGAGGCAGGCAGAGGAAAACAAACAAACAAACAAAGATAGTTTTCTCTTCCAAGACCTGGCCTGTGGTGACTTGGGAAAATGGCTCACCAGTCTCTTGGTCCAGAAGATCCCACAAAATCACAGGAATCAAATGTTCAGATCTTGGGTTCACTTTAAGAACACTGGGGAAACTACCTGGGCCACCAAACTTACGCATGTGTGAAAAGTCCCCAAGCATCTGAAAGGGTCATTTTAAAGAATTACATGCCATTCTGGCAGGACAATTGTGGGGTTGGTAGGTGTGCCCTGTCTGGACCCGGGGGCTGGGGGACAGGGCACAGCATCAGGACACAGGAAAAGTGTTGAATGTTTGCATCACATACCTAAAAATGCCCAGTAATGCTGAACTGAGGGTTCGGATTTAAATTTTCTAGTCAGGAGCTATATCCAGGTGGAGAAAACAGCCCAGATGTTGCATGGGATTAGCCCATAAGCTGCCTCGCCACACTGAGATGAAACTCAGAGAAAAAGAGCAGGTTGTTCCTAAACCAGAAGACGAGACCGCACAAAAGAAAAAGAAAAAAAAAGAAGCTTACAGCATGGAGGCCAATTTAGCATAGAATAAACTCAATTAGAGGAAGGGAGGAAAGGAGGAAAAGAGGGAAGGAGGGAAGGAGGAGGAGGAGGGTAGAGACTGCATCATGGAAACAAGAGTAAAATCAGCTCTGTTTGCACAGACGGGATTATAGACACCACACAGACTTCCCGATAAGAACAAAAACGTAAAGTTCTTAGGAATGACTTGATTAACAAGATAAAGAACTTCCACACTGATAATCATAAAAATTAAAAGAGGAAAATGAAGATGACGAGTTTCAAAGACACGTCCCAATCACAGACGAGAGAACGAACATTGTTTAAATGTCCACACTTCCCAAGGACGTCTATAGATTCCGTACATCCCGAAAGACCGAAAGCATTTGTGCTTTTGTTTTTCTGCTTGTTTTTGAGACAAGGGCTCACTCTTTGTCCTAGGCAGCTTGGAAGTCACTGCTGTAGCCCCAGGTGATCTTAATCTTCTTCATCAGATTCCCACGTGCTCATACGCCGGCGGGCACCACCACGCCCAGCTCCCAGGAGCACTCTTCACAGAAAGAGAAAAGAATCCTAAAAGAATCCTAAAATTCAGACTGAACCACAGAAGCTCTTGAACAATCACAGCAGCACTGAACACAGAGAACAAACCAGAGGTACCACAATTCCTGAATTCAAAACACACTACAAAGCCACAGCAGTCAGACAGTATGGTTCCTTCGTAAGACAGACATCAAGACCAAACTAACCGAACAGGGAACCCAAGGTAAATACACAAGTGTATCGTCACCTTTGACAAATTGATGAAAACAATGTGGGCATGACAGCGTCGTCGATGAAGGGTGCTGGAAAAACTGGATGTTCCCACCCCGACCCTTCCCTCACATCACATCCAAAATTAACTCAAAGAAGATTCAAGACTTAATCTGGGAGAGAACTTCTGTAAGAAATCAGAGGAGAACCTCTCAGCACTGGTCTGGGAACGGCCTCTCAGACCCGACACCAAAGCACAACCCACAGTTACCGTGAGACGCATCAAAAAGCTTCTGTAATTAAGGGCGACAGAGCAGAAAGACAGCCATGGATTTGACAAAAGATTGATGCCCAAAATGCACAAAGTACTCAAACAACTAAATAGCAGAAGATACAACTCATCAAAACTGAAAGGCACCAAAAGAATTAAATAGATCATCTCTAAAAAAGACTGTGACCTCCAATCCATGAATAGGTACCTACACCTGCACACACACACACACACACACACACACACACACAATCAAAAACCCCATCCCTGGATATATATCCTAAAGAAATGAAATCAATATCTTGAAGCTATAACTACATTTCTGCATGGTTACCAAGCAGTTATTGCAACATTATTCTCAACAGCCAAAGTGTCCACCAGCGGATGAAGGGGAAAGGAAATATGCTCCATGTACATATATCCACAAATATATAATATTCTACTATATGTGTATATGTGTGGACATGTATGCCCCTTTACAAAAGAAGGAAAACTGGCTATTTCCAGCACCATGGATGAACCGGGAAGACACCATACTAAGTGAAACAAGCCAGACATAATGATAAGTACTGCAAAGCATCACTCATCTACAGAGTGATCTAAATGATCAGACTTGCAGGCTGGAGGCACGGGTCATCAGGAAGAGTCCTTGCTGCTCTTCTAGAGGACCCAAGTATGATTTCCAGCATCAATGATGGGCAGCTTACTATTGGTGAAATTATTAAGGCCACTCCACGTCATCAAAAGGGGGATTTATTTTGTGGGGTAACTCACAAATGAAGGGATAGGTAGGTTGTAGGGTCTGGGAAAGGTATGGTGCAGTCCGGCGGTGTTCTCTGGAGAACTCTGCTCGGTCTACCTCCAGCGTCCAGAGTCCCAGAACCAAAAGAGACCTCTCCTCTTGATCCTGGGTGTTCAGCATCCTCCCTCAGCCCCGCCTTGTGGGCATGACCATTACTGAAGCCTCAATGGGGGTTGGAACTTCCAGGCCAAGGCTGGGATGGTTACCCACTACAGCTTACAAATAAATGTCTGTAACTCTAGCTCAATGGAACCTCATGTTACTTTCTGGCCTCTGCAGGCACTCACATGCCTGTGGCATTACACACACACACACACACACACACACACACACACACACACACACAAATAAAAGTAAAACTTTGAGAATAAATTAAATGATCAGAGTGATAGAACAAACCTGAAAATGGTTGCCAGGAGTTGGGGGTGGGGGAATATAAGGAAATGGTGATCAAAGGATGCAACATTTCAGTCACACAAAGAACGTTCCAGAGATGCAGTTGACAGTGCAGCATCCCCAACTAGTAACACTACATTGTGGAAACTTGGAAAGAGCATGGATCCTAAATGGTCTCACCACACAAAAAAAGTAAGGATGTGAGCAATGAACATGTAACAAGCATTACTACAATGATGATTTCACAGCACACATATAGATCAAAACATTACACACTCTACATGCATGTGATTCTATTTGTAAACCATGCCTGAAAAAAACTGAAAAGGCTTATTCAAAAAATAAAATGAGCCGGGCGGTGGTGGCACACGCCTTTAATCCCAGCACTGGGAGGCAAAGCCAGGTGGATCTCTGTGAGTTCGAGGCCAGCCTGGGCTACAAAGCGAGTTCCAGAAAAGGCGCAAAGCTACACAGAGAAACCCTGTCTCTCAAAAACTAATAATAATAATAATAATAATAATAATAATAATAATAATATAAAATGAATGTAGAAATATAAGGAAAACCACTTAGGGCTGGAAATATAGATCAGCAGCTAAGAGGGGTTGTTGCTCTTTCAAAGGACCCAAGTTTGGTTTCCGGTACCCACGTAGGCAACTCACAACCATGTGACTCCAGCTCCAGGGGATCTACTTACACACACACACACACACAGAGAGAGAGAGAGAGAGAGAGAGAGAGAGAGAGAGAGAGAGAGAGAAAGGAGGAAGGGAGGAGAAGAGAGAGGAGGGGAGAGAGGGAGAGAGGAAAAGAAAGAGACATGAAGAATAATTGTTTAAAGTAAACCATCTGATTTGCTAAACTATTGAGATTACTCAGCTAAACATAAAATATATTTTATAATTACACAAGAAAGAAAATAACAAAATTTTCTCCAACAAAAGTGTGACTCATTGCCAGGCATGGAGGTACACATCTGTAATTTCAATGGACGGTAAGCAGAGGCTGGGGTATCCACATGTGGCTCCATCTGTGGCTGCACAGGTAGTTCAAGACCAACCTAGACTGCATGGAGAGACCCTCACTCTGAAGAGGAAGAGATATAACCCACCAATATTTCAAAATGCTTCATATTCTTGTTTCAAGATAGCAATTTTACTATGAATTATATTTCAATAAAGCTGTTAATTTTTTAAACTAGCAGAGAAAGTGAATTCCTATAGAAGAATTGTCAAGACAGAGAGTAAACTACTTTCTTATAATCAGTTCCACTCAACAGACACTCACTGAGCCAGACCATGCCAAATGCTAACCATAAAGGCTAATAACAGACTGCCCTTGCCTTTGGGGAGTTTAGTTGAAGAAGAAATTAATGAGTAGCAAAGCCCTAGATAAGGTTCCAACTCCTTCCTACAGATGCAGTGGCCAGCTCTGTAAGTCAGCAGTCACCTAGTGCCAACTATCAATGATGAGATAACCTAACTCAGTATCTCCTCAGCACAAGCAGGTGCAAGCCACAATCTGGGGCCATGACTGCCCGGCTGCAGTGTGCAACCATAACATGGCAATGCCTGCTTCTCCCCATGTCTCCATTTCTTTGCTTCTGCCTCGACCCCAAGCTTGGTTCCTTTACTTTTTAAGGCACCTCCACTGTTTTTATCAAAACACTACTAAGGTTCTCGAGGTGAGCTGTCAAAGCAAATGCAACTCCATTATTTTATATCTTTTTATCCCTTTCACTTAGTACCGATTCCTTCTGCTCACTAGGTCTAAAACACTGTTTGGTGCCTTGCACAGACTGAGCCAAGGATTGTCATCATCTGATACGTGCTGGTGAGTCTGAACTGAGTTGCAAACCAGATGTGGGCAGCACATGAATTTTCTTTGGCATGAACTACTCCAAAAGTATTTGAATTACTTATTGATGAGCTGCATTCAAGATGTCTTAGCATACATACATACATTTTTAGCTTCATTTCCAGAAATCTGGCACCAATGATGCAAGCCAAGTAATGACATCCCCACCCACTGTGATGAGTGTGCAGGTCTATGATCCACAGGTTTCCATGCACAACACGTCCAGCTGGATTCATTTGTCATTAGCTAATTTTGACGATAATGAAGTTTGAGAAATCCAAGGCCTGGAAGCTGTGCTCAAAGCCCAGAGGAAGGTCTCTCCCCTCACTGCTAGGTTTAGGCAGCAAATCCATAGTCCTCTACCCCTTCCAGCCTCTCCCAGTCTTTTGTACCATAGCTTCTCTAGCTTCCCGTGACACGGCTAACATCGGCCTATCATCTACAGTCATAAAGGACGCTATGGCATCTTTCAACCTCACAGCTCCTACACAAAGCAGAATAGTTCCAGGCTACAGAGCAGAAAAAGCACTGAGATCTCACCCACAGCCCAATGAACTCTTCCTCTAGAGATACTCTTCACTTTGAAATGAATGTTTCCCCTAAATTTCTGAATTCTGGTGAATTTTTTTAAATGCCTCCCCAAATTTATCAAGAAATTCAATAACAAAAAAAAAGTTCTGATTTTAAAATGGACAATGGATCTAAAAAGATGTTGCTCAAGAAGACATAAAAAATGTCCAATGGGACAGTGTAAATCAAAACTACAATGAGATCTCACTCATCCCCGAAAGAACGACTATGGTTAAAAGACTAAAGATAACAAGGCTTGTGGATCTATTAGAAAAATGGTAAGAGCCAGTGGGGACGGGTGACTCCAAGGAAACAGTGTCTTCCAGACATACAAGGTGACGCACATATAAACTCACGGAGACTGTGGCAGCATGCACAGGGTCAAGCCAGATGGAGTTCTTAGCACTGAGATGGGGAAGTGGACACACAGTCACACCCTTAACCAAAAAATTATTTGCAATGTATAGCTGCTAGGAGGAAAATTTTCCTCCAATGGAGTGTCACTAGGTATATCAACCACGCTCCAGGGCAGGGCCCATGCCCAGGAAGAGTTGGCCAACACAAAATGAATTCAATGATATTTTTTCTGAACTTTTTGTTTTGCTTGGGCATTTTTGATTTTTTTTCTTGTTTTGATTTTTGTTTTGGGTGTGTGTGTGTGTGTGTGTGTGTGTGTGTGTGTGTGTGTGTGTTTCAGAGACAGAGACAGAGAGAAAGAATATGAAGTTAGCCAGGTAAGCAAGTTAGAAGGATCTTGAAGGAGTTGAGAGAGGGAAGAACATAATTAAAATACATTGTATTTTTTTAAAAGACAACTGTTAAATATAACAAGTGCTGGTAAAAGTGTGTTTAAAAAAATTCCCCTTTCACATGAAAAGCCATATTTAAAAACTAGAAAGAGTTACCAATGATCCAGAAATTCTAATATTGTGTATACATCCAAATTCACCCCCAAGTTCATTGTACCACTATTGACAGGGCCGAGAAACAGAAACAAGTGTTCATGAACGGAGGAATGGGTAAAGAAAATGTGGTGCCTAACCAAGAATCACTTTGTAGCTACAGAAAGAATGAAATAGCATCACTGTGAAAACATATATGGAAATCATCCTGTGCAGTGAAATAAGCTAAGCCTAGAAAGAAAGGCAAGTACTGATCTTACTCACATGTAGACTCTAAAAGAGCTGACATCACAGGAATTGAGGGTAGGATGATAGTCATCAGATGCTGGGCAGGGGACAGGGAGAGATGGGGAGAGGTAAAGTGCACTTCAGCAAGAGTTAGGTCTGGGGTACTACTGAGCAGTGGGCTCACTACACATGACAGTAACATGTCTGCCGGAACTTGAGGGTAAAACCCTGTTACTAAAGACACCACACATTCAGTCACAGAACCTAGAGGGACTGGGCTGATGCCAACTGGGAAGTCTTCTTCCCAAGGACTGTCAGAAGGTACCGTGTAAGTGCTACAGAAGAAACATTATCAATAGCCCTACCTATCTATAAGCCCGTAAACTACAAGACCTGCCTAGAAAGATAACCTCAACAGTGTAATAGTGGCACCACGGCTGTCCAATTGGACTCAAGAACCACTCGATGGGAGGGAATTTCTGTCTGGTACTGTAAACCTAGCCAAGAACTCATGGCTAGAGACACCCTAGACTTGAAAGGAACACTCACTACTACTACTGTACTAAATTGACACACTTTCTAACCTTCTAAGTACTTACGCAAGCCGGGCGGCGGTGGCGCACGCCTTTAATCTCCGCACTCGGGAGGCAGAGCCAGGCAGATCTCTGTGAGTTCGAGACCAGCCTGGGCTACAGAGTGAGTTCTAGGAAAGGCTCAAAGCAACACAGAGAAACCCTATCTCAAAAAACCAAAATAAATAAACAAACAAATAAATAAATACTTGCGCTTATATTCACAGGTAACTAGCTTTCGCCTTCCCCCATCCAAGAGGTTTCTCTAAGCTGCAGATGAGAGCTATCACCGAGAACCACAACCGGACCAAATACAGACAAGTGACTGTGAAGTGTGTGGCCCCCAACCGGACACTTGTAACAGATTCCCTCCAGTGAAGGCTTGGAGACGTTGCAGAAGAAGTGCTTGGAAAGATTGCAAGAACCAGAGGACACAGAGGACAGCTGCAAGATGGCGCTTTCTGGATAGGACAGGGATGTTGCGCCCCTGAACTCTCAAGAATATGGTTGCCTGCACAAGACCTGTACACAACATGCACACCAGTTGTCATAACAACATAGGGGAAAGGCTGGCAAAACCCCACCCTAGTTAAACAGCTATAGCAGTCAGTAGCTGCTCAGGAGGGAGAGTTGGCTTCCTTTAGGCACGGTCTCCCTATTAGGTCACCTGAGCCTAAGTGCTTGGCTCTAAACCCATGTACCATACTGACAACATTCAGTAGTGTGGTTGGTTGGTTGGTTGTTTTTGCTCTTTTGGGGGCCTGTCACCCAGCTCCCAAATACATCACACATGGTTAATATTCTTAACCATAAACGTCCCGCCTTAGCTTGGCTTGTGTGTCAGCTTTTCTTAACTTTAAATCGTCCCGTCTACCTTTTTCCTGCGGGCTTTTTCCTTTTCTCACTTCTGTAATCTTACTTTAACTCTTCCTCTGTGGCTGGCTGTGCGGCTGGGTGGCTGGCCCCAGGAGTCCTCCTCCTTCTCTCACTCCTTATTCTTTTATCACTCCTCCCAGATTTCCCCTTCTCTTTCTTCTCTCTGCCTACCAGCCCTGCCTATTTCTCTCTCCTGACTTGCTATTGGCCGTTCAGCTCTTTATTAGACCATCAGGATGTTTTAGACAGGCACAGTAACACAGCTTCACAGAGTTAAACAAATGCAACATTAAAGAATGCAACAGAGCTTTGCATCGCTAAACAAATGTTCCACAGCCTAAACAAATGTAGCACATCTTAAAATAATATTCCACAACACAGTAGGGTGTACACACAGTGTGTGTGTGCATGTGTGTGGGTGTCTGTCTGTCTGTAATTATAGAAGAAGTCATGAATTTGGGAAGAGAATGTAGCAGGGGTCACAGGAAGAACTGGAAAGGAAGACAGGAGGTGTGGGAACGTTGTAAGTACAATGTATTCACATACAAAATTCTCAAAACATGACTTTTTAAAAACTTTCAAAAAGATCTATGTTTGAGGAAATAGGCATGTTTAACTTTACTGACCAAAACATGTTACCCCATGATATGTACAATTGTGTGTTTTATACAATTTACACATATATTTAATAAGTAAAGGAAAAATTCCATGTGTGCGAGGTGCAGATTCTAATGCAGCAGGTCTGGCAGAAAGCCTAAGAGTGATGCAGATGCTGCAAGCTGGGAGCCGCCGCCAACAGCAAGGTGTCAAGAGGTCGCTGATGGAAGGTTTCTGAGAGAAAGTTATGTAAATAACTTAGACCTCCAAGTCACATTCTGTCGATTTCAAAATACAAAAATGCTCACCTTTTAGCATTCCGTGCCAAGTTAACATCTCATTTACATAAATAGTTGCCTTTTTATAAAGATCCACAAAGAAGAAACAGATGGTTCCTTTAGCTTAGGCATTGACTATTGTATATTCTCTATGTGATCAATACTGGGCATTATACAGAGCACTGGCTAGACTTCCATATGTTCACAATGATTACAAATCTAGACAACAACAAGACTAATGAGTAACAACTCTCCAAAGCAGCAAAATGACTAAATCTTAATTGCTAGTAGATTAATGAAAATAATAGAGCCAAGAAGGAAAATATCAATATCAAAGAGGAATGTGACAAACTACACTCATTCCCCTCACAGGGATACTCACCTCACCCCCACCCTCCCAAAGAATAGACTTCTAAGTATGTCTTCAGGAAAGAGAGAAGGAATTTGTCCAGAATGCTGGGGGGGGGGGGGGGGGGGGGATGAGAACCATTAGTTTTCAATTGTGTATCAAAAGGCGATTGGAGGCATGAGAGTAAGTAGGACTGATGGACATTCTGGGTCTTTCCTGTGGCAGAAGTACTGAGCAAGACCTGAGTCTGGAGTGTTCATGAGATGGAAGGAGACCCACCAAAAGAATCCTGGGTAAAGCAGGCATGGGACTAATCTCTTGAGAACCTGGTGAGCACCCTTAACAAACCCTGGAGAGCATTTGCAGAAAGGCTACACAGGATGTCTCCAGGGTCCTTTCCAGCTTTCCCTCAACTGCCAGACAAAAACTTCCATTTTCCTCTAACATATCACTTTTACCTGAGTCACCCCAGTCACGCCCCTTCATATGGAAAGACTGTGGACGTGTGAAAGTCTATACAAGCAAACACAAAGAGACACCTGCTCGCTCCCTTGGACAGGCCCTGCCATCCTCTGCATCCCTGGTCCTCAGCTCTCACAGACCTTATTTTTGTTCTATCCTCAACCATCCTGATTCTTCTCCGAAACCTGTCAAAGCTCCCCTCCTCCCTCTCATGCAGTGAGTGATGAATACGACTTCAGGTTGATCCAGCCACTCCATCAAAGAGGTCTTGGTTGTGCGTTATATTCTACTAAAATGCTCCATGTCGTCACACGTGCATTATGAGTGCATGCTGCTTGTTCTTGTCTCTGCTGCCCATTTCACACATAGCACAGAGCCTAGCCCATAAAAGAGTTGCAACGTGTGTTCAATGAAGAAAAATAAATAGTTTTGGCCTAGCGCTAACTAATAATCATCCCTACAAAAAAGTCATTAGACCAAGGGCCATGACTCCATCTCTACTAAAGCCCAAGGAGGGAGGAGAAGAAATGCACCCTCCTAAGAGTCGGGGTTAAATATCAACGTGTGCATTACCTGTTGGCTGGAGCAGGTAAGCTGTGGGAAGCACACAATTTCCCTCCCGGAAGCTCTTTGCTGGCTTGCCCTGGATAGCACCTGGCAAACATGATAATACAGGGCTTGGGATATCTTTTCTAGCTTAAGGATGCCAACTCCAGGCTTAACGGAGGAAGCCGGGGAGGGAAATGATGAAGGAAAATGAAGGAAGAAAGAATGGAGGCACACACAGAGAAAATCTAGCACCACAGGAAGACCACTGGGAATCATTCATCACTCACATGCAGGTGAGGCCAAGAGCAACACAGACCACATCCTGAAATCCTTGGCACCAAGTCCATTTCTCTGAAGCAAAGCAGAAGGCAAAAGCCTAAGGAAGGTCCTGCTCATTGGTCACACACTGCCCAGTTTCTACGTGCCTCCCACCCACCTAGTAAGCTACCGCTTGGGTTCCTCCCACTACCACGGTTCTCCACATGCTATCCAGTATCAAGTGTCCTTTTCCAATCTGCTGGTCCCACGCTGTTTGTCTGAGTGCCTATTCTTCAGTGAATCACTGAAAACTATGGTGTACTACTTGAAAGACCATTCGTGCCTGAAAGTATTACTTCCCTGACCCTTCGGGGTCATGTGGACCTTCCACACTAGTAAAGAAATCCACGTGGAAGCTTGTGGTATGCTGTTTTAGTTAGCAATCCCCCGCTTTTCCCGCCCTTGCCATGGTTTACTGAGAGCAAAGTATGTTACTGAGATGAGCCACTGGATAGGATGGCAGTCAGTCGGCAGCAATATCATGATGAAGACTTTCTCAATACACACATACCTGACTCTGCAGATAAAATACCATGTAAGCATCTGGTAAGCCAGTGTACATCAGCACGGAGAAGTATCTATACTCACTGCCCCTCAGTTGGCTCAGTACAGCCTCAGTCCGGGGAGCACAATTTGGCTGTAACCACAATCTCCATGCTTAGTTTCAGCGTGTCCTCAGGATGAGAAAGTGCTGCATGGTCCTTGGGAACTGGTAGCACGAGGTTGGCTTCTAGCTATGATGTTCCCTCATAAAGCCTTCACATTCTTTGGTCAGCAAGATGGGTTAGAGGGTAAAGATGTAAAGATGCTTGACATGCAAACACGGCGACCTGTTTGCTCTCTGGGATGCACATAGAGGTGAAAGGAGAGAGCTCACACCACAGAGTTGTTCCCTGACCTCCACAGGTGCACCATGGGGCGAGTGCATACACACCACCACCACCACCACCACCACCACCACCACCACCACCACCACCACCACCATCACCACACCACCACCACCACCACCACACCACACACACACCACCACCACCACCACCACCACACCACCACCACCACCACCACCACCACACACCACCACCACCACACCCACCACCACCCACCACCACCACCACCACCACCACCACCACCACCACACCACCACACCACCACCACACCACCACCACACCACCACCACACCACCACCACCACCACACCACCACCACCACCACCACCACCACCACACCACCACCACCACCACCACCACCACACCACCACACCACCACCACACCACCACCACCACCACCACCACCACCACCACCACCACACCACCACCACCACACCACCACACCACCACCACACCACCACACCACCACCACCACCACATTCTTGTATGTATCTAAACCGGTGCTCTGCCAGTCCCCTCTGAAGCATCTTTTCTAATCTCATAAGTGGTGGCTAACCAGAATGAAAATCTCATCCATTGTAGAACAAGTTTTCAGCGGTAAGTCACAAAGCCTCACCAAGCACTCCTCAATGAACTAATGCCAAAAGCCGATTCATGCTCACGTGACACGCTGTTTCACCCAAGCACAAAGCGGAATGTCTGCTATCGTGAACTTGACGGCCCTCGCTCTTCCACACTCCAATCCAGTAATGTGGTCCAGCAGCCAACCGTAACATTCCACAAAGAAATCCTGTTCAAAACTTCTGGTTTCTAAGGAGAATGTCTGTCTTTAGCTCCCCAGCTGGTCTTCCAAGTGTCTCTTCAATAAGATGCCCATACTTGTTTTCAGCATAAGAGTCCTTTAGTAGACTAGCAGAGCTACCGTCTCTGACCTGCCCTTAGTAATATAACACATGGAACTGGTAAGAGAAGCATTATTATGGATTGTCCTGGAAAACCTCAATGGGGTGACAGAGAAGCCACTGTGCTTTGTTTGAAAACGATACAAGAACATCCATGGCTTCACGCCACTATTGGGCACAGTTTCATAACAGGCATTGATTAAGGATTTGCTCCCAACGGAGATCAGGAATGAATGGATGGTGAACCTACTAAAAAGTTGCTTTGTAGCTGGGCGGTGGTGGTGCACGCCTTTAATCCCAGCACTCGGGAGGCAGAGTCAGGCAGATCTCTGTGAGTCTGAGGCCAGCCTGGTCTACAGAGCGAGTTCCAGGACAGGCACCAAAACTACACAGAGAAACCCTGTCTTGAAAAAAAAAAAAGTTGTATTGTCATATTGCCATATGCACTGCACAGATTCCCTCGTTCTAATGCATAGATTCACATTTATATTTTGCATTGAGATCCATTTCCCTAAACATGCTGATGGCACACTGGACCACTGCACTTAAATCAATACAGGTTCAATACCACTTCATGGTACAGAACTTTCCACTTGAGGAATCACGTGGTACTCAAAAGACTTCAGATTTAGAGCATTTTGGATTTCAGAGTTCAAATTGGGTATGCTCAACCTGTTATTTTCATTGCTGTTGGTTACACTTCTGTCTGTGGACCATTTTTAAATGACTGGCTAAATTTTATGTAACAGAAATACAACTTAATAATAGTAATAGTAGGGGCTTGGAATGTAGTTCAATGGTACTTTGCTCCCCTAACATGCATGAAGTCCTGAGTTCAGTTTCAACCTACACACACACACATGCGCGCCGCGCACACACATACACGAAAGTGGGAGAGATAGAAATTGAAAAGCACACTTTAATAAGTAAAAACTAAACAAATAACATAGAATATATATTAAACATGAATGGACCATTAACAAAATATAGGTTATATATACTGATTGATAGTCTTCTTTATATTTTGAGTCTCACAAAAATATAATAGGGGACTGGAGAGATGGCTCTGCAGCAGTTAAGAGGCATGGTTGATCTTCCAGAGGACCTGGGTTCGATTCCAAGCACCCACACGGTGTCTCACAACCATCTATAACTCCAGTCTTATGGGATCTGATCCCCTTTTCTGGCCTCCATAGGCACAGCACACATGTGGTGCACAGACATACATGCTGGCAAGAGATTCATACATATGCAATTTTAAAAAATGTTAAAAAATATTTTTAAAGAAGATATAATAGAATGCCTGCTGAAATCATGACTCTCCTATCTCAAGGCCCTACACAAGCCCCACCACACCACGTTACTTCTCTGACCTCACTGCTGACCCCAATCCCCTCCTCCCAGGTATCTACGGAGCATCATACCAGTCTCCTTGTGGATCTCTGAACACTTCCAAATACAGATCACCCAACAGAACAAACGTTTGGACTGGCCCTTTCCTCGACCCACAATTCTCTCCATTTTGTAAATACGTAAGTATATATACTTCGTCATATTTCCATATGCACTACACAGATTCCCTCGTTCTAAAGCACAGAGATTCGCATGTATATTGGCACTGGTATCCACTCCCCTGAACATGCTGCCGGCACACTGGGACTTCCTTTCAAGTCTCTGTTTGGGGTCACTTCTCCACGCAGCACACTCGACCACGTTTGCCAGTCTGCCGTGCTACATCATTTTCTTTTTAATTTGAGTCCACATGGTTGGCATTCAATGTTTTATTCTCTGGTATACAGCCAGCACCAACACCAGACACTAACTCATAAAAACCCAGTTGAATGAGTAAGTGAACAAGTGGAATTCTTCCTTTTCCCCGATAACCATCAATCTGTGGATGGGTCTTTCTTTAAGACTTAAAACAGAACATTGTAGGCTATCGAATTTTTAAGCAAAAACATTATAGCAACAAATGGTGTTAAGACCAGACAAGATCAGAAATTGATTTAAAATTTGGAAAGACTAAATGCTGAGAATTAGTTTAAAAGCCAATCCATGGAAGAAATTAAATATGCAATTTTCTAATGACCACGGCTTCTTAGTGGTTTGTCTTATCCACACACTAGTCATAACTATAAATATTGTTAACATATGCAAGCACACACATAAACACACAAGTTGAACAAATCCAGAAGAAACTAAGGTGAATATTCTTTATATAAAAGCTAGGAGCCGGGCATTGGTGGTGCACACCTTAAATCCCAGCACTCGGGAGGCAGAGCCAGGCAGATCTCTGTGAGTTCGAGGCCAGCCTGGTCTACAAAGCGAGTTCCAGGAAAGCGCAAAGCTACACAGAGAAACCCTACCTCGAAAAAAAAAAAAGCTAGCAATCTGAAATCCAGGTGGAGACGTGTATGCACTTAGATGACCTCGAGTTCCAGGCCAACCAAAGCCACCTAAAATCCCAAAGTTGACCTTTTTTTTTTTTCAGATTTAGTTATTCTCTTTATACATACGTATGTACATGTGCTTGCCTGTGTTTGTGCACACCACATGTGTAAATTTGCCTATGGAAGCCAGAAGATGATGCAGTATCCCCTGTAACTGGTTGTGAGCCCCCTGATTGGGTGCTGGGGGCCAAACCTATAATCTGCAAGAACAGTAGGTACTCTTAACTGCTGAGCCATCTCTCCAGCTCCCCAAGTTCATGTCTTGGATCATAATTAGGATGGCCATACATGCTGGTTTCCCTGGTGTAATGTTTAATCTTGACTGTAAACTTACTTACTTGGATGTTAAAATCATCATGGAAATGAATCTCAGGTCACATCTGGAAGGGACTTTCTCAATGGGCTTAAGTGATATGGGAAAAACTCACTCTAAATATAGATAAACAATCCCCGTGGGCTGGGGTCCCAGACTGAATATAGAGAAAGCCAGATGAACAGAGTTATTCATTAGTTTCTGATTCCTGGCTGTGGATACAATGTAACCAACCACCTCAGAAATTCCATCTTCCCTGACATGATGGACTCTATTCCCTTTAACTATAAACATAATAAAGCCTTCCTTCTCTAAGTCAGATATTTGATCATAGCAACAAGCAATGTAACTTAGAAATCCGAGCTAGTTCAGTTGGTTAGCTTGATGCCCTTTCCAGTTAGTACCACATTCTACTCACAAACATGTCCTTGACTGGAAAAAAATTACTTAGTCATCATATTTATAAAGGCGATACATAAACTTTATTCTTAATTCAGATATGCTGACCAAGCTGTTATGGACTTTGGAGGACTGAGTGCTGAAAAGGAGACCACCATAAGTAACACCTCCTGGCTAGCACTACAAGTGAACTGTTAGAAAGACACATGTTCCAGCAAAAGTCATGGACTCGGGGGCCAAAAACTTCATATATACAAAGCCCAAACCCTCATCAGGTTACTTGCACAATGAAAATTTGCACAGGCCGTCTATTTTATTTTCTCATGTGTTCCCTGTGAAAAGCTGGGACCCAAATCCCACTGGAAACAGAACAGAGTACAGAAAACAAAAGCTCCCCTCTTATCCGAGGAAACTACAAGAATGTGGAGTCAAGACTATACAGAAGCATTTGTGTTCTGGACTCTCAGTAAATGTCCAAGAACCGTGTCTAACACTAGATGGTGGAACAGGCATTCATGTGTGCAAGCGCCACGTAAACACTCAATCTACAATCAAGGTTTGGAGCAACTGTCCTCCCACATGGCGGGAGTCATCCAATTTGAGTCAGCCTTAAATAAAGGCAAGAGGTAACTCGTTGTCTTGAAGACAGTAACAGGGCTTTGAACCACGACAGACTCTTCAGGACTTGGCACACCTTCTCTCCACATGCGAAAATGGGTCTCATTCTTTTATTTCCCCTATTACGTCTTTTTCTTTTGTATCTTCTTCAGGTTCAACTGTCTTATTTCCTTACTGAATATTTAAGAAGTAAAAGATTGACATTAAGCAAGCTCAAAACCTGGTGTCAGCTAAGCACAGTGGTACCCACCAACAATCCCAGTATTTGGGAGGCTAAAACAAGAGGACCTTGGATTCAAGGCCAAGCTAGGCTACATAATGAGACCCTGTCTCAAACAAAGGAAGGAAAGAAGAGAGAAGACAAGAAAAACGAGAAGGAAAGGAAAGCTGAGGGCAAGAGAGGGCTGGTGAATATCACCAAGACGCCTTCCTTTCCAGAGCGATCATATAATTTATCACCCGAACCAGGAAACTTTTAAAAGTGGGGGTAAGTTGGTAGTAACCAAATGGCCCCCATCGCAGGCCAACCAGAAGGTCTGGTTACCCTTCTAATCTCTCCTTCCTATCATTCACATCCTGGGGCAGCTTCCCGGGCCTGGAGAAGCGACCCTGCCCCTGCTGGAGCAACTAAACTTCACGCTGAGGCCTAGAAACAACAAAGTGTCTTAGGCTGCTAGTTCCTATCCAACACACCATGCTGAACTACCCCATCCCCACCACCACCTCCTCCACCCCCTCAAGCCCCCAACCTCCCACCTCCACTCCCCCACCACCTCCTCCCACCCAGGATTAAGCAGGTAGCAGTTCACTACTGAGCACTACAACAGGCCAGGTCCGGTGCAAGCCCAAGGCAGGAGCGTATTTTCTTTTAAAGGAACAATTCACAGCATGGATGGCCACCCATGAGGACACAGATATCGGGCACAGACTGAGAGGCGAGGATTTAAGATATCAGATGATTGCATTGATAACAGAGTACATTCAACACCAAGCAGGGCCAAAGTCATCCCTCCTGCAAAACATTCTCCAAGAAAGCAAGCCATTGTATCTGTCCTCAAATACAGTAACAACTTGGGTTTCTTTTTCATTTGCTGAGGTCAGTGTCAGTGGCAAAAAGATTCTGAAAAGGATAAGAATGAATGTTTTCCTCCTTAGAGCACACGGCCCAAGCTCTTCAGAGTCCAGCTCTTTATTTCAAGTCTCTTGTACAACTCAGCCAAACGCTATTTGATCATGAAGTTTAGTCTCGTGGCTGGTTAAAAAAAAAAAAAAAATCAATTTGCTAAAATATTTTCCCTCACATTCATAACAAACAAAAACCGGTGCTTGATCGAGCTGCAATCCAGAGCATGAAATCTACAAAAGCAGAAAGCCTACAGCTGGATTATCAAATGTTCAGAATGAGACTTCCGAGTTCCTCACTGACATCATAATGCTTCACAAAGACACACTGCCAAGGGGCACCCCAACCTATGATGGGTGTCACAGTGCAGCAAATGTCTAGGGACAGGTACATCCTTGTGGAGGTAAAATAATGCCCATAGTTGAGAGTTTGGGGGCAAAGGTGGAGGTCAGGAAACCACCTGCCAAGGAGATATAAAAGAAACCAATTCAAACGGATGCAGATGACACTAAAGTCCTTGCAGCTTGGAGACATTGTGAATCCAAGGCACCAAATACAGGCAGGACCAGGAGAAGTGGGACTATTTCCCCCAAGTTCAAAGGCATCCATCTGTGTTGCCGTAACTGTTTAAACTGCCTTACCTATGCCAATGTAGTAATAAAACAAACAATTCAATGATGAGTTTTTAGACATGGAAAAGAAAGAAATCATGTAGGTTGCTGGATAACAAATGTCCCCTTTAAGAGGTCAAAATTATGACTTTCTTGCCTTTGGCCTCACTCTGCTGCTTCTTGCAATAATACAGCAGACAATTTCTAAGTGTACAATGCCCCTTTCTGCCTGGCTCCTCC
The DNA here is from genome assembly GCF_903995425.1 of Onychomys torridus. NCBI lineage: Eukaryota > Metazoa > Chordata > Mammalia > Rodentia > Cricetidae > Onychomys > Onychomys torridus. Next base: position 39,584,240 of record NC_050465.1, read on the forward strand.
TGTCTGCTAGGGGCACCATCTGTCCCACGCTATATAAACAACCCCTGCAGGAATCTTCTGATGACCAAACGGATAAGCAACACCCAGATCTTGACACCATTAAAGACATCCCCCCTCAGATGAGGACACTGGCCCTCATAACTCCAGAGGCAAACTTCAGAACTAAGCTTGCTTTGTTTGTAAGTAAAGTGACTGACATTTTAAAGATAACCTCTTGGCACATAAAGCCATCTGTTGGGGGGAGGGAAAGAGAGAGACTGACTGACTCTCTAGGCAATAGAAGAAATGAGCCCTTCAGGGAATAGGAGAGTCAGTAAAAAGAAAATCATATTTACAAGGCAAACAAATGCACCAAATTTCGCAATTTCTAATAAAAAAAAACTACTGATTACTCAATTTTTCTACTAAATGACAAAGTACACACACACACACACACACACACACAACTATTCAAAAAAAAGAAACAAAAACAAGTTGTGCATTTTGGCAAAGACATACGTACAAGAATTCCGAGTTTGCATGACTCAAGAAGAGCAAAGCAGAAATCTTATCCACAAAGGCTAAAGGCCGCGGTGAAGTTTGCCTCTCGTTCACCTCTGTCCACACGATCACCGACGCTGTCCTTTTCCAAGTTTATTATTGACTGAACCCTTTTCTTTAACTCTATTCGCGAGCTCTCTGTGCTGACTCCAAAGACTCCCAACTCGAAAAGAAATAACTGTGCCAGTGACGGTGTCCCTAAAATTAATCATAATAAACGAAAAGCAGCTGAGCGCCGCTCACGGAGAAGAAGACCAGGCATAAGGAGCCAGACCTCTGCAGCTGTACGTCCTCCCAAACGTCTACGTCTAAATCTGCAGCCCGGGTTTCCTCCAGGCCCCAAGCTCCAGCAGAAGATGCTCACCACACATTCCAAAGAGAAAGCAAACGAAGCCTCCTCCTCCTCCTCCTTCTCCTCCTCTCCTTCCGAGTGATGCTCACAGGAGCCCCCAAGTCCCAGCTCCTGGGGAAATCACCGAATCAGCAGGCGCGTCCGGCGCCCGCTGCCGGTCCGCGGGCGCTTCGGGAGCAGAATGTCAAATGAATGACTGACCCGCTCCCGGGCGCGAGGGAGCCAGACAAAGCCGCCGCCCGCTAGCTACCGGCGGTGCGAGCGCGGGGCACGGGCCGCGCACTCACCTGGGCCGGCGGGCGGGCGGGCTGGCAGGCGGGCGGGCTGCGGGTGGGGACCCGGCCGAGGCGGGAGCGCGCCCCGCAGTCGCCGCGCGCGCGAGCCGCCCGTGCGCGCCGCGGAGGAAGGCGGCCGGCCGGCCAGGCAGGCGAGCGAGCTGGCAGCTCCCGGGCTGCGGCGGCCGCGGCTACGGAGCTTACCCGGCTCCCGGGGACCGGCGAGCGTCTCAGCGACCGTCCCCGGCTCGCCTTGGAGCCCGCATCCTCCCTGGCATGCCGCAACCCGACCCTCGGCGCTCCCGAGGCGGCTCCGTGCGCCGCCGCCCACCCGCGGTTACGCCGCGCGACCCGCCGATTGTGTCGAGTCAGCGGCGGCGGCGGCGGCGGGGACGCGCGGAGCCAAGTCTCCCCGCGCTCGGGGGGCCCCCGGGCGCCCGTTCCGCTCGCTCTCCAGGCGTCGCCCGCGAGCCGCCGCGCACCAGCCGCCCGCGTCCCCTCGCCGACGCCCGCCTCCCCCGCGTCGCCACGGGTCCCCGGCCGGCTTGCTCACCTCCACCCGCGCCGCCCTGTCCGCTCGATGCCCGGGCTGCATCTGCTCGCAGCGCGCTGGGGGCGCTGGACAAAGGGGGGGCCGCCTGCACGTCGGGGACCCCCCGGAGCTTGACTGAGCTGAGCCCGGGTGAAGCGGCCAGATTCCCGACCACGGGACCTCCCTCAGGACGGCGCTCCAGAGAGAGCTGGGCGGGTGCTGCTGCTGCTGCTGCTGCTGCTGCTGTTAGGCTGCGGAGCCAAGGACAGGAGCGTTCCTAGAGGCTTCGCGAAGGATGGAGGGGACCCGCTGAGGTCATGGAGACAAGTCTGTTTCTAAATTCTACCCGAAAGCTGAGTCGGCGGCGTCATGCCTCAGTTTCCCCACCTGTAAGGGCAAGACAGTAACACATAGATCTCACACACACACACACACAGGGTGGGGTCAAAATGAAAAATGTATTAAAATCGCACTTGGCTTAGGGAGGACACTAAAAACTCAGTTTTGCTATGTAGATTTTGGTGCTTTTCATGTATTTCTTCAGTGGCATCTTCTCTGAGTCAGTCTCATTTTAGAAAAAAAAAATAATTGTAATGCTGAAATATAAGACTGTGCCCCTGCAGCACTTACATGGTGCCTATATAGACATGGGAAAGAGCTACTTGAACTATATTTATGCAGGAAGGAAAACAATACTTCCTTACCCCGAGTAATGGATATGCATACTTTTTGAATGTCTGTGTTGAGTATTATGTATCTCCCCAACTCTCCTTTTCTAGTAACAGTGGTTCCTATCCGGTCCCTCACCCACAATGAGTCTTTGGTTCCTTGGATACTGGCAGACCCTAGACAAGCCAGCCATCATCTTCAAGAACGCAATGTTTGGCTATGGGGTGGACATTTTAGTTCAAAAAATCAGTGTGAAGCTTTCCTCGGATCTGTTCAGAAAATGTAAAGCTATTAAAACTAGTCTAACTAAACCTGGAAGACCTAAGCCGGGCGTCAAGGACCACTAGCGTTTGCCAAGAAGCCAAAGTAGGGAAGGAAAGGTTGAGATGAAGAAGAGGGTGTCTGGCCCGAGAAAGAGGCAAACGTGTCAAATCATCTCCCTTTTTATTTATGTTCTGTCACAGGTCACAAAAACAGCCCTGATGCCTTTGTCCCAAGATCTATCATCGCAGGCATCATTGATGGAATGCATGCTATCGAAGGTCCAATTCCAGTCTCTATTGACTGGACTCGGGGTCAGCCTTGTGTGTAACAGGAATCCGGTGGGATGCCATGAGCCAGTCTGCAGCTTAGACCCAGCAGCCTTGCACCTGAATCCTTAGCATCCCATATTGATTAACCATCCTCATAACCTGTCTTTTAACTAAAAAGTATGAAAATGAATAGCGGTAAAGTGGATGCCCTGGCTGGTTGTTGTGTTGTTGTTTGGGTTTTTTGTTGGTGGTGGTTTGGATGGGAGGTTGGGGGTGTTTTGGTTGATGTTGTTCTTAGAAAGCAGTCTGAACTGTCTAAAACTTCCAATATATCAACCACAGTGACTGGTGACAAAAACTTACTTTGCTATACATTTTTATAGCAAAAACATTCTAAAATCGTAAGACTCCAAAGCCTGACTGCCACCACTACTCAGTGTGGGTTGCCACTGATAAGGCCCCTGCCTAGGTCTCAGCTTTTTCTTGTCCCACTCATTCCAAGAAAATTCTTAACTAGTCAACTAACTTAACATTCAAAAATGTTCCTTTATAATTAATTTAAATACTTCTCGGGTTGGGGATTTAGCTCAGTGGTAGAGCGCTTGCCTAGCAAGCACAAGGCCCTGGGTTCAATCCTCAGCTAAAAAAAAAAAAAAAAAAAAAAAAAATTCTCGTACCTCACAAGACTCCAAGCATTTAACGGTCACTTTCTTGGGGTTCTTACGTTGCCCTTAACGTCACACATGTGACTGTCCTAAATCGTCCCTCAGTTATCCTTTGTTTCTGTGGATATGATGAAGTTCATGGGTGTTTATCCTGACCCCTTATCCAGAGCAAAACTCCAAAGACATATTTCAAGAAATTTAAACTGCAGAGACCTTCCAGGCCCATAGAGGTAGCCCTAGAGACATGTCCATGTGGTTTTATACATTTATAAAAGTTTCAAACATAAGATATTTTTGTCTCAAGACATACGTTGTGGAGTGAATGTTTAGGAGCCCCCAAAATTCAGAGGCTGGAAACTTAAACCCCAATATGGGGTGCTACTGGGGATCAGGCCTTTGGAAGGGTCTTAAGTCATGAGGGCACCTCCTAACGAGTGTGTTAGGGGAAATGCTGGGACAGAAACCCTGGAGAGTTCTTTTACCCTCTTCATATCCTACCAGAATGAAGAAAACGGTTTGCATCCTGAAGGGAGCCCAACCGTGCTAACACCCTGATCTTGAACTTCCTACCTTTAGAACAATGAATAATGAGTTTGTTGCATATAATCCGCCAGCCTGTGCAGCCTGTACTGATTCCAGATTTGTCTCTTTTCGTCCTGGCTTCTCCTTCATCATAATTCTCCTCGTGTCTGGCAGAACTGGAATAGTTTGAAAGCATTTCAAGGCTCTGACCGCTGGGAAGTCACGTTCCTTCAGTTCAGTAACTGGATATGGTCCCTGACGAATCCTCCACCTTCCTTCTTTACATCTCAAAGAAACTGCATACGCTTTCCAAGTTTGAAAAAAAAAAAAAAAAAAACAAATAAAAAATGCATGTGACATCCCCAGGAGTGGTTTTTGCACCGGAAAGAAACACCCAAACCAAAAATAGGGGGGAAAAATTGATCATATGCAAAGGAAACCCAGGAGTATAAACCAAAAGTGTAATGAAAAAAAAAATCACAGAAGCCTATTAGGAATTAAGTAAGTTTAAAATATTGTGAGGTCCTTAAATGTGTGATTTGAGAGCCATTTTAAATTCTAAATAAAATACTATTTTTGACCCTTCTCCTGTATTCACGATACCTTTTTTCTTGAAGATTACTCTGAATCATGAATTGTCCAGTTCCCACATAGCTGTTCCCAATTTCACCTGTGCCTGTTGCCTACTCATAGTACTCTGAGTGGAAATTAAATTAAAGAAATTAATAATTTAATAATATGGCCTTAGAGCATCCATTTCTGTAGCAGTTCATCTATCAGTTATAAGAAGAAAGTAATAAATAGTTGTAACTAGGGAATCAGGGGACCAAAAAAAATATCCATTTAAATGTCTGCATACATTTGTGTCATGAACACATGCTCATGCCTACAGGTTGTATGCAGGCATGCAGGTTGTATCATGGCACTGTGTGAAGATCAGAGGACAGCGCTGGGTTCGTTGTTGTTGTTGGTGGTGGTGGTGCTGCTGCTGGTGTTGGTGCTGGTGCTGGTGCTGGTGTTTAAAAGATTTGTGTGTATGTCTGTGTACCTTTGTGAGTTTGCATGCACCATGACCTTGCAGGTGCCATGAAGACAGAGGACACAGATTCCCTGGAACTAGAGTTACAGCTTCCTGATGTGGGTCCTGGATCCTGAACCCAGGTCCTCTGCAAGAGCAGTAATCTCTCTTAACCACGGAGCCATCTTTCCATCCCAACATATTGACAGTAGGTTTGGGGTTTGTGTGTGTGTGTGTGTTGTGTGTGTGTGTGTGTGTGTGTGTGTGTGTGTGTACCTGTGTGTTTGCTACTTTTTGAGAGAGGGTCTCACTTTACAGGCTTGGCTAGCCTGGAACTAACAACATGAACCAGGCCGGCCTGCCTCAAACTCCCAGAGGTCCATTGGCCTACACCATGTCCAGACAACCTCTGGTTTCTCTGCTTTCTATCTTATTTGAGACGAGGTCTGGCCTCCCCATACCTGAGGTAGGTGGCCCGGGATCTTCTGGGGATTCTTCTCTCTGTCTCCCATTTCCCAGTAGATCCAGAGGGACTACATACAGATGCTTCTGCATTTGTCCTGGCTGCTACGATTAACTTACGGGGCCACGATTCACAGGTGCCTGAACAAGGCTGTAGGTATGAGTGGTCTTGCTCCTACACTACAACCTCGGGTCACAATAACTTTCTGTTAGTCACTTAGTTAGGATTTTGAAACATGGTCTTATTTATCTCTCACCAGTCAACCTGGAACTCGTATTGATCCCCTACCTCTGCCTCCTGAGTGCTAAGATTATGCCTACGTACCACCACACCCACTAGTGCTATTTTAAAAGTACCTTCCCTGATCTGAAGACTGTTTTGCTTTCAATGTATTGTTTCTATAAGCTTCATTCATTTTATTCAAACAAGCGTTTCAGAGACCAGCTCAAAGACATGAGTGCGGCGCTGTAACACAGATTGCTGAAGTATCTTATTAATAATAATAATTTTAAAAAAGGAGCCAGATATTGGGGTGAAAACTGAAAGATCAGAGAAACAGAACAAGCCACAGCCAATCTCACCTCACTAATTCCTCAGCCAATCCTGTTTCCATGAATCCTCAGACTGAAAGCCTCTGAGTCCTCACCCCTGAGGGTCTCAGTCGAACTGCTGCTTAGTTCCTGTCTCCTCACACCTTATATACCGTTCTCCACCCAGCCATGTCACTTCCTGGGATTAAAGGAGTGTGTGCTTTCCAAGCAAAGACATGAGACCTCAAGTGCTGGGATTAAAGGCTCGTGCCACCATGCCTGACTCTGTTCCCAGTGTAGCCTTGAACTCACAGAGATCCAGGCAGATCTCTGCCTCCCAAGTGATAGGATTAAAGGCGTGTGCCACCACTGCCTGGCCTCTAGGTCTAATCTAGTGGCCGGCTCTGTCCTCTGGTGCCCAGCTAAGTTTTATTTGTTAGAGCACAAATCAAATATCACCACACGGTGTGGATAACTTTGTCCTTCCACCACAGAGGCATCATTGCTGTCAAGACTGCTGTGCCGGGCTACTTTTTGTAGAGCCCAATTCTAATTCAAACTTCCCATTTTGTTAATAAAACATTTGTTAATCTAAAAGAAAAGCCAAATTAGTCACATTAGTTCAAACGTTTAAAGAGATTTTTTTTAAGTTAATTCTCAATTCTTTCCATTTGAAAAATGCTCAGATTTCCATATTTCCTCCTGACTCCAAGCTAACAGAGGTGGCTGCTGAGATTATGTGGCAGCAGCTGTGTGGCTATCCCACACAGATGGTCTTGGTAATCTCCAGCAAACCTCCTCCATGGGGGATAGCCATCTGGGCTGCCTAAACTGAAGAAAGTCAGCGGGGTCCACCTCTGGACATTCAGCTGGGGCTTCCATCCTGAAGCCTGTGGCTGGTGAGATTCTGCCTTCGAGTTCCCAGCTTCAGGAGACTCAGCACTGTTCCGGGACAGTCCGGCTTCCACTCAATTGCCAGGGTTGCTACAGACTCCTCTACAATTCACTCCAATGTGCTGTGTTCACGTTCCACAGCCTAGCTCAGCAGATCTAAGCACAGGGGTTCCCATCATCTGGTTCTCAGCACTGTACTTCTGGGATTTGCCCTGAGGCAGCTGACCTCAGGGCAACCTGTGGCACCCCTGACTAATGTCTAAATAGAATCAACACAAGAATTCCTGCTTTAACATACCCAGCCATGACTCTGGGCCAAATTGAACAAAGGGCATCTACTTTGAGGACTGCATCCGTGGCTTTAAGGTCCTCTTCTGTTTCCGCCTGCCTTCTTTCTCTACCACCTGCTGTAACTGCCAGAGACGCTGTTCCTTTCCCCTCCTCCTTCTGTCTCCCTAGGATTTCCTCTGGCTAGCAGCAGAGCCTTTGGGTTTCCCAATGCTGTAGTGGGACTAATAGCTAAGGAAGTCTCAAAGGGACAAAACTAGAAGAGCTTCAAGAAATGCCATCCTTGTATTACTGGCAAAATATCTTTGAATTTCTCAATAAGTTCAATATATAATGTCCCATTTAAAGAACTAACTTCACAGCCAGGTAGTGGGGGTCCACACCTTTAATCCCAGCACTCGGGAGGCAGAGGAAAGAGGATCTCTGTGAGTTCAAGGCCAGCCTGGTCTACAGAGTGAGTTCCAGGACAACCAGGACTACACAGAGAAACCCTGTCTTGTGGGGGGGGGGGGGAGAGGAGGAGCAAGAAGAAGAAGGAGAGGGAGAACCAACTGGCTTCACTGTTAGTACAGCTTGGTGGGAGAGAAAACTGAGACTCAGACTAGCTACGTCCTTTTCCAGGACTATCACCGTGCCTCGGCCTCTTCTGTCTTAGTCACTGTTCTATTGCTAATAGAGACACCATGACCACGGCAACTCTTATGAAAGGAGACATTAAATTGGGGGCTTGCTTGAAGTTTCAGAGGTTTAGTCTATCATGAAGGCAGGGAGCATGGTGGGAATGTGGCGGGAACATGGCCCCATTCCTGGCCCTGGAGCAGCAACTGAGAGCTACATCCTGATCTGCAGGCCAAGACACTGGGACTGGTATGGATTTTTGAAAGCCCAAAGCCCTCCCCCAGTGACACACTTCCTCCAATTCCTAGTCCTTCTCAAACAGTGTCACCCCCCCCCCCCCCCCCCCCCCATGACTAAGGATTCAAATATCTGAACCTATTCTTCTCCAACCACCACATCTCCGATGTGCTTTGCATCATGGTAGATTATCTCTGTGTTAAAATAAGATAGTTATTAAATTGCTTTCTAGGTTGTACATCCTTAGGACACCCAACATCAACCCGCTTTCATTCAGACCACTCCCTCTTGCATTTGGTTACATAGTTTCCTTCTGCTGGGTTTGGTACCGCAGGTCTGGAGTCCCAGCCTGGAGAAGCTGAAGTAGGAGGACTGAATTCTGGGCTAGAATGGATTATGTAACAAGACCTTGTCTAAAATTTAAAAATAAATGTTTCCTCTTAGTCTCCAGAATTCTTGGTTTCAGCTTCTTTTTGCTACCCCTTTGTCCTGGCTAGTTCTATGTCAACTTGACACAATCTAGAGTCATTAGAGAGGAGGGAGCCTCAACTGAGAAAAGGACTCCCTAAGATCCAGCTGCTGGCTCTCACGCGATTGAGCCTGTATGATAATGAGTATTCAGAGGCGGGTAATGTCTGGGGGGCACTCACCAACCTAAGACAGAGCACCTGTGTGGCCTGGACAGGTGTCTCCATGACGGGTAAGGTGACCTGCTGACGTCCCACACAACCTAAGTCAGAAGCTCATTTTTTAGTAAAAGGGGGGACCTGTAGGGCCCTGGCCCCTGTTTTGGGTAACTGTTGTCTTGCTTGCTGACCTTGATCTTGATATCTTCCCTATGCTAATTCCCTGCCAGATTCCACCCTCCTGAATGCTTAAGGGAAGCTCCTTGTCTATGTATCCTGAATATTGGGTGTTAACAGCTTAGATGCAAGATTGTAAAACACCAGAAGCGAGCTTCTGCCCTCTGGGGTTCTCCCATTGTGCAGTAAGCCTGTATTTAAGACCTCCTCCCTTCTTAGATAAACAGCATTCAGCATTTGGCATTCAAAAAAAAAAGTGAAGAAAGAAAGAAATTAAAGACAGCGATATTCTAAAACAGGAAATGGTGATGGTGTCATGGGCCTATAAGGATGCTGGACTAAAGTCTATCAAATTGTGCAAACAGGAAAATTGTATGCTATGTGAATTATCTGTCAATAAAGATCCAGCATCTGGCAAAACTGTAGGGCAGTTTCTTAATTAGTGCTAAGTGGAGGAGGTATAGGCCATTGTGGGTGCCACCCCTGGGCTGGTGGTCCTGGGTCCTGGATCCTGATCTGCTTGAGTTCCTGTCCTGACTTCCTTTGATGATGAACTGTGATGTGGAAGTGTAAGCCAAACAAACCCTTTACTCCCCAAGGTGCTTTGGTCATGGTGTTTCATCTCAGTAACAGTGACCCTGAGACACCCTGATAGTATTTCCAGTCATATAGGAAGAGTTCCCACATTCTTGTTGACTGATTGGTTATATTTTCACAATTTCTGAAAATTAAAAGTAAAGGAAATTAAGATACGGAAAGTTAGCACCAAAGAAGAAAATACCTTTATTATATATCTAAAAAATACCATAAGTGATTTAGAAATGCAATATGTATACTATAATTTGTATATTTTCTTGTTGGTGGACAAATACTTCAGGAAAACCCAGTACAAACTTGGGTGAAAATTCTAGCCCAAGACATGATTCTGTTTATGGAGAAGGCTGTGGCTATAGCTTTGGGCCAAAGACAAGCTTCCCAGAAGCTCTGTTGTTATGGACAGTTGTGCCAAGAGGCTTGGGTTGTGTTTTAGTTCAAGGTCACACATAGGTGACACAGCAATTAACGTAAGAATTAAAGTGGAAGCGGACATAGAAAGTACATTGTGAAATTAAAAGCAAAAGTGAAATCTCATCAAATATGAGACATTTGATGATGGCGCCCTTTTAAGTGTTGCCCCTCACTTATGTCCAGGGCTAATGTGACACCCCATCAAACTTACCCTCTGACCCTGGTTTTCTCTGTACATTAAGCCAATCATCGGGATTCGGGTCTCAGCATTCTCTGCCCTGTGTCCAGGGAGGCTTATCTATGGGGAGGGGGAGAGCCTACAAGGTGGCTCCTTCAGTCACTGGCACTGGAGGTCAGAGTGTCCCTCACATCCATCCCTCCCTTATTCCCACCTCAAGAGTCCACCCTCTACTGCTCCAGCCCCTCATGGACTCTAGGGACATGCCTTCCCCTATCCCTCTTTGCTTATGTTTAACAGCAACTTTCCAGTAGCCCTTGTCTTCCTAACCCCACCCAAGCCTCGGTGGAGGACTTTTCATGACGTTCCCCACAGCATCCAAGCCCAGCCGATTTTCTACAGGATATCCTGATGTTTCCAGGATGTTCACACTTTGAGAAATGATAGTCACAGAGGTGCTTTTGGACTAGACAGCCTTTATAGTTCAGATCAATAGATTTCAAATCAATGGAACTTGAATCAATGGCCATCAGGTAACCAGAGCTCAAGCTTCATTGAGTTTTTTTTTATCTGTTTTGATACTGAATTATATGTCCACATTTCCACTTACAGGTCTATAAATGAAAAGAATTTTTGGTATTAGAACTTTTAGGTCATTAGTTCAAGGTTCTGCTGTCTGGTAGAAAATAAGATGGAAGATTGTACAGAACAGACGTTTGTTTCATATTATTGTGGTTATCACACTCAGAACTACAGACATTGGATATTTTAAGGACTTTTTTTGCATAATTTTCTTTCATGTTCTTCAGGTGTCTGTTTATGGTTTGTTTGGGTTTTTTGTTTTGTTTTGTTTTGTTTGTTTTGTTTTTGTTTTTGTTTTTTTGAGCTGAGGATGGAACCCAGGGCCTTGCGCTTGCTAGGCAAGCACTCTACCACCGAGCTAAATCCCCAACCCCTTGTTTTGTTTTTTTAATGTAGGAACAAAGAGGACTTAGATAGCTCAGTGGGTAAAGGCACTTGCCACCAAACTCAAGGACCTGAGTTCAATCCCCAGATCCTCCATGGCAAAGGGAGAAAAAAAGGCTCCTTCGAGTTGTTCTTTGACCTCCACATACACATGCTACACATGCAAAACCCACACACACATACACGCACACACACACACATACACACACACACACACACACACACACATACACACACACACATACACACACACACATACACACACACACATACACACACACACACACACACACACACACACACACACACACACACACACACACACATACACACACACACATACACACACACACACACACACACACACCTGATTAGTTACTTCAATAAATATAAAGGTTAGTACACAAATGATGAGAATAAGCAAATCACAACTCATCAACAGCACCAGTGATGGCTGCTAGCGAGAGGTGAATGGAAGACAACACATGCAAAGGACATATGCCGCAGCTTGGGATGCAGTTGGGAAGCCCTGGGTTGATTCCCAGCACCACACAAACCAGGCTTACTGACACACCTATAATTCCACCCTAAGGAGGAGCAGAAGTTCAAATCATCATTAGTTATAATACATCAGACACTGTCTCAAAAAAAGCATATGCTCTATGGTTCAACAAAAATTGTAAAGCCAATCAGTGTCATTTGGAAGTCAGAATAGAGGTTATTTTGGGTAGAGGTTATGGGTAGAACAGTGGTCATGAGGAAGCTTCCTGGAGACTAGTGATCTCTTCCTTAAGATGAGTGCTAGCCATGGAGGGGACCCATTTGTGAAAACTTGTTGGGGTATGTTTATAATAGGGTGTGGGTTTTTGTATTTATATTATACTCAGATAAAATGTTCTGAAAATTACAACACCAGCACCTGCTCCTGTTTTGAAGAATGATGTAGACCCACTAGCCAATCAATTACCATTCACCTTAGTTCACAAATAGGGTACCAGTCAACAATATCAAAAGCTTACATGATATTATCTCAAGCACAAAGATCCCACATCACAGCAGTTTCCCATCAGCATCTTATACTTGTTGGATGTTTTCCAGATGAAATACAACACTCTCAAATAATAGCACTCTGCTCCCATTCAAAGTAAATGCTGAGAAATCATTCCTTTCTTTAAAAAAAAAAAAGTTCCATTGATGTCTTTTAAACCCCATATCATTCTTGGTGCTTTAGAGCAGTGATTTGTAACTGGATATGTGCTTGTGTTTTGGAATTTCCTTCTGCACTTACCAAGTCAAAGCCTCACTATATGTGGAGTTTCTGCTGTGATTTCAATGTTTATACCTTCTCCATTAATATACTGAATCCTGATTCCCAGTGTGTTATATTAGAAGGCCAGTCTGTGGAGGCAATCAGAGCATGAGTGAAGAATCTTATAAAGACCAAAACTGGCCCTGAGAAGCTTGCTTACTTCTCTGCTTATCACCTGTGGAGGAGATAGTCCTTCACCAGATACCCACTCTGCTGGCATCTTCATCTTGGAGTTTTCAGCTTCCAGAAATGTGAAAACTGAATCTACGCTGTCTACCAGCTACCCAGTTTATGGTATTTTGTTATAGCAGTCCACAGCCTGAGAGTCTGCTGATATCTAGTCATCCAAATTCTGGGACCATGTCCACACTCTCTTTCACTTCTGTTTACATTGGCATGTGCACCAGTGGCATCTCAGCTTTAGTCACACTAGCCAAAATGTGCAAACAAGTCACCCCCTGAAACAATGAAACAGATAAACAAATGTGGGATACAAATGTGGTGAATATTATGTAGCCTTAAAAAGGATGGACACTGAAGACATTAGGCTACAATAAGGCAGAGACAACAGGACAAATAAGCGGTCCTTTGGGTAATCAGATTCAAGACAGGAAGTGGAATAGGGGTTGCCATCACTGCTGGAAAGAGGACACGGGAAGCCTGTTGGTGAACAGGAACTGCGTTTCAGATTGTAAAGGTAAAAAGATTCTGAAAATAAATGGCTGTACCTGTGTGAACGTGTGTTAACCGTACACTGAAAATGGTTGAGTTGGTAAAACCTTATGTTTTCTGAAGTCTTATTCATCTTTTTATATAAAATAAGCTAAAGATTCATGCTATTAAGTAAAGAACATAAAATCAAATTCAAAATCCTCCAAAGAAACACGATGCTAGTTGCCCCCAACATAGGACTAATGTTTCCTTTATTTCTGCATTTGGCGATGGAGTGTTCATTGAGTTCCTTATTGGCCCTTATTTACTGTGTCTGAAGAGAGACCATGAAACCAAGCTTTACGTGCTCACCCTGCGGGCCACAAGGGGTGCCTCAGCTGGTTGAGTCAAAGCCTCTTCCCTGTGAATGCCTGAGGAAGCTGAGTCCTACCTGGCAACAGTTGCCATGCCAGGGAGCCTTCCTTTAAACAGCACTCAGATGCATCACTAATGAGCGCTAAGGAAACCATGCAATAAAGAATTGGGGGTGTGTGACTTTTATTCATTTTGCCATAACTCTTTTAAAAGTAAATATTGTTTTTCTCCAAGTAGTATCATGTAATTGTTTCCAATGATGACTAAAGTTTATTAGTTTAAACATTGGATTGCTTTGGTTTCGTTTGTTTATAATAAATAAGATTTATGTCACTACCTAACTATCACATGAAACAGAAACACCATGTAGATTTCTTCTTTTAAGGAAGAATTCTAGTTATTATGATTTCTTCCATGGATAATCAACATACAAAAATTCCCCCAACATTTGATGTCAACATTACAAAATTAGAAAATTACAGTGTGATTAAGATTGTCCAAATATCCCCTTTGCGACCATTGTATTCATGACAATCAGGCTTTTAGTGCTAAGTTTTCTAATACAACTAAAAAGTCTCTGATCTGCTCTTTGCAATCCAATTGCAAATACATGTCCCCCTTTGGTAGCTGAAGCTGTTATTATTACATCTTGATACCCCTCTGCTACCACTACCCAGAGATTATCTTCCCTGGGAACTGGTGAGATGATACACTGTGTCCTTCACAGCTAATTAGAGTTCAAATTTAAAGCACATTAATGCAAGACAAGCCTCTTCTTAGGTGAACTATACTTTTAGGATTGGAAGGAAGTACTGGTGTTGGGCAGCCTGGGAAGCCGGCTGTCCCCAAGCCACAAGAAGTCTGAAGAACACAGGCCATTCTGGATATGTACTTCCTCCCACGGCATAAGAAACCAACCGGCCTATTTCCTTGGACAGAAAAGAATTCACCCAACATACTTCGTTAGTTTCTTATCACTATGGTAACTAAGTGCCACAGATTTAGTTACTTTAAAACAAAGGGGTTTTCTCTTCCAGTAGTGGCGGTCAAGTGTGAAGTCAGTTTCAATGAACTCAAGTGAGGATTCATCACGCCTGTTCTCTGTAGATGTTACCGGAGGATTAATTATTTATTATTCCCTTGTCCTTTCCAAACCTTCTAGAAGTTCACTATATTCTGTGGCTTGTGACTCTTCAAAGCTATTGGCTCCATCTACATCAGCAAAAAACCTTTCTGATATGTAGTGAAACATTCTCAGGCATCAGAGATTTGGTCAGTCATGAGATTATCTACTACAGTTAGCTACATCTCCAGAGAAAAATTACATTTATAAGATGGTACCAGACATAGTTATAACATTTTTACCATTTCTCAATGATGCCACTGAGTTATGAATCCACCAGTGGATTTATGCATGTGCTTGACCAGAGCCTTTGTGATTCAATCACCTCTCCCTGGATCTAGAAGCCTCGAAGAAATAAACCATTTTATATCCAAACCATCATGTGCACAAACCTGGTCAGAACCAGAGCAGCTTAAGAAGACCTTGTAGGCACTTCAGGAAAAGAGATTTTCCTCTTTATTCCTCTATACTTAAGGAAACTGGAGAAGAGGAAGGTGGTGTTGCTGTGGTCATCTTGCTTGCCTGATGATGAGCCCGAGGATTAAAGTCAGGGAGCCTACCCCTACCCTTGCTAAATATGCCACGTCATCACAAGTAATACAGATGCATATAATGTACTGTGACTCTCAACAAATAGTCTGAGCTACCGGTGCGGTAGCATTGCCAAACAAGCTTGTCAGTTTCAGTTAGGTGAGGGCAGTTTTGGCTTATAGTAACCTAGATGAGAACAGTGGCCTGCGTCCCAGACTTTATTCTGTCATATATAATAAATCCAGAGTTTGGAAGTTTAGGTTTGTGCCATGGTTTGCAAAGGCCAATTTTTGTTTCACTACTTTAGACACAGATTACACTCCTCAAGTACCTTACTCTCCTCCTCAGGTATCGTTACTAGGCTGTTACATCTGTTCCAAGGCAAAAGTGTTGTGGAATAATTGTACACTGTGTGAAGATGTGTTGCTGTGATTGGTCTAATAAGTAGCTGGATGGCCAGTAGCTAGGCAGGAGGTATAGGTGGGACTTTCAGGCAGAGAGAGAACTCTGGAGAAAAGAAAGACAGGGTTGCCAGCCAGATGCAGAGGAAGCAGGACATACAGGAGCCATGCAGCAGCACATAGATTAATAGAAATGGGTTAAGTTATAAGAGCTTGTTAGAAACAACCCTAAGCTAAGGTGGAGCTTTTATAATGAATAAGAAGTCTCTGTGTTATTATTTGTGAGCTGGCGGCAGACAACAAAACATGCTACACAGAAGGGTTTGAAGAAAAGGGGAAACAGATGTGTAGCTCAAACCATGTCTTGAAACCACTCCTCCCATGTCTTGTTAACCACTCTTAACAAATCATCGGCCGAGTTTTAACATGAGGATTGTAAAGATGGGTTGATGAGAACTGGAGTTTTGATTCTAGCACCCACATAAAAGTGAGACAATCTCAGCACCCCAGTGCTGGGTTGGGGATACAGACAAGTAGGTCCCTGGAACACACTAATCAGCCAGTCTAGCTTGTCAAAGCGTTCCAAGTTCCACGGGGGACCTTGTATCTGAAAGTAATGTGGACAGTGAGAGGAGAAGGTGCCTGATATTGACCTCTGATGTCCATGTTCACACACATATGTATACTTGCACTTATAAGCACACACATATAGTATATACATTTAAAAAAATGAAAATTTTGATAATATTTTTGTCCCTCTCCCAACTCCTCCCCACCTTCCAACCTAGTAAGGTAGGTTTTTAACTCCCAAACACAGTATATTTCATTTCATTTCTTAATATTTTAAAAATGCAGAAGACATTCATATGTCCATGACTGATATTAAATGAGCAATAATTACCTGCTATATGTGTTTTAGAGCTTGTCTTTTTGAATCATTAATTATTAGTCTCAAATTAAACAGTGTAGCTATAACTAACAAGCCTGAAGCTACTGCATATGTTAAAAAAAAAAATCCTCAAAGCACAAGTTAAATTCTCTCTCCAAGACTTTCTTTCTTCTTACCTGGTTCAAAAGTACACTAAGTTTTTAAAAATGGGGTATATATTTAAACGGAGAGTTCTCAACAAAAGAATCTCAAATGGCTGAGATATACTTAAGGATACAACATCCTTAGCTATCAGAGAAATGCAAATCAAAATGACTTCTGAGATACCATCTTACACCTGTCAGAATGGCTAAGATCAAAAAATGTTAATGACAGTCTATGCTGGAGAGGATGTGGAGCACTCCTCCATTGCTGGTGGGAGTGCAAACTTGTACAGAAATCAGTGTGGCGGTTTCTCAGAAAACTGGGAATCAATCTACCTCATGGCCCAGCTATACCACTCTTGGGCATATACCCAAAAAATGCTCAATCATACCACTTACTCAACTATGTTCATGGCAGCATTATTCATAATAGCCAGAACCTGGAAACAACCTAGAATCCCCTCAACCAAAGAATGGATAAAGAAAATGTGGTGCCTTTACACAATGGAGTATTACTCAATGGTTAAACAAACAAACACAAACAAACAAAAACCTAACCAAACCAAAAAAAAAAAAACAATGACATCATGAAATTTGCCTGCAAATGGAACTAAAAAAAAAAAAAAAAAAAAAAAAAACAATCATCCCGAGTGAGGTAACCCAGAAAGACAAACACGGTATGTACTCACTCATAAGTGGATATTAGATGTGAAGCAAAGGATAACCAGGCTCTAATCCACAGCCTCAGCAAAGTAACAAAGAGGACCCTAAGAGGGATGCATGAATTTCCCTGGGAAGGAGAAATAGTGGGTGAACTGGGGGTGGGAGCATGGGTGAAGGGGAGAGGTCTGGGAAAAGGGAACTTGAGGAATCTGGTTGGTCAGGTTGGGGGCAGGATGGAGGGGGACAGTAACGAGAGAGATATCTTGACAGAGGGGGCCATTTTACTTTAAGAAGAAATCTGGTGCCAGGGAAACTCCCAGGAATCCACAAGGATAACCCCAGCTAAGATCCTTAGTAAAAGTGGAGAAGGTGCCTGAACTGGTCTTCTCCTGTAATCAGATTGGTGACTACCCTAATTGTCATCATAGAACCTTCGTCCAGTAACGGATGGAAGCAGATGCAGAGATCCACAGCCAAGGACTGGGTTGAGGTCTGGGAGTTCAGTTGACAAAAGGAGGCGGGGATAAGAGCATGGGGGCTCAGGGTCATCACAAGGACCCATTTGAGACCTGCATAAGTTTCCTTCCAAAGTTCAAAGAAAAAAAAAAAAGTTCATGATTAGGGCACATGAGAAGACGAGGCCAAGGGTTTGACTTGCCTTTTGCTCATTAGGATAACATTGTCTAACACTGTCTCAAACCCTTGGCTGTACTGGATAGCAGCAGAATTGAGACTACTCAGTGAGCAGTTGGTTCTTGCTTTGCTCTTTCTTAGAAGTGAGTGTGTAGCAGTCTCCCCCTGTGTGGATTCGTTGTACTTGATCTTGTTAGGGTTCCTCATTTATTTAGGCGGATACAAGACATACTGTGGTTCAATCAAGAATGCTCCCAGGGGATCAAAACTCTACAGTACACTCAAGGGGGAGATCGAGGGCGGTCAAAAGAGGATAACAAAGGGATTGCTGTCCTGGAATGGGCATTTTCAAAGAACAATAGAATGGGAAGCCCTTTCCCTCTCAACTTGAAGAGTAAAGAGGAGGAGGTGACGTTTCTGAGCCTGCTGTGAGGGTATCTATAGAAGAGGGAGCTGACGGCCTCTAGAAGATATCGGTTGTGACCCAAATCAAGGTGTTTGAGAAAGCAAAGTCCAAGGCCTTTCCATAAGTCAAGCCAAGGCTGGAGAGCCTGTATGAAAATGTCCATAAGGAGTTTCCTGTGATACAGACAGGGAACGGTGAATAGAAAATGGATCTAAAAGACAAGGAGATAATGATCAAGGCAATAGTTGAGTTCATTCAGAATTACCTTATTGTTAAGAAAGCTTGGTTTTATAGGGATATATGAACTGTTTCCTACCTTAAATGAAAATGTCAAGTTATTAAATCAGTAGTTTTCTCTATGAACATTATAGTTGTTGGAGGGAGGAAAAAGGGGGGTGAGAGAGAGAGAGAGAGAGAGAGAGAGAGAGAGAGAGAGAGACCAGAGTTCGAAGACAGGTGTCTGTGTCTGTTCGCATTGATTCCTCTGGGATCTTAGCGCTAAAAATAGAAGGCTCTGCCTTCTGTCAACTGATCAACTTCAGGACTGCTGCCTTTGCAGCAACACCCGCCACCTTGCCCTAGCAAAGGACGGTGCTATGGCAGCAGAAACAATGCTATTGGTAATTACATATCTTGGTCTACTTCCTCTTTGTAATGGCTTTATAGAGATATAATTCAACCACTATACAATTCACTACTAAAAATGTGCAATTTTATGTTTTGTTTTATTTTAGTATATCCACAGCATCATGCAACCATCCCCACAATCAGTGTTGGACATTTCTATTATCCCAAAAAGAGATTCTATACCTTCAGCTATTACCCCAATACCCTTCTTATTCAACTTTTTGGATCACTGCTCTAACACTGTAAAAACTAACATTGCCACTTAATTTTTATAATTCACAAGTTATATGATTTATAATTTTCTTATAAATTCTGGCTTCTAAAACAACTAAAATGAATATACTGTTCTAATTTTAGTACATGCACTATAGGCACATTGCTTCTTTTTTATTTACCTTCCACAGAACTGCCCAAATCAATTTGCTAAACATGTCAATAACTACATATTCACTTCTTCCTCTTTTGAATTACTATTAGAAATAATCTGAGAGTCAGGCAGTGGTGGTGCACACCTTTAATCCCAGCACTCAGGAGGCAGGGGCAGGTGGATCTCTGAGTTCAAGGCCAGCCTGGTCTACAATCTGAGTTCCAGGACATCCATGGCTACACAAAGAAACCCTCTCTCGAAAAACAAAACAAAAAGAAGTATTCTGAGATTTTTAGTAACTTTGAGATATGTTTCATTATTTTTGTCTTTCAGTATTGTTTAAGGTAAGTAAAAAGTCATTTATAATGGAACAAACTGTTTAAAAGTTTACATGGTATTGAGAGGAGTCATAAACAGACCACAGAGTACTTTAGAAGTAGTTCTACTGTGTTGGAATTAATCAGGCAGGTCTTAGTGTGTTGCCTCTGTAACATGCCCCAGACCTTAGTACAACTGATACCATCATGGGAGAGCCATCCAGGCCTTGGAACCCAGCACGTAGGAAGACAACAATGACAACATGAGAACATAGACGTAATCCATCGAAGCCCATAATTCTCGGAAAGTCCCTAAATGTATCAACTTTCCTTTTCGGCTTCTGTGGTTCCACTTCCAGCTAACTATTCTTGCTAACTGAGGTGTGTCAACCCAGGATGTGATTTTTGTGCTTAAAAGCTCACTGTGAGAAAGGCTTGGCACTGTGTTTGGTCCTGAACACCAGTGGAGTCTCTGGAAGGCTAACAAAGACTTCCTATTGGCTTGAACCCATGTCTGAGTGGTCTTCTCTGGTGGATACCTCAAAACAACTCTAATTTTAATTCCTGTAAGAGCAATATACTGAAATAAATGAAACTCCAGAGGCAAGCAAACAAATAAAAAGATTAGAAAATAGATTAGACGATGGAAAGATAGAAGAGGGTCTTATTTTACCACAGAAACAAGAATGTTGGGAAACAACTTAACTATCTTCAAGTTTGGAGACATGACATGCTTTTTGTCTCCACTTCTGTAGACACCTACTTCCTCTCATGGTACACATTCACTCAGGACCATCTCATGAGTTTCTACCATTTGTAGATCTGTGTGAATAGCTCCAACCCTAAGCTTTCCTTCCGGTTCTAAACCCAAGTGTCTTCCTGGATGTTTTCATTTGGACATTGTACGACATTCAGCAGATACAAACTGAATTTGTCTTTTTTGGTTGTGCCAGATACACCCTCAGGAGGCTCCTGGACCCCAGAATCATGGTGTCCATGTCTTTATGTACCCTTCCCCTGAAGCATGAACAGGTCCTATGATTCTATGAATTGTATCTAAATGGTAAAACGCACACCTGCAAACGTGGTGGAACATCACCACGCTCACACTGAGCAATGTAAGAGCCCATGTTTCCAGCAGATTCACTTAGGCACTCCCCTGGATGTTTGTGATAAAGTCATATTGGTGAATTCCCATTGTGACGGCTGTTCTTGGTTGTCAACTTGACTACATCTGGAATTAGCTAAAATCCAAGTGGCTGGTTTCACCTGTGAGGGATTTTTTTTCTTAATGAAATCATTTGAGGTGGGGAGATCCACTTTTAATCCAGATCTTTTGAGTTGGGAAGATCCACCCATAATCTGGCCACGCCTTCTGCTGGAAGCCTGTGTAAGGACTTGGAAGAAGGAAGCTTGCTCTTCTCGCCTTCTAGCTCACTCTCACTGGCACTAGAGTCTCCTTCTTCAGGATTCTGGCCTATACTGAAGACCAGCTGAGGCATCCAACCTCATGATCTGAATAACTATTAGATTCTTGGACCTTCCATTGGTAGATCACAAAGGTTGGACTAGCTGGACCACAGCCTGTAAGCCTGTGTGTGTGTGTGTGTGTGTGTGTGTGTGTGTGTGTGTGTGTGTGTGTGTATATATGGGATTTATATATTAAAAGTTCTGTTTTTCTGGAGGACCCTAACTAATACACCCATTTAAGCACTTATCACAAAGCAGGTCTTATAATCCTAGAATCCACAGGACACATGTTCAGACATTTTTGTTACTTCATACTGGAAGTTATCCAAAGGAAACAGATTGAGCTTAGCAAAGTTCACCTGAGACTGAACTGCCACAGAATCCAGCATATTGGTGTTTACATACAGGTTTGAGGGGTAATAATTATTTTCTTTCCTTTATATAATTGGTTGCAACTTTGCTACTGTTGGGTGTGCAAGTCCTGTGTTGATATTGGATACTGTGCTCTAAGATGTCATGTTGACATTATAAAGGACATGGCTAGCTTCATAGTCCATCATCGTGAAAAATGAAAGATGACAAAATAGAAGATGGAATGTTGTTGCTGTTATTTTGGGCTTGGTATGTCACGGAATGCAATGTAATGAAGCTACTCATAGGGGGCAAAGGAAGTTAACATCTGCTGCAGACACATGGTCACTAGGGAGAAGAGTAGCCCTGGAGTAAACTATGGCCACAAAATGTTCACAGCTGGTAGCTACATGTCTGAATCACATCTACCTTGCCTTTCAGTCACACACTGTTATAGTGCAGAGCCTGAATGCAGATCTGCTTTGAGTTGAATTGTGCTTGATTCAGAGTATTGCATCCTAAAACTTCAGCAAAGAACATGGACCCAAACGGATAGGTAGTAATGGTGTCACATTCCAGAGAGGGCAGGAAGGACCAAAGCAAAACCTACACAAACAAAGGCACTAGGACCCTGCCAAGTGGAGATCAGCAAAGCCATTCAGGAATCCTTCACAGAAGTCTTTTTGGAAGCTAACCAACCAAGGATAGTGTTTGAAGCCAGATCAAAAGAAAATGAAACAATTAGGTTAGAGCATTCTTTATCTTACAAATCAAAGGAGATGACAGGGTTCTTTCTGTTAAAAATCCTTACCCATCACATCCTCCACATTCCAGAGAAGGACACTGAGCTCAGACTGTGAGACTCGGCAGTGTACATCACCAAGCTAGGAAGCTGACAGTCCTGTGCTCTTCCCTGAGAGCTTTCCCCAACCCAGTAGCTTTCAAGCTGGAGCCTTGAGAACCAGGATCAAATAAGATCTGTAGATACATTTCTAAAGAAATTTTATGTCCTTCTAATGTACTTGCACTTCCCCATCATTGCTGGATTGGGAATCTTTAAAACACAGAGGACTGAAAGACACAGATGTATAGTTGTACCTCCTCATTGATGCAGTGATGAGTACCAAAGACCCTCTGTGGATGCCTCAAACCATGGATGGCACTAAATCTTTTTTACACTAGTGTGGCAGACCAGCTGCCCCTTTTACAACCCAGGGTACTCTTGGGTAGAGAGAGGTAGGTAGAAAGTGATACCTAGATAGAGAGGAAAGATAGAAACACAGAACAGCCTCGGGAGGGCCTGGATCTGAACCCACCAGCCCTGAACTTTATTCCAAAGGGATTTTCTTCACAATGCCAAGGGGAAGAGCAAAGACCTCCCCCTTGCTAGATTAGCCAAGTGTAGACCCCTACAAACACCGAGTACTCAGGCCCGTGGTCCAATCATCCTCTTTATGCAGACCTGCTCGATAAAGCCACTAGGAAACCTCGGTGGGCTCCAACACACCAGGAGGTTTCCCTATGTATATACATGGTAAATGTTAACTTGTAAATTAGGGACAGTAAAACTAACAACAATGTCTCCTAATAAACTAGGATCATATGGCAATACTCTAATGTTACGTGAACATTCTATTGGAATATTTTATTCCAATATTTCTTGTCATTTAAAGGATGTACTTAATGGCTTCTCTTAGACTCATCCAAACTGCCAACATTGTTATTATTGTGCTTTGGGCCCATAATTAAATGAAACAGTGGTTACCTGTATATAAGCCCTGTGATGGTACGATTGTTGGTCTGATAAACGAGTTAACTGAAACACAAGCAGGTGGCACATAGGATGGATATGCTGGGCAGAGTGGCTCATGCCCAGTAAGGATGGAGGACTACCATGCGAAAACCTCTAAAACTATTTGGAATGGCAAACAATTTTTAAAATTTGGTTGGGACAACTAAATGCAATCTACATCCTAAAGAGAAAACAAAGTCCCCAGTCACAGTGTTTGTTAAAGTATTTATTGAAGAAACTATTTCCAAATCAGGACTGATAAAACATGAGGACTTCTTGGAAAGAAAAAAATCCACTCCCCACACAGCCTCTTCAGTAAGGAGGAGCACCACTTTTGGAAGATTGTCTGGACCTAACAGGGGAGGGAGAGGAGAGTGGAGACTTGGGATGATATAAAATGTGACATTAAAGACCACAAGCCGGAAGTCAAAAGCAAGCAAGTAAGTAGAGATACAAAGGCAATTGGAGTCTTGAAAATAAGCATTGAATTCCTTCCATTATTATAATTCTTTTTAAAATTTTCACTGTGTGTATGTATCACATGTGTGAGAGCAAGCATGCACCTGCCATGGCACTCACTTTCAGGTTCTCTCCTTTCATCACGAGATACAAAGACTGAACTCAAGTCATCAGCCATGTACTTTTTACTCACTGAGACATCTCTCATAGTCCCTGTTGCTCTTTACTTTGCACTAATTAATAACCATAAGCATTGATGCCCCTGAGTGAATCCACTATGATGTATCTTTTGTATATCCTGAACCCCTAAAAGTCCAAGAAGTAGTGACATTACTGTAGAGATTACTAAGGCATTATTTAGGATGCATTCGGTGCCTGGAAATCCAAATCTTTTAATTATCTGCAGTAGCTAAAAAGTTGTAGACAATATATGGCTGAGGGCTCTGAAAAATAACAAACCAATGTGTGGGGAATGGAGAGGAGTCACAGCTTGAGGAAGAACTGTACTGGCATGTTTATTTTTATTTAAAGGGGGTTGATTATAAATGCAATCTCTTTCTAATGAAGAAAAAGGGATAGTGAAATGAAAGGGTAGATTATTGAATCTACTTTTAAAGAGCAACTTGTTTAAAATATTTTACATTTTAGTTTATTGATACAAATTTAAAGTTTAATTTTGTTATACTGTATGTATATTTTTCTACTCTTGTTTTAAAGTATTATGTTTATGTAACTCATTAAAATTGTAATGTATAATTAAGAAATACAAATTGACAATTAGTCATCCATGATAATCAAACGTATAGTTAAACTGTTAGTTAAGTTTTCTAGATATATATAGATATAATTCAACTAGGTAGGTAATCTTCAAACACTTCAAAGACCTACAGAATATGGCATTTAAAATGTTTTAAGAACTTTGTCTTTCTGGACATCGAGACATGTCTGCTCCTAGCAACACCAATCTACTTCAGAGAAGATAATGGGCATTAAAGAAACTCATTATGGAGTTTGCTTTCTTTGTGGTAAAAGTTAGCCACTGGGTAAAAAAAAAAAAAAAAAAGTGCCTTTGTGTTGGCTGCTTGACAGTATGTTGTATAAAATGGACATGCAGGACCCATAGGAAGGTGGCCCCTGAACTTTGCAAGATGAGATAGTTCTTCAGGTTCCTGCTTTGCAGAAGAGACTGTCAAATATTCTACAGGACACAGGGAGGAGTGATTAAGAAACTCTAGACCTATAGGCTGAAGATAGATGCCCCAATGTTACAGAGGAACTTTGGATGACTGTCCAGGCAGGAAGCTGTATCTGTCTAGATTTTTGGAAGTTGCTTACAATGCATCCCTGTTTACTTAGGTAATATTGTACCCTTCTTAGGTCTTTGATGTAGTTGAAGACTAAATAGTTAACAATTATAATTTTCCTTGGTTACAATAAAAGATAAATTAGATATAAAACTTTAGACTCACAAATATAGGACAGATCAAATATTTTCTTTAATTTTGCCAAATAGACTAGATATTATAACTGTAATTCTTCCTTGATAACTATTTTGTTATATGTAATTTTACTATATTGAAATTAAAATCTTCATTTTTGATTAGACAGAAAAGGGGAAGTGCTGTGGCATGTCTTTCTGCACACTGTGAATATGTATTGCTCTGATTGGTTGATAAATGAAGCTGTATTGGCCTATGGCAAGGCAGCTTAGAGGCAGGAGGGAAATGCAGGAGAGATACAGGAAGAAGAAAGGCAGAGGTGGAGGAAACGCCATCCTGCCATCCAGGGAGCAGCATGTAATGGCACACAGGTAAAGCCACAGATCACATGGTGACATATAGATTAATAGAAATGGGCTGAGTTTAATTATAAGAGCTAGCTAGCAAGAAAATTGAGCCATAGGCCATGGCCATGCAATTTGTAATTGATATAAGCCTCTATGTGTTTACTTGGTCTGAGTGGCTGCAGGACCAAGCAGGACACAGGAAAACTTACAGCTACAACTTACAAGTAAAGATGTATGGACTAACTAAAGGGACTGTATGACTCACTGGGCCACACTACAGTTTCCACACCAAGATTTGTTGGTTTGGTTTGGTTTGGTTTTTGTTAGTTTGTTTTTGTTTTTTTTCTTTTAGATGTTGTTTTATTTTGAAGGGGAGGTAGCAAGGGCAGAGGGCAGATGCGAGGGGATGGGGAGATGAGTGGGTTCAAGATGCATGATGGGAAATCCACAATCAATAAAAAGTGTAAAAATTTATCTGGGGAAAAATCCAACTTAAATGAGGAAAGGCTCACAGCTTCAGAGTACAGTCCACCATGGCAGGAAGCCCTGGCAGTGGGAGCCTGAGGAAGCAGGTGCACAGGTGGGAAGAGTCCCAGGGGAGCAGGTGCACAGGCGGGAAGAGTCCCGGGGGAGCAGGTGCACAGGCAGAGAGAGTTCCGGGGGAGCAAGTGCACAGGCAGGGAGAGTCCTGGGGGAGCAGGTGCACAGGCGGGAAGAGTCCCAGGGGAGCAGGTGCACAGGCAGGGAGAGTCCTGGGGGAGCAGGTGCACAGGCAGGGAGAGTCCTGGGGGAGCAGGTGCACAGGCAGGGAGAGTCCTGGGGGAGCAGGTGCACAGGCGGGAAGAATCCTGGGGGAGCAGGTGCAGACACAGGAAGCAGAATACATTGAATGCTTGTGCTCTACTCACTTTCCTCTTTTTCTCCAGTCCAGGATCCTGACCCATGGAATTATCTCAATTAACTTAATCTAGATAATTCAAAGGCATGTCCAGAAGTAACCAGTCACAGATATGTCTAGAGTCTCATCTCCAAGTTGATCCCAGGGCCTGTTGAATTGACAGCGAGCCCTTCCCAGCACATCCCTCACACTGTCCCAGGCTCACTTCTGTGTGATGTGTACATGGGGTGAATGTAAAGCAGTGTAGCAAAGCTTTCTGACAACTGAAACATTAGAACCTTCTCACAGACTCTGAGATACAGCATTTGGTGTGAACCTACTTCCGGTTTATTGTTGAAACAAAATTGACCAGCATTTCTGAAATGACTTTAACAGGCTCCAAAGTCCCATCAAATAATATCCAAAATGCCCTAGATGAATTCAAAATTAGTCAACATACAAACCACCAGAAAAACGTGATCAGGTCTTAAGGCAAAAGGCACCCAACAGATGCAAAGTCTGGGATAACCCAGATGCAGAGGAAGACTTCTCTGTAAACAGCCAAGTGTGTAGATATAACCGTCTTGTCAAATAAGAAACACAGAACCAATTGCAGAGTTAAAAACCACGAGGTCAGAGCAAGAGCGGAAAACCTTACCCTTCACTGCTTCTGCTGTTCTTCCTCTCAGACAGAGAGCTACCTCTCTGTGTCCTATCTTTTTTTATAGACTTTCTGTTCTGTTTTCTCATTGGTTGTAAACCCAGCCACATGACTTCCTTGTCACTGCCTGTTTGTACAGACCTCCAGGTCTTCTATGGTTGGTATTAAGATTAAAGGCGAGTGTCTGCCATGCTGGCTGTGTCCTTGAACACACAGAGATCTACCTAGCTCTGCCTCCCAAGTGCTGGGATTAAAGGTGTGCACCACCACCACCCAGCTTTTGCTCTGGTTTGCTCTGACCTCAGGGCAACTTTATTAACATACAAATAAAATCACATTTCAATACAAATAAAATATCACTATACAAGTGGAAGGAATATTTTAGGGTATGTGGAACATATGTTCTCTGTCACAATGACTTAATTGTTACTGTAGTTCAAAATGTCATAGATTACATGTAAATAAACAATCATGGCTATCTTTTAATAAAATTCCATTTATGGAAAAAAATTTGAAATTCATGCATCACAAAATATTCGACTTTTTCCCAACTACTTTAACTGTGGGAAAACCCCCTCCTCACCTCCTTATTTTACAAGCTCTACAGAAACAGACAGCAGGCTGAATTTGGCTCATTGGCTTGACAGTTTCTAATCTGATTGCTGAAAACCCATAAGACAGCAATTATAGCCACACTCCTTGAAGTAAAGATAAACATTCTTGGATAGACTAGAATGATAGAAGTTATCAAACGAGAGAGAGAAACTACTGATAATAACAGGATGGAAATTCTGTGATGTGTTGTTGATGGTGTCTCATATAGCCCAGATGGCCAAAATCACTATGCAGCTGAGGAAGATTTAAACTCCTGATCCTCCTGGCCCTACCACCTCCCAGGTGCTCCGATTACCGGCATATGCCACCACACCTAAAGGCAAAGCAGAAAAATAGCGCTTCAATGCTAAGAAACCAGAAACGCATCAAACCCAGTAGGACTACTTTGCCTAGCCAACGTGTTTAGGGTTAGACTTCTGCCTGCCGTTGAGCCTGTGGGGAAAGAAGCAGGTTCATGTGTTTCTGCTAGTTTGGCTACTTGTCCCTGTGCTTTTTTCAATCATGGTCTAGATATCTCTTGCTCATATAATCCCTCCTCTCTCTCCCTGATTGGACTCCTGGGGCTCCATCTGACTCTAGCAGAAACACAAGAACTATGAACCAATAGCTGAGGAGCCCCCATGGAACTGGACCAGGCCCTCTGGATAAGTGAGACAGTTGATTAGCTTGATCTGTTTGGGAGGCCCCCAGGCAGTGGGACCGGGACCTGTCCTTGGTGCATGAGCTGGCTTTTTGGAACCTAGGGCCTATGCTGAGACACTTTGCTCAGCCTTGGTACAGGGAGGAGGGGATTGGACCTGCCTCCACTGGAATGTACCAGGCTGGGCAGAGTCCCCAGGGGAGACCTTGCCTTGGAGGAGGTGGGAATTGGGGGTGGATTGAGGGGGAAGGCTGCGGGGGTAGGAGGAGGGAAGGCAGGGGAATCCGGGGCTGATATGTAAAATTAAACTAATTATAAAATAAATTATTTATTAAAAAAAGAAGCAGGTCACTTGTGAAGCAGAATGAAGCTTTGAAGGGGCAGATCTTGAACCTAAACTTGTAGTTCTTACTTATTTTACCCTTATGTATGCTGGGGGAGAGACTGAGTCATGAACTACACAGTGCCTGGAGGATAAACACAGTATTGTCATTTTCTAGTATTTGTTATATTTTTTAATTAAAAAAAAAATTTATTGATTTTTACATACCATCCGCAGATTCCCCTCTCATCCCTCCTCACATCCTCCTCCCAGGTCCCCCCCCCCACTCATCTCGCCATCCCCTCCTTCCAAAGGGTAAGTTACTCCCCTGGGGGGACAGCTAAGTCGGGTACATTCAGCTGAGGCAGGACCAAGCCCCTTGCCCACTGCATCAGGGCTGAGCAAGGTATCCCACTATAGGCACTGCGCTCCAGAAAGCCAGCTCTTGCACCAGGGATAGATCCTGATTCCACTGCCAGGGCCTCCTCAAACAGACCCAGCTACACAAGTGTGTCTCTAGTATGCAGAGGCTCTAGTCTGGTGCCATGTAGGTTCCACAGCCATCGTCTAAAGTTGGTGAGTTCCCACGAGCTTGGTTCAGTTGTCTCTGCAGATTTCCCCATCATGATCTTCACCCCTCTTCCCTCCCTCCGACTGGTGTTGGAGCTCATCTGGGTTCCCTAGTGGCTTTGCCCAGCAGTTCTGCATAAAGAGGATGACTGGACCACAGGCCTGAGTATCGGGTGTTTGTAAGAGTCCACTGTATCTACCAAAGGGGAGGTCTTTGCTCCTCCCTTTGGCGTTGTAATAAAAAGACCTTTGGAATAAAGTTCAGGGCTGATGGGTTGAGACTCAGGTCCTCCCGAGGCTATCCCGTGTTTCTGTCTTTCCTCTCATCACCGAGGTATCTCTTTCTAGCCCATATTTCTCACTTCACCCTACGCAAGCGTACCCTGGGTCATAAAAGTGGCGGCTGGTCCATCAAAGACTGGACTCCCGGAGCTCGGCTTGGTGCTTGGCTGTGGATTTCTGCATCTGCTTTCATCAGTTACTGGATGAAGGCTCTATGATGACAGTTATGGTAGTCACCAATCTGATTACCGCAGTAGGCCAGTTCAGGCACCCTCACCACTGTTGCTAGCAGTCTAATCTGGGGTCGTCCTTGTGGATTCCTGGGAATTTCCCTAGCATCACGTTTCTCCCTTACCCCATAACGTCTCCCTCTATCAAGATATCTCTTTCATTGCTCTCCCACTCTGTCTCTCCCCCAGTTTGACCATCACATTCCTTCATGTTCTCAGTTCCCCTCCCCTTCCCTCTACTGCCCTCCCTTGTCTGCAGTTCACTCAGGAGATCTCATCTATTTCCCCTTCCCAGGGTGATTCATGCATCCCTCTTAGGGTCCTCCTTGTTAGCTAGCTTCTCTGGAGCTGTGGGTTGTAGTCTGGTTATCCTTTGCTTCACTTCTAGTATCCACTTATGAGTGAGTACATGCCATGTTTGTCTTTCTCAGTCTGCGTTACCTCACTCAGGATGATGTTTTCTAGTTCCATCTATTTGCCTGCAAATACCTTGATGTCATTGTCTTTCACAGCTGAAAAATACTCCATTGTGTATATGTACCACATTTTCTTTATCCATTTATCTAGGTTGTTTCTTGTTGTTTGAATCTTAGATGGTCTTTTAATTAAAAAAACCCAGAGCCAGATATCAGGGTGAAAGCTGAAAGATCAGAGAAGCAGAACAGCCAGCCATTAGTTCTTACCTCTACAAAATCCTCAGCCTAAAGACAGTGAGTTCCTATTTTCCTCAAGCCTTATATACCTTTCACTGCCCTGCCATATCACTTCCTGGGATTAAAGGCATGTGTGTTTCCCAAGCAAAGGCATGAGATCTCAAGTGTTGGGATTATAGGTGTGTGCCACCACTGCCTGACATCTATGTCTAATCTAGTGGCTGTCTCTGTCCTCTGATCCTCAGGCAAGTTTATTAGGGTACACAATATATCACCACAGTTTCTAGGGTCTGACTATTATGAATAATGCTGCTATGAACATAGTTGAGCAAGTATCCTTGTAGTATGATTGAGCATCCAAGGGTATATGCCTAAGAGTGGTATCATTGGATCCTGAGGTAAATTGTTTCCCAATTTTCTAAGAAAATGTCATACTTATTTCCAAAGTGGCTGTTCAAGTTTGCACTCCCACCAACAGTGGATGAGTGTTCTTCTTGCTCCATATCCTCTCCAACATAAACTGTCATCAGTGTTTAATCTTAGCCATTCTGACAGGTATAAGATGTTATCTCAGAGTTGGTTTTATTTGCATTTCTCTGATGGCTAAGGGTTGAGCAGTTCCTTAAATGTCTTTCGGCCATTTGAGATTCTTCTGTTGAGAATTCTCTGTTTAGATTTGTAGCCCATTCTTTAATTGGATTATCTGATATTTTGATGTCTAGTTTATTGAGTTCTAAATAATTTGGAGATCAGCCCTCTGTCGGTTGTGGGGTTGGTGAAGATCTTTTCTCATTCTGCAGGCTGTTGTTTTGTCTTATTGACTGTGTCCTTTGCTCTACAAACACTTCTCAGTTTCAGGAGGTTCCATTTGTTAATTGTTGTTCTCAGTGTCTCAGTTACTGGTGTTACATTTAAGAAGTGATCTCTGGTGCCAATGTGTTGTAGACTACTTCCTAGTTTCTCCTCTATCAGGTTCAGTGTAACTGGATTTATGTTGAGGTCTTTGATCCACTTGGATTTCATCCGCTTGGTTTTGTGCATGGCAGTACATACAGGTCTATTTGCAATCTTTACATGTTGACATCCAGTTATGCTAGCACCATTTGTTAAAGATGCTTTTTATTTTCCATTGTAAAGTTTTGTCTTCTTTGTAAAAAATCTGGTGTTCATACATGGGTAGATAAATTTCAGGGTCTTCAGTTTTATTCCATTGGCCCACATATCTGTTTTTATGCCAATACCAAGCTGTTTTTATTACTATAGCTCTATAGTAGAACTTGAAGTAAGGGATTGTGATGCCTCCAGAGGTTGCTTTATTGTAAAGGAGTGTTTTAGCTATCCTGGTTTTTGTTTTTCCATATGAAGTTGAGTATTGTTCTTTCAAGGTCTGTGAAAAAATATGTTGAGATTTTAATGGGGATTGCATTGAATCTATAGATTGATTTTGGTAAGATTGCCATTTTTATATTGTTGGTTCTACCTATCCATGAGCATGGGATATCTTTCCATTTCCTGATATCTTCTTCACTTTCTTGCTGCAAGGATTTAAAGTTTTTGTCATATAGGTCTTTCACTTATTTGGTTAGAGTTACCTCAAGGTATTTTATATTATTTGTGGCTATTGTAAAGGGTGATGTATCTCTAATTTTTTCTTCATCCCATTTAAAATTTGGATATAGGAGGGCTACTGATTTTTTTGAGTTAATCTTGTAACACCTTCAGCAATGTGGCGGGATGTTCAGGTCTTGCTGTAATAGAACCACTATGTTCTGGTGGTGTCATATTGCTCTTTGTGCTGCTGAATGTATTTTTGCACTGGTGTTTACCCATCTCTTCCTCCAATCAGTACAAACAGTGTCTGTGTCTCAGGGAACCACTCTTGGTCCAATCAGGCACTGGTGGTTTTTGTGTCTCAGAGAGCTAACTGGGGTCACGTGGGGATGGGTGGGTTTGGGGGACAGAGTGGGACTTGTAGATTGCAAGGTCCAATGTGGGGGGTGGGAAGCCTGCCACAGAAGTCTTGCCTGCTGGCCTGCAACTGGGGCTGCAATGGGTGGGGATCGGGGGGCATGGGTTGTTCCCCTGGGAGATGGGCGGGTTTGGGAGACAGAGTGGGGCTTGTAGATTACAGGGTCTGATGGGGAGTGGTGGTAGTCATGCCTGCCTGCAGAAGTCTTTCTTGCTGGTCTGCAACTGGGGCTGCAAAGGGTGGGAGTACAGGGCATGGGTTGTGGCCCTGGGCCTAAGGCCTAGAGGCTGGGTTGACCAGCTAGGAGAACAGTCATTCCTTATTTGTTTATATATATATATATGTGTGTGTGTGTGTGTGTGTGTGTGTGTGTATGTATGTATATATATATATATATACACATATATAGTTTATATATTGTTTATATATACATATATTATACGTATATAATATGTGTGTATAATATACATATATGTTTATATATGTATATATAAACTATATATAAACTGTATACATATATAAACTATATGTATGTGTGTGTGTATATATATATATATATATATATATATATATATATATATGTGTGTGTATGTATGTATATATGAGCTGAGGCTCGAACCCAGGGCCTTGTGCTTGCTAGGCAAGCGCTCTACCACTGAACTAAATCCCCAACCCCTATTTGTTATATTTTTAATGATTTATTTTTCCTTTGTTTCTTTGAGATTTTTAGATAATGACATTATTTTTCCCTTCCCTTTCATCCCTCTACACCCTCCCATATACCACACCTTGCTCCTTTCCAATTCATGGCCTCCTTTTTCATTAATTGTCATTACATGCATTTGTCTATATGCAGACACATATATATCCCTAATACATAAATCCCACCTGCTCAGTCTGTATGTTCCTTGTACGTATGTCTTCGGGGCTGACCATTTGGTATTGGATAATCAGTTGGTGTGCTCTTCCCTGGGGAGGACTGTTTCTTCCACTCTCAGCATCCTTAGTTACTGTAGTTCTTTGTGCAGAGTTGAGGCCTCATCAGTTTCCCCATCCAAGTTAACTTGTCCATTGTTGTTGTCCATGCAGTCATGTTGGTGAGACTTTATGGGTGTAGCTCCTGACATTTCTAGGAGACAGTCTCACAGTAAACTTCCTGTGCCTCTGGCTCTTACATTCTCTCTCCCTCTCTTTAATCCTGAGTCTTAGGTGTGGAAGTTGCCTTGTATCAGTGGGTTCTGTGCTCCACAACTCCTCATTTTGGTTGCTTGTGTTTTTCTGTGATGGTTTCCATCTGTTGCAAAGAGAGGTACCTCTGCCTTGTGGTGGTAGGGAGTGAGCAAGCAATGGATGGGGACTAGCAGGGTCCAAGTGACCTGAAGGAGGAAATGGGAAAAATGAGAGAGGAAGGCTCTAATTAGGGAGCGAGGAAGAAGATAAATACAGAAGGAGGGTAAAATAACTGTAAGGATGTCTGAAAAAGTAATAAGGAATCATATTATTAACTACCTAAAATACCTATAATACACATAAGTCAGTGTATAAACATAAATATATAGTTTAAATTAAAATTTCCCATCTGATCTGACAACACACCCTCCAAGAGCCATGACCGTTGAATTAAAAAACATACTAGGCATGAGGAGACTCTTTTAAGCTGTTGGTCAGGGTTGTCCAAGAGACCCTCAAGACCTTACAGATGAGTACTGTTGTCCTTGGTTAACCCCTAGAAGTGGAAGGTAATTCTCTATTGCTGAAGATTACACTTCAGATACAGAGACCATCTCCTATGCTGGACCTGACCTGAAAGCTTCCACTCTGGGGACTAGCCTTTATGATCCCGGAAGGCACCATGCACCTCCAAAGGAGGGAGGTATCCAACAAGCCTAGCCAGCTATGGTGCCTGTGAACCACAGCACACCAGCATGGCACAATCACCCGAAGGGAGCACAGAGAGTTTGGCAGTAACCAACAGCTCTTTAATTAGGCTTAAGACCTGGTCCACAAGAAGAAAATCATGCCTGCCCCTGGAAACCAGCCAGGGCTAGTGAAGTCACAGATCTTGGAGGAGAACTTACAACCACTACTTAATTACTAAACCATCCTAATCTCTAATTACAGTATAAATACTTGTCCTTATGCCTCACTTCTCATCAAGAAGCGTCTCTTTACATTGTTTGGTTTTTAAACTGTAGAAGTGGTATTCTACAGTTCCTGTCTTCAAATAACTACTATGTCAGGGTAAGTTATTAGCTTGCTAATAGCTTAAAGTAGACTTTACAGTTCTTCTCATATATAAAAGACACAGAGTCTGGATATAGATGATGTTTATAACATGTTAATCTCTATGATCATCGACATTATTTCCTTCAAGTTTGGTCTGTTGATTATACTTTCCCAATAACACAAAAGTACACCATGTATGAGGTGGCAGTTATTCCACAAATCCAGACCTGGGAGATACTGTCAACGGTCTATGTATTTATCTTTGCCCTGCCTATCTAAAATACATGTACTCAAAATTTTTTTAGATGAAGTAGATGATCATGTATGTCTTATCACTTATTCTTCCCTTCAACGATGTGTTGTGAACATTGTTTTTAGAACATCAGGCACTTCTTAAAGTGAATTATCATTAGCTAAACAGCTTCTTACTGATGTTTATGGTAGACTGAATTATTTATTCTAATTGTCACTCGCCTATAATATATCTTATATTCTTGCCATAGCTTATGTGTGTTCTAATTCATTATTCTGTGCTCTATGGCAATGAAAGTCTCATTAGATGTGATGCAAACAGATTTGAATTATGCTTTGTGAGTTTGCTTGTCTTATTGTTTTTCTATTGCTGCTAAGAGAACCACTGTTATGATTCTGCCATGTGTACGCAGTTTAGGAGCTAGACAAGGGGTCTTGCGTCTGATGTCATCAGTGTGCACTGGTGATTATGTGTGCGCGGCATGGTCACGCAATCAGTGCACAGGTGGTGTAGCTCTGTAAGCCTGCCTGCGCATGTTCATGGGAACCCTTGAAGAGCCGTGACTCAGACCCCCACCCTTTCTCTCTGTTCTGCTCTCTCTCCCCTTCTACCATCTTTCTCTCTGCTGTCTGCATGTGTGTCCCCACTCCCTCAGGCCTGGTTCTTCTGCCGCCCCCCTCCCCCCTTCCTCCTAATAAAGCTCTGATACTGGGTTATGTCATGACTGTGACCTTTCTGTGAAGTAACCAGAGCCGCCTCCAGCCCTGCTTATCATTCTTACAACCATGCCTCTTGAAAGTCACTCCCTGTTTCTGCCTGGACACATATATATATAACTTGTGTTATACGACAAAACTTTTCCAGTGGAGAAACAACACACGCATTACTCACCCCAGAGAGGGATCTCACAACAGACCAAAGTACAGATACCATCAAAGTCCAGTTTGGTAAACCAATGAGCTTTATTGGCATTGCTTCCATGAATATGGGTGAGCGGTTACTTACAGAGGAGAAATGACCCAAAGATAGCCTCATCACCAAAGCCCACCAGGCATGGGTGACAGCTACCAAAGCTGGGAACCTGGAGCACACTGCACAGCCTGCAGGCAGCTCAGCAGGCTGGAGAGTGTTCTGCCTGGGTGCCTCACTTGGTAGAAACCTCTCCCAGGCAGCTCTGCTGGTTTTGGCTTCTCCCAGGTCTAGTGTCAGTGTACTTTTTGTGCTTATCCTCTCTGAGAAAGATGCTCAGCTTTGTGGTGATATTCTGTGTATCCTAATAAATTTGCCTGAGGATCAGAGGACAGAGCCGGCCACTAGATTAGACATAGATGTCAGGCAGGGGTGCCACACACCTTTAATCTAAGCACTTGAGATCTCATGCCTTTGCTTGGGAAGCACACATGACTTTAATCCCAGGAAGTAATATGGCAGGGCAGAGAAAGGTATATAAGGCTTGAGGAAATAGGAACTCACTCTCTTTAGGCTGAGGATTTCATAGAGGTAAGAAGTAGTGGCTGGCTGTTCTGCTTCTCGGATATTTCAGCTTTCACCCTGATATCTGGCTCTGGGATTTTTTTTATTAAAAGACCATCTAAGATTCAAACAATGCAGTTTTTATTACTTACCCTGTCAGGGAAGGGCCTGAAGCTATTTTGCGTTTTTTACCTTTCTGCTTAAGGAGCTTGCCTGCAAGATGGAATGTTTCAATCTCAAAGAAATTTACACAACACAGAACAGGGATAGCCCATCCCAACCCACCTGTAGACATCATATAAGAATAAATGCTGTGCATGACACCATTAGAGTAATTTGCCAGTATTATTGTGAAAATTAATGCCACAGTCATTTAGATTGACTCCAGTTTTTTACTATTATAATCAATTGTTCAATTAGTCATCATCCTTTGGCACAAACTTTGCAATTTTCAATGAGACACATTCCTAGAAGTGTAATTAATTTTTGAAGCTTAAATAGACCATGTGGAGGGTGATAGAAGATATTATTATGTAGCAGGCATTATCTATAGCCAGACTTTGTGTCTTTTATATATGACAAGAACTATAAAAGTTTTAAGAGTTTACCCTATCTGCAAGCTAACAATGTATCCTGGCATGTTATATGGAGTCATGAAACACTTGTGTCAGGAACAGAAGGCTTTGTCTCCCGAAGGCAAAGCAACCAGTATGATCATTGACACTAGTCTTTCTGTCCCCAAGTACAGGAAGACACCACACATTAATTCAGGTAGATAATTACATATGTGGTGGATTGCATTTCAGGAATGGCTCCCTGAACCTAAAGAACACAAATCTTTTATAACAGGAAAACAAGACTGCCCTTTGCTGGAGAGGAAGGAACTACCTCCATTTTCCAAGGTTGTTCTCTATACAAATATACAGGAAAAAGGCATCCAGTGCCTTTTCCCACAAGTCTTTTAGACAAGGTTATTTGCCTATGGATAATTGCCTAAGGACTTGAATAATTTACTCAATTCTTTAAACATTACCTTTTTATTTAGCTAGTGCATATGGATATGTTTATCAGCACACTCATGCAATTTTTAGGCTCTTGTGGGGATCTGAGAACGATGTGCAAGAGTTGGATGTTTTCTTCTACTATGAGTCCCAGGGACTGAACTCCTGTCTTCAGGCTTGGCATCAAGCAACTTTAACAGGTGAAGCTCTCCTATTTAATCCTCTTTGTGTTGCAAATATGGCAACAGAGACAGGAAGTTCAGTCAGCTTACTGTGTCAGGCATCTATTTGGTGCTATCACCAAATGCCTGAGAAAAGAAGGAGAGGTCTGTTTTGATTCACAACCATAGATGTTTCAATTCATTGAGGTGGGGAGGGTGTAGCCAACCAGAGCAGTTCACGTTGTGGGGCAGGGAGGGAGACAAAAAAGAGAGGCTGTCTGCACCAGTGGGCGTTGTCTTATTCCATCAGAGCCCCTAGCCTATGTGGGTGGAGCCATGCACACTTGATGATGTCATGTCTTCCCCCTTAGTAAATGCCCTCTGGAAATGCCCCTAACAGATATTACAGACATGTACTCTACTAATCTCCTAGGCATTTTTCAATAGAATCCAAGATGAAAAATCAAGATTAATCATCACATCTACCCAAAATAATATGGCTAAAGACA
The DNA here is from genome assembly GCF_903995425.1 of Onychomys torridus. Taxonomy (NCBI): domain Eukaryota; kingdom Metazoa; phylum Chordata; class Mammalia; order Rodentia; family Cricetidae; genus Onychomys; species Onychomys torridus. The sequence goes on from NC_050465.1 coordinate 39,622,066, forward strand.
GTAAAGCCTGGAATAGTCATTCACAATAAAAATGTGTTTATAGTCTGTAACACTGCAATTTTAGAATAAGGAATACAAGAATCTTTTTTTTTTCATTATGGTGTAAGAGAATATTCCACCTGAACTTATTCAAGTGTTCTTTTTATACAAGGGCAGTACTCTAGCTAGAGAGACTGTTTTCCATGAACAGTTGTTTTCAGCCAAGATACTTTCCAGGAAGAATATGTGGGGATTGAAAATGAAGCCAGCCAGGACCAGAGGTGAGTGCCTCAGTTATAGTCAGAGAGGCAACTGCGCCTGGGTTCCACCGATGGACACAGGCCACCCCTGGAGGACCTGACCAACTTGGCCCCAGTTCCCTGCCAATCGGCGGGCCCTGCGGGAAGGCTCCCCTTTTCCAAGACTGCAGGCAGACACTGCAGTCTCCACACCCTGCCCCCACACCCATCTGCTGAAGACCCCAGCCACTTCCTGAGGATCAGAGACCAGCCCCAAGCTTCCATCCTGCCCTGGAACTCCCATCTGGACCAGAGACCAGAGGAACTCCCATCTGGACCAAAGACCAGAGGAACTCCCATCTGGACAAGAGGAGCTCCCATCTGGACAAAATAAGGAGAGCCCAGGGACTTCCCAAGACTCAGAGTCCAGCCACCCAAATCCTATCCGGCCAGCACTCTCATCTGGACCAGCGCTCCCATCTGGCCCAGAGCTTCCATCTAGACCAGAGAGAGGCTCCCTAAATCTGTCAACTCTCTCTGGACCAAGTACACTGATAAGACCAAGAACGAACACAAGAGGAGATGGGCAGACGTCAAGGCAGAAGTACATACAACAAAATAAAGAGCAATATAGCATCACCAGAACCTAGCCCTTCTCCAACAGCTAGACCTGAACATCATGGAATGGAAGAAGAAGAAAACAACCTTATAAGTAACATCATGAAGAGGCTAGAGCCTTATATAGAAGAAATCAAAAATAAAGTAGAGGAACAGACAAACAAAAAATAGGAAAAACGCTATAAAAAAACTAGAGGAAAGGACAATTAAAGTAGAAGAAAACAATAAATCCTTGAATGAAAATCATGAAAAAGCAAGGGAGACAATCCAAGACCTGAAGAGGGAAGTAGAAAAAATGAAGAAGACACTAGCAGAAGGAATGTTGGAAATAGAAAATCTGAGTAAACAAACAGGAACTTCAGAGGCAAGTATAACCAACAGAATGCAAGAGATAGAAGAGAGGATCTCTGGTGTTGACGATATGTTAGAAGAAATAGATTCATCAGTCAAAGAAAACACTAAAACCAACAAAGTCATGACCCAAAATGTCCAAGAAATTTGGACATGAAAAGACCAAACCTACGAATAATAGGGATAGAGGAAGGAGAAGAAAACCAACTCAAAGGCACAGAAAATATATTTAACAAGATCATAGAAGAAAACTTTTCCAACTTAAAGAAGGGAATGCCTATGAAGATACAAGAAGCCTATAGAATACCAAACAGACTAGACCCCCCCAAAAAAGTCCCCTCGCCACATAATAATTAAACAACTAAATGTACAGAATAAAGAAAGAATATTAAGGGCAACAAAGGAAAAAGGCCAAGTGACTTATAAAGGCAAACCCATCAGAATAACACCCGATTTCTCAATGTAGACTTTGAAAGCAAGAAGGACCTTGACAGAAGAATGCAGACACTAAGAGACCATGGATGCCAGCCTAGACTAATATACCCAGCAAAACTTTCAATCATCATAGATGGAGTGAACAAGACCTTCCAAGACAAAACCAGATTTAAACAATACTTACCCACAAACCCAGCCCTACAAAAAGCACTAGAAGGAAAATTCCAACCTAAGGAAGGCAGATACACCCATGAAAACACGGGCAATAGATAACACCACAGCAGTAAACCCCAAAGAAGAGAAGTACACACACACTACCACCAAAAAATAAAAATCACAACAGGAACAAATAATCACTGGTCATTAATATCCCTTAATATCAATGGACTTAATTCACCTATAAAAAGACACAGACTAACAGAATGGATATGAAAATAGGACCCATCTTTCTGCTGCATACAAGAAACACACCTCAAATTCAAAGACAGACATCTCCTAAGAATAAAAGGCTGGGAAAAGACTTTCCAATCAAATGGTCTTAAGAAGCAAGCTGGTGTAGCCATCCTAATATCCAGCAAAATAGACTTCTAACTAAAATCAATCAAAAGAGATGATGAAGGACATTACATACTCATCGCAGGAAAGATCCACAAAGATGAAGTCTCAATTCTGAACATTTATGCCCCAAACACAAGGGCACCCACATATGTAAAAGAAACATTACTAAAACTTAAGTCACATATAAAACCCCACACATTAATAGTGGGAGACTTCAACACCCCACTTTCACCTCTGGACAGATCGTCCAAACTGAAACTTAACAGAGACATAATGGACTTAACTGATGTTATGGCTCAAATGGACTTAATCGATATCTACAGAACATTTCCACCCAAACAAAAAAGAATATACCTTCTCAGCACCCCATGGAACCTTCTCTAAATTCGACCACATACTTGGCCACAAAGCAAATCTCAACAGATACAAAACAATTGGAATAACCTCCTGTGTTCTACCAGAGCACCATGGTTTAAAGTTAGATTTCAACAACAGAAAAAAACTACAGAAATCCTACTGAATAATACTCAACTGAATCACCAATGGGTTAAGGAAGAAATAAAGAAATTAAAGACTTCCTAGAGATCAATGAATACGCCACATACCCAAACTTATGGGATACTATGAAAGCAGTGCTAAGAGGGAAATTCATAGCACTGAATGCCCACATAAAGAAGCTGGAGAAATCTCACGCTAGTGACTTGACAGCACACCTGAAAGCCCTTGAACAGGAAGAAGCAAAGTCTCCCAGGAGGAACAGATGCCAGGAAATTATCAACATGAGAGCTGAAATCAATAAAATAGAAATAAAGAGAACAATACAAAGGATTAATGAAACAAAGAGTTGGTTCTTTGAGAAGATCAACAAGATGGACAAGCCCTTATCCAAACTAACCAAGAGAGAGCATCCAAATTAATAAAATCAGAAATGAAAAGGGGGACATAACAACAGACAATGAGGAAATCCAGAGAATCATCAGGTCATACTTCAAAACCTCTACTCCACAAAACTGGAAAATCTAAAAGAAATGGATAATTTTCTGGATAAGTACCACATACCTAAGTTAAATCAAGACCAGATAAACCATTTAAATAGTCCAATAACCCCTAAGGAAATAGAATCAGTCATTAAAAGTCTCCCAACCAAAAAAAAAAAAAAAAAAAAGTCCTGGCCCTGATGGTTTCACTGCAGAATTCTACCAGATCTTCAAAGAAGACTTAATACCAATACTCTTTAAATTGTTCCACACAATAGAAGCAGAAGGTATATTACCAAACTCCTTCTATGAGGCTACAATTACCCTGAGTCCTAAACCAAACAAAGATGCAACAAAGAAAGAGAACTACAGACTGATCTCCCTCATGAACACTGATGCAAAAATACTCAATAAAATTCTGGCAAACAGACTCCAAGAACACATCAAAACAATTATCCACCATGATCAAGTAGGCTTCATCCCAGGGATGCAAGTGTGGTTCAACATACGAAAGTCTGTCAATGTAATACACCATATAAACAAACTCAAAGAAAAAAACCACATGATCATCTCACTAGATGCAGAAAAGGCATTTGACACAATCCAACACCCCTTCATGATAAAGGTCTTGGAGCGATCAGGAATACAGGGAACATACCTAAACATAATAAAGGAAATCTACAGCAAGCCAACAGCCAACATCAAATTAAATAGAGAGAAACTCAAAGCAATACCACTAAAATCAGGAACAAGGCAAGGCTGTCCCCTCTCTCCCAAACTTATTCAATATAGTACTTGAAGTTCTAGCCAGAGCTATAAGACAACATAAATAGAATAAGGGGATACAAATTGGAAAGGAAGAAGTCAAGCTCTCCCCATTTGCAGATGACATGTTAGTATACATGAGTGACCCCAAAAATTCAACCAAGGAACTGATACAGCTAATAAAAAACTTCAGCAACATTGCAGGATACAAGATCAACTCAAAAAAAAAAAAAAATCAGTAGCCCTTCTATATACAGTAGACAAACAGGCTGAGAAGGAAATCAGAGATACATCACCCTTTACAATAGCCACAAATGATATAAAATACTTTGGGGTTATTCTAACTAAGCATGTGAAGGACCTATATGACAAGAACTTTAAGTCCCTGAAAAAAGAAATTGAAGAAGATGTCAGAAAATGGAAAGATCTCCCATGCTCATGGATAGGCAGGATAAACATAGTAAAAATGGCGATCTTACCAAAAGCAATCTACAGATTCAATGCAATTCCCATCAAATTTCCAACACAATTCTTCACAGATCTGGAAAGAATAATACTCAACTTCATATGGAAAAACAAAAAATCCAGGATAGCCAAAAGAATCCTGTACAATAAAACAACCTCTGGAGGCATCACAGTCCCCAACCTCAAGCTCTACTATAGAGCTACAGTAATAAAAACAGCTTGGTACTGGCATAAAAACTGACATGTGGACCAATGGAATTGAATTGAAGACCCTGACATTAACCTGCACACCTATGAACATATAATTTTTGACAAAGAAGCCAAAAATGTACAATGGAAAAAAGAAAGCATCTTCAACAAATGGTGCTGGCATAACTGGGTGTCAATGTGTAGAAGGCTGCAAATAGATCCATATCTGTCACCATGCACAAAACTTAAATCCAAGTGGATCAAAGACCTCAACATAAATCCAGCTACTCTGAACCTGATAGTAGAGAAAGTAGGAAGTAGTCTTGAACGCATTGGCACCAGAGATCACTTTCTAAATATAACAACAGTAGCACAGACAATGAGAGAAACAATCAATCAATGGGACATGTTGAAACTGAGAAGCTTTTGTAGAGCAAAGGACACGGTCAACAAGACAAAGGGACAGCTTCCAGAATGGGAAAAGGTCTTCACCAACCCCACATCTGACAGAGGGCTGATATCCAGATTATATAAAGAACTCAAGAAATTAGACATCAAAATGCCCAACAGTCCAATTAAGAAATGGGCTATAGAACTAAACAGAATTCTCCACAGAGGAAGTTCAAATGGCTGAAAGACATTTAAGGAATTGCTCAACATCCCCAAATTATCCGGGAAATGCAAATCAAAACGACTCTGAGATACCACCTTACACCTGTCAGAATGGCTAAGATCAAAAGCACAGAAGACAGCTTATGCTGGAGAGGATGTGGAGCAAGGGAAACTCTCCTCCACTGCTGGTGGGAATGTAAGCTTGTACAGCCACTTTGGAAATCAATATGGCACTTCCTTAGAAAATTGGGAATCCATCTCCCCCAAGACCCAGCTATAGCACTCTTGGGCATATACCCAAGGAATGCTCAATCATACCACAAGGGCATTTGTTCAGCTATGTTCATATCAGCATTGTTTGTAATAGCCTGAACTTGGAAACTACCTAGATGCCCTCCAACTGAAGAATGGATAAAGAAAATGTGGTACATATACACAATGGAGTACTACTCAGCAGAGAAAAACAATGACATCAGGAGGTTTGCAGGCAAATGGATGGATCTAGAAAAAATCATCCTGAGTGAGGTAACCCAGACTCAGAAGGACAAACATGGTATGTACTCACTCATAGGAGGATACTAGATGTAAAACAAAGATGACTAGACTGCTACACAACTCCAGGGAGGCTACCTAGAAAACGGGACCCTAGGAAAGACCCAAGGATCACCCAATGACAGAGAAATGGATGAGATCTACATGAACAACCTGGACGACAGTGGGAGTAATGAAGGGCAAGATTTGAGGGAAAGAAAGCTTAGGGGAGCAGGAGATCCCAGCTGGATCAAGAACAGAAAGGGAGAATGAGGAATAACAGACCATGATAAATGAAGACCACATGAGAACAGGAATAGGCAGAGTGCTGGAGAGGTCCCCAGAAATCCACAATGATACATCCTCTGTAGACTGCTGGCAATGGTCGAGAGAAAGCCTGAACTGACCTAGTCTGGTGATTGGATGGCCAAACACCCTAATGGTCATGCTGGAACTCTCATCCAATAACTGATGGAAGTGGATGCAGAGATCCTCAGCCAGGCCCCAGGTGGAGCTCCAGGTGTCCAACTGTCGAGAAAGAGGAGGGTCTGCAAGAGCGTGAATTGTTGAATCCAAGATTGCAAAAAGCACAGGGACAAATAGCCAAACGAATGGAAGCACATTAATTATGAACCAAAGGCTGTGGAGCCCCCAGCTGGAGCAGGCCCTCTGGATAAGTGAGACAACTGAATAGCTTGATCTGCTTGGGAGGCACCCAGTCTGTGGGACCAGGATCTGTCCTTAGTGCATGAGCTGGCTGTTTGAAACCTTGGGCTTACACAGGGACACTTTGCTCAGTCTGGAAGGAGGTGACAGGACCTGCCTGTACTGAAGCCACCAGGTTTAAATGAATCCCCAGGGGTGCCTTGATCCTGGAGGACATGGGAATGGAGGGGAGGGGCTGGGGGGGGAAGGTGGGAGCAGGAGAGGGGAGGACAGGGTAACCCATGGCTAATGTATAAAATTTAAAACACATAATAATAAAGAAAAAAAAAGAAAATGAAACCAGCCAACTTTCAACCATTTCAAGAGACACCACAGACTTCAGAGATAATGTAGTAAACTAACAAAACATATTGACAATAAAATCAAATTTCTACATTGTTAGGACTTCTGTGCTCTTTGTTATAGGCAAAGAACAAATGAGGTAAATATGGATTTTTTTCATTTGCTGAGGGAAAGAGGAGAAACAATCCCACTTTTTAATATGTTATTAAAGGGTTTGCCATTTCGGTAATCTGTAATTCTTTCGTCAAACTCTCCAAGTCACATCTCCAATTCAATTTAAATATTTTAGGGATATATATATATATATATGCATATCATGTGCAAGGGATTATTAATGACATGACACTAAGGAACTATGTAAACTAAATAAGATCTAGAAATGAATCAGAGAAATTTCAAAATGAAAGAACAGATTCTAGCAGGGCAATGGTGGCACACACTTAGGAGGCAGAGGCAGGCAGATCTCTGTGAGTTCAAGGCCAGCCTGGTCTACAGAGTAAGTTTCAGAACAGTTAGAGCTATACAGAGAAACCCTGTCTTGAACAAACATGGAACAGATTCTAAGATAAATTAATTTATTTAAATCTTATGTCTGGGGAAAAATTATTTTAATTTTCAGTCTTTTCACCACATATAATGTTCTACATTTGTGATGAGACATTTTTATGTGACCCAGTCTGTCCTTAAATTTTCTGTGTAACTGAAGATGTCTGGGAACTCCTGTGTGGTAGTATTGTGTTCCCCAAAATATTGTGCACCCTAATAAACTTATCTGGGGTCAGAGAACAGAAAAGCCACAATATTAAGCATAGAGGTTAGGCGGTGGCACTCACACCTTTAATCCTAGCATTCCAGAGACAGAAATCCCTCTAGATCTCTGAGTTCAAGGCCACATTAGAAACAGTCAGGCAAGGTGACACTTGCTTTTAATCCCAGGGAGTGACGGCAAAAAGAGAAAGATATATAAGGCGTGAAGACCAGAAACTAGAAGCATTTGGCTGGTTAAGCATTCAGGCTTTCGAGCAGCAGTTCAGCTGAGAGCCATTGGGATGAGGAGACAGAAGTTTCCTATAGAATCAGCTGAGGAACTGGCGAGGTGAGGAAGCTGTGGCTTGCTCTGTCTCTCTGATCTTCTAGCATTCACCCCAATAACTGGGCCCTGGCTTTTTTTTAATAAGACCTGTTAAGATTCATGCTACACTCCTGACTGTCCTGCCTTAGCCTCCTGAGTGTTGAATGCATCACCACACACAATGGATGAGACACATTCTCATAGCATTGATCTGGAGCTGAATTAATCTTTTATTACTATAACAAGACATATTCTTTTAGGACTACTTTCCTGATTTCACTAGCTGCAATGAACTTATCAAATCAATTATTCAAGGTATATATAGATGCTGGTATAATTTCATGTGTTTTTGAGAGAGACATAGTTGGGTGTGCTGGCACATGCCTTTGATCCCAGCACTCAGGAAACAGAAGCAGGTGGACCTCTATGCGTTCAAGGATGGCCTGACCAACATAGAGCATTCCAGGCCAGCTGGAGTTATGTGGTGAGAGTATATCTCAAAAAAGCAAAAACAAAATAACCAAACAAACAAACAAAAATCCAAACAATCCAGAAAAAAATCATAAAATTGGCAAGAGTTGTATTATAACCTTCATTTTTATTCCATAAAGAAAATGTTTTAATTTTCATGAATAAACCAATGGTTTGATTGCAGATACTATATAAATTTGTTTAAGTATTGAATTCTAAACAACCACCTAGTAAAAATTATATCTCAACACATGTCCCATTGTTTGACATTATCGAGATATGAAAAATGGAAATCCTGCTACAGCCACCATGAAACTAGGGAAAAGGATTCAAGGAAAAGAACAGAGTTGTGAAGCATTTCAATGTAGCTTTTACTGAGTACCTCCACCCCTAGACTCTGCCTGCCACAGTTTATAAGACAACTAAGCAAAAGGGTTTACAGTATAATGTATGTTTACTGGTATACCCATTTATACCCATCTACTCATTTCCCTGTTCCCACATATTTTACAGGCAGAGAAACCATACATTTTGGTTCCCCCAAAAAGAGTTTCAGTTTATGTCTTTTTATTTATTTATTTATTTAGGAATTTCGAGACAGGGTTTCTCTGTGTAGCTTTGCGCCTTTCCTGGATCTCGCTTTGTAGACCAGGCTGGCCTCAAACTCTCAGACATCCACCTGGCTCTGCCTCCCGAGTGCTGGGATTAAAGGCATACGCCACCACCATCTGGCTTTTGTTTTTTGTTTTTTTAAATACAAAGTCAGGCAGTGGTGGTGCATACACACCTTTATTTATTTATTTATTTATTTATTTGTTTGTTTGTTTATTTGTTTATTTATTTATTTTATTTTTCCCCCACGGAGCTGAGGACTGAACCCAAGGCCTTGAGTTGCTAGGCATGCGCTCTACCAATGAGCTAAATCCCCAACCTCCAGTTTATGTCTTTTGCCTTGGTTCGATTATTTGGTGCGCCCAATTTTATTCTCAATGTTTAAATAATAAACATGAGAGGTAAAAATTGATGAACTAAAAAACAAAAACAACAGAGAAATATCAATAAAACCAAAGAAACCAAAGATTTTTTTTAAGATAAATCAATAAAACCTCCAGCAAGACTTACTAAAAAAAAGACAAAAATTACCAGTATTAGAATTAAAGAGGGGTTACCATAACAATTCCCCAGTAGCTAAAAGAATAATAAAGAAATACTACCCATAACTCTATCCTCCTAAACTCAACAATTTAGATAAAATAGCCCAATCTGTACTGCCAGCTCCCAAATAATGACACTGAGACTTATTATTAATTATGAAAGCTTGGCCTTAGTTTAGGTTTGTTCCACTAGCTCTTATAACTTAAATTAACCCATTTATTTTAATCTACGTTCTGTTGTGTGGCTCCTTACCTCATCTCTCCATATTGCTCATGCTGCTTTCTCTACATCTGACTGGCAACCCCCCTTTCTTCTTCCCTGAGACCTCTCTGTCCCCAGAAGTCCTGCCTAACCTCTAGGAAGAGGTTTTTATTATTAGCTATTGGCCCTTCAGCTCTTTATTAAACCAATCACAGTGACACACCCTCACACAGTGTAAAGGAATATTCTCTAACACCAATCCTTAAAAGATACAGACCACCTAACGTTACAAAACAAAAATGAAAAATTAAATGAATCACGTAGCTCTGTGCGTATTTAATACATTCAGATTGTAGTTTTCAACAATAAAAACATTCTAAGCCTATGTGCTTCACTAGAAAGTTCTGGAAGACCGATAGATCAGTTGATAGATCAGTTCTATCTTATCTCAAATCAGACGCTCTAAAAGGAAGAAACACATAGACAGCATCTCAGTAAAAGAAAAATAAACAGCAGCACAAACGTAGACACATACATCTTTAACCGACTCAGTGTAAGTGCCACAGCTCTGAGAGGAAAGGTATCCCGGCAGCAGGAAGCCAAGGAATACCACAAAGTCACACCACACAACAAACCTCACACAAGAGATTTATTGGGAGAGACAGAGAGGGTGGCTGCCTCTGCTGGGGCTGGAAGCAGCAGGGAACTGAGCTGAAGGCAGGCTTTATATAGGGTTATGGGGAGGGGGGCAGCATGGAGAATTCCACGGTGGCCTGGGATTGGCCTGATCTTGGGCTGTTTTTTTCTCTGTAGGGTGGAGCTTGGCTAGCTGTATCTGTAGGGGCTGGAAACGGCCATTAAAGCCATTAGAGTCTTGGGAGGGGGGGAAGGGGCAGTGTTGTGTGATATTTTGATCGTGTTCTGGTGGAGCTAGCCACTAGCCGACCAAAATTAACTGTAGAGGTTTTGAAAGAGTGAGGATGGATAGGACAGGAAGAAGTAAGGTGGGGTGAGGAGGGATCTGGAGCTCTGTTTGGAGGAAGGAATGGAAACGGTAGGTCGGGCTGGTGGCTGCTCTGCTTCTCTGATCTTTCAGGCTCCTACCTTGGTACCTGACTCCTGAATTTTTATTGATAAAGAATAATTAGAGTGGTGCTTCAGGGTGGGGTCTGCCAGTTGCAAGTCTTGAGAGGCTTACATTTCTCTCCTTTTCTGTTTACTATTGATATACAATCAGGAGTCAGGAAAGGGGTAAGATTATCATTAGACTACCTCCTGTTAAATAGGGGCTTTGAAGTCCTTGGGGCAAGCTTGATCTTCCTCATCGTGGTATAATTGGGAGTTGCTGGCCTCTGACTCCGTAGCTAGGGGCTGGTAATCCTGTAATAGTAACTGGTTAAAAGTCTGGTTAGAAATCTTTTGGATCTGTTGTGGAAAAAATCTAGACAAGAAGTTTATGAGGTAGGGTGTGACTAGTAGGATTAAGAAAAGGAGAAGGGGGGTTAAGAAGGGCAGCATCCAGTTCCATTTTGGACTATGGCCAGAAGCATCAAGCTGTTTATTACATTTTTGAAGATCTGTCTGGAGTTGTCAGATCTTATCTTTTACTGTACAAGATTGGTTAACATAGAAGCAACATTCCTCCCCGAGGAATAGAAAAAGACCACCTCTCTCTGCTGTTAGTGAATCTAATCCTCACCTATTTTGTAGCACTACTGGGGCCAGTGAGTCTGGCCCTGGAGGGTAAGGATGATTGAGCCACCCATTGGAGATCCTGGATGAACTTAGAGAAAATAACAGGGAAGTAGTCAATCCTTCCACTCCAGTGACGACACCAGCGGTTACACCCAGAACTGTGAGAAGGGGTAGGATCTGAACTTCTTGTTTTTCATGCCCTGCCCAATAAACCCTGTGATGGGAACTAGCAAGGATTCTTCATCAGGTACCACCCTTTGCTTTGGAAAAAAGAATACCAGGGCACAAGTCCCAGACCAGCCATCAGGTAGGCAGTGGTAAACTTGAGTGCCACAAAGAATTGAGGCATTGTGAATGTCAGGGCATAAGGAATGGATGGTAGTACTAAGGGTTAAGGAATTATTTCAGTCTGCAGAATCCAGTGTGCCCACAGAGTGTGTTCCTGAGGAGTTAAAGCAGTCTGTGATACAAACAGGAACAATGTGGGAGAGATAAGGGGTGGTAGTGATATTTGGCTTAGAGCAATTAACAAGCCATGAGGTGAGAGTCTAATAAGCCAATGGTGAGGCCACAAATAGTGGTTGTGAGTTTCATGGCAGAGGGGCACACAACTAACATTCTCCAAAGTGATCAGGCAAAGTGTTATTCAATGGCTGATATTTGGAGATTAAGGTCTGAAACAAGAGATGGTATGGCAGGGAGGTGAGGTCGATATTGTCTAAAAAGGTGATATTAGGGATGTAAAGACCTCTGAGGAGTTTTAGACCACTTCTTCTACAGTGTCTATATCTAGGGCTTGAGAGTGGAATATGTACCCTCTGTATTTTGATTGTGCCTGATGGGCAACTGTGATAAATGCTATAGTAGAGTTTACCAATGACCCCCATCTCCATGGGGTGCCATAGGTCCTTAATTAAGATGTCAAAGATCCCCATTCTGCATAAAAGGGAGAATACCTTCCTGAATATTCATCATGTCTCTTACAGGACCCATAAAGGAAGCTAGTTTGATCATACAGTTTGGCCCTAATGACAGGGACACTCTGGGAGAAGTAGAGTTTTAAAGGCAGGCTGACGGAGACTGTCCAGAAGGCAAGCTGTCTGGACTTTTTATCAGCATGTGCTCTAGCCCGGTCCCAGACTCACCTGGCTCCTCAGGAAAAAGGTTGTTGATGAGAACCTTATGAATTTCATGGAAAGCATGGTTGTAAGATCGGGTCATATACTGGAATTCGTTAATAAAGTTGGAGGAATTAGCAGGATGGGACTCCAATCTCCTTTCTATCTGACAGCATTCTCTCAGTGAGAAGGGAACATGAATCCTGGCCAAGCCACCCACCTAGGCCACCTCCACAAAGTGAGAACCATGGCTGGTTTTAGGTTAGGTAGGGGTGAAAGGACCAAGCAGACGCCATAACAGATTGTCAGTCTTCTCTCAGAGATCAGGCCTCAATTTCAGTTTCCTGAGACTTGAGCGAGCAGTTTCTGGGAGGGCCATGAACAAAATACATAGTCCTTGCAGTAGCTCCCTTTCTGCACACACTCTAAGTGCTCAAGGTTCAGCCAGTTGTCTACTGTCTGGGACCCCTCACCAACTTAGAGCTACGTGCATGGGTCAATGTGAACGTGCTAGGCCAGCCAGCCCCCATGGCAGCTCAAGGACAAAGCCTGGGACTTGTCCAGGCCTGCCCAAAAATGATAACTGTAACCCCCAACCAGTAAATTCAAAGATTACACATCCTCACCCAATCATATGATGCAAAGGCTTGTACCACCCTGCTTGCTGTTTTTCCCTTTTAAAACCCTTCACCCTGAGAGCTCAGGGCCTGCCTCCTCCATCCATGTTATCAATAAACCCCTTTGTGTTTTGCGTCGAGTATCGGCTCTGTGGTGGCCTTGCTCAGGGGTCTTGCAACGTGGGCACAACAGGGGGAGGTGAAGGGTGTCCTATGGTGGAGTGTGAGAATGAGTATCGGGAGGGCCAAGGCCTACCACTGGGCTGAAAGTCAGTGCCCGAGAGGGTTGATTTGGGCAGCCTATGGCTGAGGAGGGAGAAAGGGAGGCTGGAGAGGCTGGAGAGGGAGAGAAGGAACTGTGGGTTGAAGCCGATAAGGGGAGGCTCATTAGTGTGATAGAAAATCGTGGAGCACTCAGCTGGTTTGGGCTTCTTAGCTAGGAGGAAGTGTTCTTTCCTTGGTTGGCTTATACCATATAGTCACTTTTATCTGAGATGGGAGTAAAGACAAAGGCAAAATCCATCCTTTCCAACACTAGCAATGATAGCTGTCAGCCATGTGGCTGTCTCCATCCAGATGGGGAGACAGCAGCCAAGATGTATTTTGGCCGTGATAGTAGTCTGGGGCTAGGGCCTGGCCACTTATGCCTTAAGGGACTTATACTTAGTAAATCTAATCTAAGAATATATTAAAAGGAAAATAAGAATGACCAAGTAAGGCTTAGTGCAGGGATCGCAAGGATGGTTCTATTTTTGAAAAACTCATTAGTGTAATTGGACATATTTACCAGGATAAAGAAAAATAACGTAATTATTTTAGCAACATTCAGTAAGCTCATATGTCTTTCTATAATGATGATGATGATGATGATGATGATGATGATGATGATAACTCCTAGCAAATTAGGACTGTATTAGAATTGCTTCAATCTGATAAGGGACAACTATAAAACTCTTTCAGCTAGCCAGTTGTGACTTATAACTCCAATTACTTGGGAGGTTGAGACAGAAGGTTCATAAGTTCAAAGCCAGCCTGGGCAACTTACTGAGAACTGGTCCTAAATAACACTTACAAGAGGTTAGTAGTAGAGACTTCCTAGCAAGTAGAAGGCCTGGATTAGTGCCCTTCCAGCGATGAAGACAAAAGAACATTTCAACTAATATCAGAGTGAATGTGGGCAAGGCAAGGATACCCTTTAAAAATTGTTTTAAATAATGTTTTTTTTAATTCTTTGAGAATTTCATATTCTCAATTTTTGTTATTTCCTTTATCTTTTGAAATTGTATTTCCATCATCTCTCCCTTCCCTTCTCTCCCTCTAAACTGTCCCATGTACCTCTGCTTGCTTCCTTTCGAAATCACAGCTCCTCTCCTTATTAACTGCTGTTCCATGCATATATGGATTATGTACATAGGAAGATAACAAGAATGACAGACCCTTGGCCTAAATAACCAAAAGTAAGGAAGGGATGACCCAATCAGAATCAGAAACAAAGAGGGAAACATTATAACAGGCACCAGAGAAATTCAGAATACTGGAAGGAAATATTTTTAAACAATCTGCTCTCCATTAAGCTGGGAAACTGAAAGCTATGGTTGAATTGTTCGACTCAGCCAGACCACCAAATTTAAACCAAGAAGTCAACAAGCCAGACTCGCCACTTTGCCAGAGTCGGTCTCAAAATAGACATATGCATGGGAGAACGTGGGTCGGTTATATAAAAATATAATAGAAGCTTTTCACACAGTGGAACAGGGACTTGAATGTTTTTTGTGTTTTGATATCTGTGTGGGTCTGAAAACTGATTGATCCCTCATGAATAAATACATACTTTTTGTCATTATCTCCTGGGTAATATAGCATAACAATGATTTATAGACCTAACAGACCCATAACAAATGAGGAGATTGAAAGAGAAATAAAAAGCCTTCCTGCAAAAGAGTCCAGGGCCAGAAGGGCCTTTAACTGTTGCTTGTCTGCGTCCCAACCAAGATCCTAGCTGGCTCCTAGGGTAAGAAACACAGTCATTGCAACTGGGGGAGGATGACAAGAGAAAAAAATACAAATAAAAATTTATATTTGTAGATTATAGAATTCTTTATGCAGGGAATTCCCCAAAATAAAACAATTCCTGATACTGGTAAAGGAGTTTGGCAAAGCCCCACGGTAAAGGTTCAAAATATAAGTTGTTTTTCCATGTATTGGCAACAAATTGAGTTAGGAAAAAAGAAATGTTTTAAAAAAATAAAAGTTTACATACAAATCTAAGAAAAGAGAGAGGATCTTCATGCTGAAACAAACAAACACAAAAAAAACACTCATTTCATAACTCAGATAACCTCAAGGGAGAAAGGTATAGCATGCCCTCCAGAGCAAAAGTCAATGTTAAGATTAAATTCTCCATGTGACTCAGGCGGCCCCACCTGCCTGGAGCATCCACTGGCCCGCTGGTGCATGGTGGGTGAGTGAATGCCTTTATGATGAGCAAGTATGTGGTGGAGAGAATGAAAAGTAGGATGGTTCGTTAAGGGGCAGTTCTGAAAAAGCAAGGTGTGAGGAATGGGCCGACGTGGGTGGCCTGCTTGTCACCCGGGACCAGAGTGACATCTGAGTCAGGGCTTCCGCCTAGGCCCATCCATGTCTGGGTCTGTGGTCCTACCGCAGCCGGAGTCTGGTGTTGACATCCATGACACATCTTGCTACCAAGGCCATGGGGATGCTGGGAGCTGTGCCACTACCTGTGGCCATTTTGGTGTTTTAGGATGCTGCGGCAGCAGGGGCCATGTTGATCTGAGTGGCCTGTGCTGCCACCAGGGGACGGGATGACATTCGGGCCCAGGCTGCTGCCGGGGGAGCCATATCTGGGTCCGTGGGGCTACCGCAGTCAGGGTCTGGGTTGGTACCCATGGCTTCTGTTACCACTGAAGGCCATACAAAAACCTGGGAGTCTGGGTGATCACCTGAGGCCAGGTGGGGATCTGAGAGTCATGTTGCAGTCAGGGCCATACAAATCTGAGTGCCCTGTACTGTCACAAGGTGCCATGGTGATGTCTGGGCCGGGCTGCAACTGAGAGCTATGTCTGGGTCTGTGGTACTACCACAGCCAAGGTCTATTTTGATGTCTGTGACACCTAATACCATTGAAGGCCATGCCAATGCTGGGGGTCTAGGCCACCTCCTGTGACCATGTTGGTGTCCAAGGGCCAGGGTCATGCTGCTGCTGGAGACATGCAGATCTGTGTGACCTGAGCTGCCACCTGGGGCCAATATGACATCCAAGGCTGGGCTGCTGCTGAGGATCATGTTTGGGCCCGTGGTCCTATCACAGCTGGGGTCTGGGTTGATATCCATGGCCCATGGTGGACTCAGATGCTCTGGGTCTAGGCTGAAACCTGTGGCCAGGTTGGTGTCCGAGGGCCATATACTGCCCGGGCCATGCTGATCTGAGTGGCTTACACTGCCACCTGGGACCATGGTGTCATCTGGACCAGGGCTGCAGCTGAGGGGCATGTCTGGGTCTGTGGCCATACCACAGCCAGAGTCTGTGTTGATGACTGTGTCTCCTGATACCATCAAAGGCAATGTCAATGCCAGGGTTCTGGGCTGCCACATGGGGCCATGCCAATCTTAGTGGCCTGCATTGCCAACCTGGGGCCATGGTGACATGCAAGCATGAGCTGCTACAAAGGACTATGTCTGGGTCCATGGTCCTGCCACAGCCCGGTTGTGTTGATTTCTGTGGCCCACAGTATCACCAAAGGCCACAGAGATGCACTTGGACTGGAATCACAACCTGTGGCCATGGTGGTGCCTGGGCCAGGGCTGCTGCCATGGGCCATGTCTGGGTCTGTGGCCTGGCAGCAGTCAGGGTCATGGGTTGATGTCCATGGCCCCTCTTGCCACTGGGGTCTCAGCAGATGCCAGGGGTCTGAACAGCCACCTGAGACAATATAAGTGCCTGGGGACTTGCTGCTACTGGGGCCATACTGATCTGGGTGGCCTGTGCTGCCACTGGGGCCAGTGTTGAAGTCCAGGCCTGAAATGCTGCTGACACATGTCTGGGTCCATGTTTCTGCTGCAGCTTGGGGGCGGGGGGTGGTGGTCTGTGATGATGTCTATAGCCCATGTTACTGCGGGGGTAATAGAAATTATGTGTATTAAAATCCGAGGGCCATGCTGAGCCTTCCCCGCCCCTCACTGAGCCCCTGGCTCTGCCCCTCGCTGAACACTGCAGCAGGAGAATTATCCTCCCATTGAGGAGCTGACTCCTCACCCCCACCCCATGCACTTGGGAGAGATAGCCCCCATCCCTTACCACAGGTGTGGGAGAGCTGGCTCCGATGGCATGGACCTAGGAGAGCTGGCTCCACACCTGACTTGAGGAGGCGGTCCCAGACCTACATCCTGGGCCTTGGGTTGGCCCACCCTGACAACCACACCCTCTATGAGCTGCTGGAGAATGTGAAGGGACTGGTCCTGTGCAATAATAACCACAGGATCTCCACGACTTGGGGCAACAGCAGGATATCTAAGAGGAGTTTTGGTGAGGGCCAGTGATGATGGTGTACCAGAGGCCTTGAACCAGACCAAGGACTCATCACAATGAATATTTTGCAGTGGGGCTGATTGGACAAAAGGGCATATTGATATTGCGTGGCACACGGCAGCTCTGGATGCCACTAGGATGCATGAAGAGGTGCTGGAAAGATGGAGGAGTGAGGTGGTTTTGCTTGTTTGTTTGTTTTGTTTTTAATTAATTTGGAGGGAATGCTGCAGGGGTGAGGGGCAGATATGGAGGGACGGGAAGGTAAGTAGAATTGGGGTGCATGATGTGAAATTCCCAAAGAATCAAAAAAAATTATGTTTACAAAATGTGGGAGACAAGCTCCCCCATTTATGTCCAGGAAATTGTTGAGTAGGGAGAAGTGAGGAATATTTAGATAGAAAGAAATACCTAGACGATGAGAGAAAGACAGAAACACAGAATAGACTTGGGAGGACCTGGGTCAATACCCAATGGCCCAGAACTTTATTCAAAGGGGATTTTTATAACAATGCCAAGGGGCAAGGCAAAAGACATCCCCCTGCTAGATACAGCCAAGTGTAGAACCTTCCAAACACCTGGTACCCTGCCCGCCCATGGTCCAATCATCCTCTTATGCAGCCCTGCTGGTAAAGCAAGCTCAGCTCTCACTAGGAAACCTCTGTGGGCTCCAAAAAAAAAAAAAAAAAGATTAAGCTGTCCTCAATTTGATGTATAGACTTAACATAATCCCTGCCAAAGTTCTAGAGAATTTTTCTAGGTATCCACAAATTGATTCTCAAATTCCTTAGGGATGGTAAAGAAGCTAACACAGCCACATAAATTGGAAGAAAACAAAGTTAGAAGGACAATATAATTGGCCTTCTCCATCAATGGGTTCTACATCTACAAATTTAATCAATCGTGGGTGGGTAATACTTAGAAAAATAAATATATCTGGAATGAATATATACAGACCTTTTGTCATTATTTTCTGAATAATATAGCATAATAATGATTTACATAATGTTTAATTGCATGTGGTGTTACAAGCAGTCTATGGGAGAATGTGGACATGTTATCTGTAACAGGCACTTTGTATACTTTATAACAGGCACTTGAACATGGTGTTTTGTTATTTGTCAGGGTCTGAGGCCAAATTCCTTAGGAGTACTAGCAAAGTTCTTCACATGTATCCTGATTTCAAAATCAACTTTGTACCCACTAGCCAGAAACAGTATAGTTCTGGCTACAAGATGAACACATAGATCAGTGAATCAGAAGAAGCAGGAAATAGAGCATTCAGCCTTGTTCAACTGACTTTTTAAGGTGCAAGGAAATTCAACAGGGAAGGAATAATCTTTCCAGTAATGCTAAAATAACTGAATATCATATTGTGGTGATGTACTGTGTGCCCAATAAAGCTTGCCAGAGGATCAGAGGACAGAGCCAGCCACTAGATTAGACATAGAGGCCAGACAGTGGTGGCACACACCCTTGCTCCAATCACTCAGGAGGCAGAGGGCCATCTGGATCTCTGTGAGTTCAAGGCCACACTGGGAAAAGAGCCAAGCAGTTTTGGCACACACCATTAATCCCAGTACTAGGAAAGCACACACACCTTTAACCCCAGGAATGGATGGCATGAGGAAATAGGAACTAAAGCAGTTCAGCTGAGACCCATTTGGGTGAGGACTCAGAGGCTTTCTTTCAGTCTGAGGAAACAAGATCAGCTGAGGAGTTGGTGAGGTGAGGTTGGCTGTGACTTGCTTTGCTTCTCTGAACTTTCAGCTTTCACCCCAATATCTGGCTTTGGGTTTTTTGGGTTTTTTGTTTGTTTTTGTTTGTTTGTTTGTTTTTATTAAAAGACTGTCTAAGATTTGAACTGCATGATATGAAAACAAAACAAGAAAAAGACTTCACAATGCCACTGTTTTTATTCATTCAGAAATATTAGGCAGCTGGTGCATGTGCAGCAATTTAAACAACATTCCTGTACCTCTCTTTTTATTACATTAGTTGACTTTTCTGTGCATATGGGGAGGTCACACATGAAACACAGTGTGCGGAGGGATGTGATAGGACAACTTGCTGGAGTCAGTTCTGTCCATCCAGCATGTGGGGCCTAGGGTTGGAACTCAGGTCATCAGACTTGGCAGAAGACATCTTTGCTTGCTGAGCCATTTCATAGGCCTGTTTCTTCCTTTTAGTGACTATGTCAATATACTGAAACTAAAGGAGTGTAGTAGAATATTATTTTAAGGTGTGTTACTTTTGTTCATGTTGCATTTGTTTAACTCTGTGAAGCTGTGTCACTGTGCCTGTGTAAAACACCTGATGGTCTAATAAAGAACTGAACAGCCAACAGTGAGGCAGGAAAAAGGATAGGCAGGGCTGGCAGGCAGAGAGTATATAAAGAGAAAACTGGGAAAAGAGATCTAAGATCTAGGAGCCAGAGAAGGAGGAGGACTCCAGGAGCCAGCCACCAGCTACACAACCAGCCAACCATAGAGTAAGAAACAAAAAAAGGTATTTGGGAATAGAAAGGGAAAAGTCCAGAGGCAAAAAGTAGTCAGGATAAGTTAAGCTGGCTAGAAACTAAGCCAAGCTAAGGCCGGGCATTCATAATTAAGAATAAGCCTCCGTGAGTGATTTATTTGGGAGCTGGGTGGCAGGCCCCCCCCAAAAAAGAGTAAAATAACAACAGCAATAAGGGAGTACTTCAGTCTTGAAAAATGTAAAAAAAGCTGTAGCAATGTTGCCATAACTTGACTTGTAAGAACAAGATGAAAACCCACCTGACCACAAAACCTAATTGGTGGAGGGACAAAGCCCTCATAAGGACCACTTAACTGTTGGCCAGTTCAACTCAGAGGTCTATATTTGAAGCTTGGGGCTGATTTACTGGCTCATTAACTGTTGTGTGATATTTTTAATCCCAGCACTTGGGAGGAAAAGGCAGGAAGATCAGGAGTTCCACTCTTAAATTCTTATTTGACAGAGAATGGATAGGAGAAAGGAAGTGAAAAGCACTAAATTTATTCAGGTTCGCTCCCCAGCTACTGCTTAACAGGGAGACTGGAGGTGAATGTTCTCATTACACCAAAGCCTGAAGGTTTTCTGTGGAGTGCTACACGCGTCTATCATCTGTTAGTTCCATAGAAACTTTGTAGGCGATTGGAAGGAAAATCATATACACATTGAAAATTGTCAGCTTTTCTTGTTTTAATACAAATGCTTGAAAATGCCTTTTCACTTTTCATGTTTGAAGCTTTATTTCTTTCCATGGGCAAGTCCCAGTCTAATGAACGTGTCTTAACAGCTGTGGCTTGATGAGCAGACGTTCTTGCCGGCTCAGGAGGGCCCAGCCATCACAAGAATCAGAACAGCAGAATCAGTTCTGTCAAGACACCTGCTAAGTTAGATGAGACCATACCTTGGGTTTGACTAGGTTTATTAGAGAGCTGGTTTATCAGCCAGGAGGAAGAAGGGCTTTAATTGCCCTGTGGGTGGCACCAATTGTGTGGTCCTGTGCACCGAAACTCAAGTGAGGTTGAATACCACGTTCTTTCACTATAGAAGGTTTTTCATGGAGTGTAAACACTTTTACAACAAAACTGAGAAGTATCTTTTATTCTCTCTCCCTCTCCTCCGTCTCCCTTCCTTCCTCCCTCCCTCCTTCTCTCTCTTTTCATTTACCTGTCAACAGGGTGTCATAATTTATGCCGAAGAGACAGAATATTAGAGAATAGCTTCGCGTGGCTTACTGTCCACTTGATCATTATGAAAGAGGGTCAGGTTGGATTCCTTTTACAAGAACAGGCTGATTTTATTTTATTTTATTTTTCTATTTTTATTCTCCTTAGCAAAAAAAAAAACCTGTTAATTTCCCATCGTTCAGAAGTTATTTGATCCTTTGGTCCTCCTACCACTGCAAACACTTCATCCTGGACTCTTGCTTCCTGCAAGGTGAGCCGGGTTGTCTAGGCAAAGCGGGCACGGGGGAGAGGGCAGCAACTACGTTTCCCAGCATGCCCTGCTGGGAGCACAGTGGAGCATGGCGTCATCCGGATCACGTGGGGGCGCGTTTCCCGACGCTCTGAGGGATTCCCGCTAGGGTCCCTCCTTAAGCGGAGGGCCCTGCTGGGCCGGGAAAACTACAATTCCCAGCATGCCTTACCTCGGGTGCGCCTGCGTACAGGAGCAACCCGGCGGGCGAGCGGGTTGGTTTAAAGCGCTTTAGTCCCATGGAAACAGACCTGCTGGCTGCGGGACGGAACTACAGGCTGGTAGATGGATTAGGGGTGAGGGCTGGGTCCGGGTCGGTAAAGCGAGGTGGGTGGCGCAGGGGAGAGACCAGGCTGCCACCAGCCCCTTTCTCTCCCAGGCCGAGTCCAGTGCCACCCCCAGGCCTCAAGGGCCTTGGTTTACCGTGCTTCAGCACTCTGCCTGTCTGTGAAAACCACCTCAAGCTCTATTGGCTTTGGTTGAATCATAGCTGCAGGAGGGTGGTGGCCGGTCGCTGAGACCTCTCCATGAGCTGCCTTTCCCTTCCTGGCAAGGCCTTTTCAGCACTTAGGTTTGGTTTCCTTTTGCTTTTTTTTTCTTTTTGGTTTTTTGCGACAGGGTTTCTCTGTGTGGCTTGGAGCCTGCCCTGGATCTCACTCTAGCCCAGGCTGGCCTCGAACTTGCAGAGTGCTTAATGTTTGGTTTTCTACCACTGGTTTTCCTCCCTGGCTGGCTTCCTAGACTAGAGGAGTTTTCATTTGTACATTGTTTCCTGCCTGTGCTGGAATAGACCTTGTTAAATATTTATTGTCACGTTTGTTTGGCACCCACAGCAGCCAAGGCACTATGCTAGGCGCTATAAAACAAACTAACTAGCCCCCCCCCAAACAAAACAAAACAAAAAAAACACCAAAACCCTAAGGACTGTAATCCTGCTTGAAGACATGGTAATCAACATGGGACAACCGATTCTTGGTTTTTCATGGACTCCCCCAGTGATAGGGAGTGATAGGCAGGGGACAGAGGACAAAGGGCATTTCCAACCAGCTGCTTTCCAAGCATTCTTTGGTCCTAGTGTTTTGGCTTTTGGAGATAGAGTTTCTCTGTGTGGCCCTGGCTGTCCTGGAACTTGCTCTATAGACCAGCCTGGCCCCAAACTCAGAGATCCACCTGCTTCTGCCTCCTGAATGCTGGGATTAAAGGCATGTGTCCCTACTGACTGGTTCCAGGCACTATTTGGGACATAACACATATCTGTTAGTTTCCTCTAATAAAAATTGCATGCTTGTCGTCAGTCAGATCCTTTCTGATGCAGACAGCGGATGTCTCCCATGTTTGGAAACGCTTTGGAGACACGCATACAAATGTGTCAGTGCTGCAAATAACATGCTAACTCCTTTGCAATGACTCAGCCAATGGTTTGATGAAGACAGCAGGCGCTTGACCTGCACAGGCCAGGTTAAGACCTCCAGTGCTTAGGAGGAAATTGTATTTTGCAACCTGAAGAGAAGAACCTGCAGCCAGAAGGCAGAAAGAAACATACGAGACCTAAGGGGGGAGGAGTCTGGGGTGTATCACAGTAGGGTGCTTGCCAAGCGCATGTGGTGGTGTGTGCCTGTAATTCTAGCTTTGGGAGGCGGACACCTGAGGATGAGAAGCTCAAAGTCATCTTCAATACACAGTGGGTTTGAGGGCAGCTTGGGCTACACAAGACCCTACCTCTAAGCATAACTAACAAACTAAATAACTAAATAACTAACTAACTAAATAATAAATAGTAACTGTTCCTTAATGAAATATATTCATCTCTACCCACCTTAGCATAGCAGACCCTACCTGGTAAGTGTCCATGTTTTCTGAGGTCTCAGAAAGATTGCTTTTGTCTTTTGTAGTCTCCTTTCTCTCTTTTTCTAAAATTGACACCAGCCAAAAAAAATCTGCCCTTAACACTGTGGGCATTCTCACAGCCTCTGAAGAGGTCCTATCCCGTACCCTTCCTTCACAACTCGTCTTGCAAGCCCATGACTGAACTTGTCTTTTGTCTTTACTTTTGACTCAGAAGCTTAAAATAATAACGCAAGTGTACAGCATCTCAAGATACCGAGTATTGGACTCGATACTGAATAGACAGTTCAGCTGTTAAGAGCACTGGTGTTCTTCTGGAGGGCTTGAGTCCAATTCCTACACACCTACGTGGGTGATGGGTACAGGTCTGACTTCATCCTTCTGCATGTGGCTATCCAGTTATCCCAGCACCATTTGTTGAAGATGCTTTCTTTTCTCCAGTGTATGTTTTTGGCATCTTTGTAAAATATTAAGTGGCTGAAATTATGTGTACTCATGTTTGGTTCTTCTGTGTTTTTGTACCAGTACAATATTGTTTTTATTACTATAGCTGTGTAATAGATCTTAAGTTCTGGAAACATAATCTCTCCAGCGTTGTTCTTTTTGCTTAAGATTGTTTTGGTTCTCTGGGATCATTTGTGGTTCCATATGAGTTTTAGGATATTTTTTTTTCTATTTCTGTGAAGAATGAGATGGGGATTTTGATTGGGATTTTATTTAATCTGTAAATAGCTTTTGGTAAAATGGTCATCTTCACAACATTAATTCTGATCCACTAGAATAGGAAGTCTTTCTTCTGTAGAATATTATTTTAAGGTGTGTTACTTTTGTTTATGTTGCATTTGTTTAACTCTGTGAAGCTGTGTTTCTATCTCTGTCTAAAACACCTGATGGTGTAATAAAGAACTGAATGGCCAGTAGCAAGGCAGGAGAAAGGATAGGCAGGGCTGGCAGGCAGAGAGGATGTATAGAAGGAGAAATCTGGGAGAGGAGAGATCTAGGAGCGAGAGAAGGAGGAGGACTCCAGGGTCAACCACCCAGCTACACAACCAGCAATGGAGTGAGAAAGAAAGGTATACAGAGGCAAAAGACAGATAGGTTAATTTAAAGTTATGAAAAGCTGGCAAGAAACAAGCCAAGCTAAGGCTGAGCATTTATAATTAATAATAAGCCGCTGTGTGTGATTTATTTGGGAGCTGGGTGACAGGCCCCCAAAAGAGCAAATACAATAACACCTTCCATTTTTTAGTGCCTTTGTCTCTTTCTTCAGAGGTTTAAAGTGTAGAGGTCCTTCACTTTCTTAGTTAGGTTTATTCCTATGTTTTTTTTGTTTGTTTGTTTTTGTTTTTGTTTTTTTTTTTTAGTGTATTGTGAATGGGAATGTGTCCATGGTCTTCTCTGTATGTTGGTAGTATATAGAAAAGCTGTTCATTTGTGGAAGTTTATTCTGTGTCCTGCCATGTTTCTGAATTTATTTATTGTTTCTAGAAGTTTTCTGGTAGAAATTTTTGGGATCTCTGTAGTATTATATCATCTGCAAAAAGAGATAGTTTGAGTACTACTTTCCCTATTTGTTTTCATTTAATTGCTTTCTCTTGCCTGTTGCTCAAGCTGATACTTTGAGCACAATGTGGGGATAGTGGACATTGCTGTCTCATTCCTGACTTCAGTGTGATTTCTTCAAGATTTTCTCCATTTAGGATGATGTTGGCTGTGAGTTTCTTGCACGTAGCTTTTATTGTGTTGATGTGTGTGTGTGTGTGTGTGTGTGTGTGTTTTCTCTAGCCCTACATTCTCTAGAACATTTATCATGATAGCATTTTGGACTTTGTCAAAGGCTTTTTCTGCATCTATTGAGATCATATGATTTTTGTCTTTAAGTCCAGTGATGTGGTTTATTACATTTATTGACTTGTATATGTTGAACCATCCCTGCATAAAGCCAACTTGGTCATGATGTATAACCTTTTTGATGCATGTCCATATTCTGTTTACAGTATTTTATTGTATATTTTTGAGTCTATGTTCATCAGGGATATTAGTCTTTAGTCTGTCTTCCTTCTTTCCTCCCCTTCCTCCCTCTCTCCCTCCCTCCCTCCTTCCTACCTTCCTACCTTCTTCCCTCCCTCCTCCTCTTACTCTTCCTCCTCCTCCTTCATTTTTGCATCTTTACCTAGTTTGGTTAATAGAATGTTATTTGTACAAAGAGTGCTCCTTATGTTTCTATTTTTTAAAATAGTTTAAGGATTATGTCTGTAGTTTGAAGACTGTTCTTTGAATGTCTGTTAGAATTCTGCAGGAAATCTGAACTCTTTTTGGCTGGAAAACTTATTACTATTAGAATATCCTCATTTGTTATGGGTTTGTTTTGGTTGTTGACTTCTTAGCTTAATTTTGGTGGTTTGCCTGAATCTAGAAATTCATCTGTTTCTTTTGGCTTTCCCAGCTTAATGTAGTGCAGGTTTTAAAAATATTCCCTTACAATATTACAAATTTCTTGTTGTCATTTGTCATGCTTCCCTATTCATTTTTTATTTTGTCAATTTGGGTCCTGGCTCTCTCTTTTGGTTAGGTGGGCCAAGGGTCTGTCAATATTGTTTACCTTTTCAAAAGAACCAGTCTTAGATTAGATGATTCTTTGTATTTTTTGGTTTTTTGTTGTTTCTATTTCATTGATTTCTCTTCTGATTTTTATTATTTCTTGCATTGGCTGTGTCTGGATTTGGTTTGTTTTTCTTGTTTTTCTAACTTTTTGAGTTGCATCTTTAGTTACTTAGTTGTGCTCTTTCTGAGTTTTTTTTTAAATGTAGGCAGTTAGAGCTATGAATTTTTCTCATAGGATGGCTTTCATTATGTCCTAGAGGTTTTAGTGTCTTGTGTTTTTATTTTCATTTATTTACACTAAGTATCTCTTTCTTGATTTCTTCTTTTACCATTTCTTTATTCTTTAATGAGTTGTTTAATCCCTATGAGTTTGTATATTTACTAGAGATTTTTTTCTTTTTGCTGTCAATTTTAAATTTTATTGCATTATGATCAGATAGAACATAAGGAGTGATTTCATGTTTTTGAGTTTGTAAAGATCTGTTATTGTATCTCAGGATGTCATCTATTTTTAGTTCTGCTTCTATGTGCCACTGAGTAGAATGTGTAATCTTTGGTGTTTATGTAGAATATACTGTAGATAATAAGTCTATTTGCTATATGATACCAGTTAGTTCTCATGTTTCTGTTTATTTTTTGTCCAGATGACCCATCTATTTTAGAAAGTAGGACATTGAAATCACCTACTATTAAAAGGTCAAAGTTAATCTGTGTTTTTAAATCCAGAACTAGATTTTTTTTTAATGAAATTAGGCACCCTTGAGTTTGATGCATAATATGTTTAGTCTCCCCTTGATTAGAATGAAATGTCCCTTTTTATCTCATTTGATTGGTTTTAGTTTAAAGTCTATTTTATCAGATATTAGGATGGCAATGCTTGCCTCCTAGTATCCTTTGATTGGAGTACTTTTGTAAATCCTTTTACTCCAAAATAGAACCTATCTTTACGATGTGTTTCATGTAGGCAACAGATGGATTTATTTCTTGATCGATTCAGCCAGTTTATATCTTGTGATTAGAGAATTGAGGACATTAATATTTAAAGTTGTTATTGAAAAGTGTGTATGTGTGTTTGCTTTTTGTTTTTTTGAGACAGTGTTTCTCTGTGTAGCCCTGGCTGCCCTAGAACTCACTCTATAGACTAGGCTGCCCTTGAACTCAGAGTGTTGCTTGCCTCTACTTCCCAAGTGCTGAGATTAAAAGCATGTGTCAACCCCATCCAGCATTTGAAATGTGTGTGTTAATTGTGGTCACTGTATTGTTGATTTGGGGTGGTGGTTTTTTTTGTGGGTTTGGTGGTATTTTGTGTTTTAATAATTATAGTTTTGTATTCTTTGCACAGTCTCTTTGATGTGCATCTTCCACTCTCAGCCTGAAACAGTGCTTCCTATGTGTGCAGGCATTTGCTCTCTTCGAGTTCTTTCACTTATCTGTTTCTTTGTATCTTCTTTAAATTCCTCAAATTCTTTGATGAAATTGAAATTATGATTTCCTTTTAAGTTCTGTGTAGTTGGAGACCTTCTCTCCAGCACCCGCCAAGCCCTATTAGTCCATCAGCCCACTTATAAAATACTCACTCAGACACTTATATTATTTATAAACTGTACGGCCATGGCAGGCTTCTTGTTATCTACTTCTTCTATCTTAAATTAACCAATTTCTATTAATCTATATTTTGCCACGTGGCTTGTGGCTTACCAGTACCTTACATCTTTCTTGTCATGGCGGCAGCTGGGTGGAGAGACACCGCCAGCTGGCCGTGTCTCTCCACCCAGCCTTCCACTTCCCACAATTCTCCTCCTCCTTGTCCCGCCTACCCTATCCTTCCTGCCTGGCTACTGGCCAATCAGCACTTTATTTATTTTAACCAATCAGAGCAACACATTTGACATTCAGAACATCCCACAGCAGTTCTGTGTCCTGGAGTTCATCTAGGTAATTCTCATTGGCAGACATTTCTACTGGAGTGGTAGGTTTTGTAGAGAAGATACTGGCTTGATCTTTCCCATTGTCTGTATTCTTGTAAGGAGACCTGGGCATATGGATTGTTCTCTGTAATGCACCTTTGGCTGTCCTACCAGCCAGCTCCCAAATAATGACATGGAGACTTCTTGTTAATTATGAAAGCTTGGCCCATAGCTTAGGCTTGTTCCTAACTAGCTCTTATAACTTAAATTAACCCATTTATATTAATCTATGTTCTATCACATGGCATTACCTCTCTTCCATCTTGCACCTTTTGTTTCCTCTCCATGATTCCTGGCATCTCTTATGTGTCTAGATTCTCTTCCTCTTCCTTTCTCTCTCTGGAAAACCTGTCTATATGCTGTGGATGATTTGTTGGTAAATAAAACACTGATTGGCTAGTAGCCAGGTAGGAAGTATAGGCGGGACTAACAAAGAGGAGAATTGAGAGAACAGGAAGGAGGAGGGGAGACGGAGAGCGGCCGCAAGAACAAGGAAGATGTAAGGTACCAGTAAGCCACAAGCCATGTGGCAAAGTATAGATTAATGGAATTGGGCTGTATATAAGAGTAAGAGCTAGACAATGGTAGGCCTGAGCTAACGGCCAAGCAGTTTAAATAATATAAGTGTCTGTGTGTTTATTTTATAAGTGGGTTGTTGGACTAACAGGGCTTGGTAGGGGCTGGAGAGAAGGTCTCCTGCTACACCAATACCTCCTGCCTACCTATTGACCGTTCAGCTTTTTATTACACCAATCACAGCAAATACATCTTTACACAATATACAAATATCCCACAACATTTCTCCATTTTTGTCTAAATAAAAAGGAAAAGTTTTAACTCTAACATAGCAAAACTGTACACAATAAGAACAGTTAGGAATTACATCCACAATGTCCAGTCCATTTGTATTTGGCAAATTTAGAGAAAGATTATTCTCTAACCTATCTTAGTGAGTCCAAAGTTTTGTACCTAATTCACTTTCTATCCTACCTTGTATTACCGACCCAAAACTATCCTTTTAGACCTCAAAGCATTTTCTTAGATAAACAATTTAAGCTTTTATGTTTCTTTACCTTATATACTTTCTATCTCTCATGTAACTTTTTGTTTCTGAATTTGGTAACAAGGAAAATTGTAACTATGACTATCTTATCTTCAACTCTATCAGCAACCCAAGGAAGATATAATATTACCCAAGTAAACAGGAAGTGCAGAGCAAACAACTTCTAAAACTATAGAAATGACAAAGACAGCCACCCAAGATTCCTCTGCAATGTTGGGGGCATCCATCTTTGGCCTACAGACCTAGAATATCTGACTAACTTTTCTGTAAAGCAGGAATTTTGAAGAACTGTCCTACTTTGTCTTGGCAAAATTCAGCTGTCACCTTCTTTTGTGTCCTGCTTGTCCAATTTGGGCAGCATAATGTCAGTAATTGAGGCAAGGGCAATGCCCAATGACTAACTTTGTCATAAAGAAAGCAAACTCCATATGGAGGTTCTTCAATGCCCAGCATCCTTTTTTGAAGTAGATTGGTATGTACTGCCAGGAGCAGGTGAGTCTCAATGTGATGAAAAGCCTTGGCATTTCCCTGTCATGAAAAGTCTTATGCTATTAAAACATCTTAAATTCTCTAAAATATAGCTCTGTATGACCTTGAAAGCATACCTAGCATGAATATAAGTTTGATTGTTATAGATAACTAACTACTAACCTGTGTTTCTTAATTATCTTAAATGGTTTATAATATTAGCTTTCAAGGACTAGAACTTTACATTTTTAAATAAGTTGTATAGGTACAATGGCTTAAACAAGAGTAGAAATGCACACATATGTATTTTGTATATTATATATGTATATATATATATATATACACATATATAGTATAAAAATAACCCTAAATTTTATCAGTATACAGAAATCCATACCATTGTAAAACATTTGAGACTAGTGGTTGTTTAAAATAGATTCCCATCATTTATATATTATGTCCCCCTTTTTTTCTCTTCAGAGAGAGGTCCCTGATTCTAATTTTTATATTATTTTTCTGACCATTACCAATAACAAAAACTTGTAACCAACCCCTCTAAATGATGACAAACATCCATAAACCACCAAAGGACCGAAAACCACCCATCCCACCTCTTTGGAATGAGGGTATCATATTCTCTAGACTGATTCCTGTTGTCTGGCAATGGCATCTTTAGGAGACACTGAGAAAATTGGAATACTGGTCAAGTCCTGGAAAGATAGCTGTATTATTTTGTGTTTATCCAGCCAAGACTTTAGATAAGGTCTACACTTTGCTATCACACAGAATAGTTTGTGAGTTTGGACCATCTCATCCAGCAGCTTTGAAGTTGTTCTGTTTGCAGAATTTTGAGGAAACGATAACAGAGGCATTCTCAGAGGCTTCATTGATGTCTGGTTTTTTGTTTTGTTTTGTTTTGTTGTTTTTTCTGAAAACACAAACTTTTAAAGGTAACATATGTATCTGCATTAATACAAGTATGGAATGTGCAGTGTGCACAAGTCAGTTAAAGATTTTTTTTATTTTATGTTTGACCAGGTAAAAGGCATCTGTTAACTTTATAAGTTTGTTTGGACTGTATAACCAAACCTCTATCCATGCTATATGAAAGGATGTATGTAATAATAAGTCATGAAGACTCTGTAGCCAACAAGATTTGTCATGTCTCAGAGCTGTTCCCATAGTAGAAGAATCAGCATACATGTCACCTGTTCTGTAGTCTTTCTTGATTTCTGTTTTCATGTCTATATCCAAGATTTTCAGGTCTCCCCAATCAAATCTGATGTTCATTAATTTTGAAGAGAACCATAACCTTTTGTTTCCTGTGGAAACTAAGGCATAATCTCTCCCCCAATGTAACATATTTTCTGACTTCCATTTTGAAGTTAAGACATTCTTAAAATATATAGGTTGGTTTAATTAGCCATTTCCATAACCCAATGTCTATGAACAGCTATTGCTTTTATACTTTAACATTTAAAAACTACAAAGTCGCTGGGAGGTGGTGGCACACGCCTGTAATCCCAGCACTCAGGAGGCAGAGGCAGGTGGATCTCTGTGAGTTCGAGGCCAGCCTGGTCTACAGAGTGAGTTCCAGGAAAGGCGCAAAGCTACACAGAGAAACCCTGTCTCGAAAAACCAAAACAAACAAACAAACAAACAAACAAAACCCTACAAAGTCAAAAAAGCACCACACAGGATCCAGATGCCCTGTGTATTTCCCATCTTTATTCTTCTTACATTACTTTATCTTTTATTTAAAGAATTTATTATTTTTAATTATATATTTAATTTCTTCTATAACTGTACTGATTTTCTTTAACATCTAAGCACATTTTAAGCATACTCTACTGTTCAAAGGTGTTTTGGGTCTAGACCTGACTATCTGCACATCTGCAGCATTCTCTGAATACAAAACAAACCTTAAATGGCCATGTCAGGCTGGCACCACCCTCTCTTGGTTCCCTGAGAGCCTAGCCTCATGCTGGTGCATTTACCACCCAGCTCTGGGAAGCTGTTGTGTCCATGATACTGCAGGCATTTTACCTAGCACATCGGCTGCTCAAGTGCTCTGTTGTACAATAGGGAATCTTAAAAGATCCCCAGCTCTGTACACTGAGCCTACACAGGAGACCATTTTTCTCAGGCCCCATGTGGATATTTGAGCCTCCATGTTGGACACCATATGTAGTTTGTATGTCAGTCTAATGCCTGCACATGAATCTACTGATATTTTAGTTATTGTCTGCTGCCCCACAGCCCCTCATTCAGTGCCCCAAAGGCCACTCTCATGCCGCACTGTGGTGAGGCTTCTGGTCTCTCAGCCCTGGCTCTGCTGCAGCTGTGATATATAGATTTAAATTAAGTCTATCATTCTATTTATCAATAAGACTCAGAAGTCAAAGGCTAGGGTGAAAACTTGCTAGCTAGAGAGGCTGAGTAGCAACTGGCTAACCTTGTTTTTCTGTCAGAGACAGTGCAAGAGACACATTTCATTCCAGAACTAAGAGGAAGCTCAAACTCCAGTCCCTGCCCTTTCCTTCCTGTGTGCCTTCTCTATCCAAATTTATGACTTCTCTATGGGTAATTCCAGTCAGCTAGTGGCTCCACCCCCTAACTCAGGGTCTAACTATTGGGCAGTCTCAGGGGTGTCAGAGTGTGATCAAAATATTCCACAACAGTTCTGAGTTTATTATGGACAGAGAAGGTTGGGGAAGCAGAGTAGGTATGTGTGTGTGGAGGGGGCAGATTAGGTCTAGAGGTTGGAAATGGCTTGGGGTGTAATGAAGTCAGGTAGACAGGGGACTGGGGTTGGTATACAAGGATGTGTTTTCTGTTCCAAGCCTAGATCTGTCTAGTGAAAGGTTGGATATGATGTGTGAGATCCCTGTTTTGGGATCCTGGACCAAATGTTGCACCACGGTGTAACTAGGCTAGTGCACTGGTTGTGGGACCCAGGCTAAATGTGGTTGTTGGTCAAGTTAGGCTGGGGCAAAGGAGGTGAGACCCAGGGTAGACCCTGGAGGAAGGGAATGTGGGAAGTCTGGTACAGAGTCTAGTTTTATCGTGTGTGTGTGTGTGTGTGTGTGTGTGTGTGTGTGTGTGTGTGTGTGTGACAGAGAGAGAGAGAGAGAGAGAGAGAGAGAGAGAGAGAGAGAGATGATATAGATAATGTGACTAAACAGTATAGTTTAAGTTTTCCTAGTTTTCAGTTCCTAGCATAGGATTTTGAATAGATATCTACATATTGTGTATGTATTTACCACCCCCTTCACTCGATATTTTTTGTGATTTGGATATTACTGTAGTGCATTTTTTTTTACTGTGTATCGTATTCTTTTGCACAATCTTGAATGGTCATTTGAGTAATTATAGTTTAGAACTATTATAAGTGATGTTTCTCTCAACATGCTTATACAAACAGTCTGGTATGCATATGAAAAGTGAACGAGCAGTTTGTTGTTTCTAATAAAATCTTGTGCCAGTTTTTATTATTGCTATTGTCAAGCATCCACATTTAGGACTAAAGCAGCACTCATTCTGTGCTCCTTTGCAGAGACAATGACACATAGGTGTTCTAAAGGTATTATCTTTTAGCTGGGATGTTAGCAATTAAAGATAAATTCTTTGCTTTTAAGGTTCTATTTATTAGCCTGGCTACAGAGCTGTGACTCAGGGACTCAGACTGTGGGCGTGTGTATAGCATTTTGCTGCAGTGTTTGGGCTTATCAGATCCAGAGGATGGGATGAATGAGTAACTGCAATCAAAGTGAGAGCCTTTGACTTTAAGCTTCACTTCGGCAGGTACATGCATTGGATGCCAGTCTTATCTCACACTCCTTTAGCACCCCCCACCCCCACCCCACCCCGTTACTGAGGGTCTTCTTGCTGACTGCCAGGGCTGCCCTGTCATTGCTCAGCATCCCATGCCACAGCTGCTTCCAAGGGCTCTGAAACTTGACATTGATTTTTGTTTCCCCACGGTAGGGTGAGGCATATGTCATGGGGGTGGTTGTTGGGCAGGAGAGTTTTCAGATGCCCTATGGCCCGTCACTAATACATTCCTAAAACTAGGTTTGTTTCAGAGTGCACCCTTACAGTGGCTCCCTGGTCAGTGTCCACTCTCACATGTTCCTGTTCACCATATAACAAACTCTACCTACCTTCTACTCTGTGTTCTCCCTATCTCCTCTGAACTCTTTTGGTGACGCTCATAAGGACTGGGGAACTGAGGGGAGGCCTGAGGGGGATTCTGGTCTTGCAGTCTGTTGTTTTGTTTACCTCTTCCTTCTACAACCAGAACACCACAGTGTTGGTGATGCTTGTCACTGGGAATGCCGTGAGCAGGGACAGGAATTGAATCTTAGAACTGTGCTGTATTTGGAGTCAGCAATCAGAAGATAGAGGATTAAATCCCCCAAATCTGCTTTGCCTTCTCAGCTGCAGCTAGAACCCTTGGTAGGAAATGGAAAAAGAGCCAATAATTCTAACATTGAGTCTTCTGTGTGGCAAGTGGTAATCCTTGCCTCTGAGATAAACGCTTGCACAGACTTTCACATTTTGCTCGTTATTGTCCCTCTGAAATGAGATTTTCATACTTGGAGGCCACTGAGTCTCACTTCCTGAGCCCTCCAGCCCAGTAAAGGTATCCAAGCAGATTCCTTTCCACAAGTGTCCCTTACAGAGAATACAGAGTATCATTGTTGCTTCCCCATCCTTATCCCGGTTTTTCCCATTTTGGAATAGGAATATTTACTCTTTGCCATTCTATGTTTGAAGTGTGCAACTTGTTTTGAACTCACAGTTAAGAGGCTTTGGATGGGGACTTTTTAAAGTTACGCTGAATGGATTTTATACTGTAAAATGGTCACGATGGCTTAAAAGCAATGTTTTGGTGTCACATTGACAAGGAATGGAATTCTGAGAGTTAGTGTTACTAATTTAACAGAATCTAGAATAACCTAGAAGATGGCCATCTGAGCCATGTTCCTGGGTCATTTTCTCAATAAGACTGGGTGGCATGTTGGCGCCCACTAGGTTTCCTAGTGGCTGTACCCAGCAGGACTGCATAAGAGGTTGATTGGACCACGGTCCTGGGTACCAGGTGACCGTAACTAGCAAGGGGGAGGTCTTTTGCCCCACCCCTTGGCATTGTTATAAATAGACCTTTGGAATAAAGTTCTGGGCTGGTGGATAAGGATCCTGTGTTTGTGTTCTCTCTCTCTCTCTCTCTCTCTCTCTCTCTCTCTCTCTCTCTCCCTCTCCCTCTCCCTCTCCCTCTCCCTCTCCCTCTCCCTCTCCCTCTCCCTCTCCTTCCCTCCCCTTCCTCTCTCCCTCCCTCCCTCCCTCCTTCTCTCCTTCCCTCCCTCTCCCCCTAAGTCTCTTATCCCTCATTCCTCAAGAGTTCCTGGAGTAAATAAGTATGGGGGCTGGTCCCCTAAGTGGCACCATCCCTTGACCAGAGATTTGGAGTATAAAATGGAGAAAGAGAGTTTAATTGCTGGGTTTCTTCTCTGAGGTTATGGAAACAGTGTTGCCAGCTGTTTTGAGCTTCTGTCTTGACTTCCTTGCTACGGTGTACCTTGTACTGTGGAAGAAAGTGAACCCCTTTCCCTCCTAAGTTGTTGGCGCTCCAGTGTTTTATCATAGCGGGGAGAGCAGAGACTAGGATGCCTGTGAACCAGGTCTCTGTTTCTATGTAAGTACTGCATGGCCCGCTTAGCTACTTTTCAACTATTGTTACAGAGCACCAACAACTTAGAAAAGAAAGTATTTAATGTGGGACCCAGAATCCATGACTGTTGTGTTGGAGAGCATGATAGGCAGATAAGCAGGATCCTGGAGCAGTAGTCGAGAGCTCACAAATCCATCCACAAGCAGGAGACAGAGAAAGCTAACTGGGAAAGGTTTGTGACACCTCAAAGCCCACCCCAGTAACCCAATCATCCAACAAGGCCACACCTCCTAATCCTTCCCAAACAGTTCCACCAGCTGGGAACCAGGCACTCAAACTGATGAGCCTATGGGGCCATTCTCATTCAGACCTCCACAATGGCTGACTGCAGGAGAGCTTTGCAAACTTGGCCTCATATGAGAGAAAGAAATGATTAATTTGACATTAATACCTGTAAAGAGTTTTTGCTCATATTATGAAAATAAGGTTGCAAGATGTTTTTGAGCACTGCTGCTTCAGTGTAGACAAACAGTGAGCTAATAATTATATTTGCTTTATTTGTTGTGTACAGTGTATCCATTTGTGGTTTGTGTGCATTTGGAGGTCATAGGTCAGCCTCAGGTCACTTTGTTTTTTGAGGCAGGATCTCTCACTTGCCCGGGAATTTACCAATTAGATTAGGCTGGCTAGCCCGTATGCTCCAGGGAGTCTTGTCTCTGCTTCCCAGTGCTGTGCTCATATATACACAGCCACCATATCCAGCTTTTTCATGGGTTTTGGAGCTTGAATTCAGGTCAAGGAAGGAAATCAGAAAGCCTGCTATTGTAGACATTCTCACTCTCCGTTTCCTGGCCACTGTATTATGAGCTGCTTTGCTCTACAACAGCCTTCTCATGATGCTGGGATGAAGCCTCTTAGTTTGTGAGCCAAAGTAAGTCGTCCTTTTAAGTTTTTCTCAGTGATTTGTTGTAGCAACAAAAAGTCGAATCCATCACCGTAAGGGAGAAGGAGTTCTTGTAGCTCATATTCTCATAGTTTTGGGTCTGTGGTCACTTGCCCCATCACCGTGGTCCTGTAGCAAGGCAGAACACCATGCCAGGGTAGCAGAGCACCACCACTCTCTGGGAAGCAGTGGGAGAGATAAGTGGAAAAGAGGCAGGTGGTGCCCTTGACAGACACACGTCCAGTGTCTACTGCTGCCTCTAATGAGCTGTTGCCTCCTAATAGCTCATTCAGTGTAAGTTCATCAAAGATAGCCCTGTGATGGAGTTAGTCTCCTCAAGATCAACCTTCAATAAGTGGATCCACCAGGCTGGATACCAAGGCTTCAGCATCAGTTGTTTGGAGGACACTTAATAAACTATGCTGTTATAATGGGAATAAGTAGTAACAACAGAGAAAGCTCCCTCAGAAGTCTTAGGTCCCTAGTATGTGACCAGTAAAAGCAAATAGGGTAGACTAAAATGTGATAGCAAAGTACTTAACAATCTCAATAACTTACCACAGCTACATAGGTCTCCTGTTCACTCATTTAATGTCATGAGTGTTTCACTGTGGGACCCTGGCCCATGGAACAAATCTCCCTGAGATGTTGCTTATCTCATAAAGGAGAGTGAAAAAAAGATGTTGAATGAGAAGTTGGCTTTAAAGCTTCTCTTCATATTTGAGCAAAATAGGACACATATCTATTCCCTAGTAAATAAGACAGGACATATAATCCTCTCAAGAAAGGGCCAGTGACTGTTTCCAACAGTAAGGGAACCTCCCATGCTAATATTGTAACCTTGTGACCTTAGGTGCATATGGAAACTACAGTGTACCGACCAGTCCTGTCTCCAACCCACGTCAACCCAACAGCTTCTGAAACCTTCACAGTACTTCAGCAGAAGATGAGAACTGTTGAGGAGCAGACCAGTTCCCTGAGAGATGACCTACTAATGCTGGGCTGTGCTGACAAACGGTAACAGAAAGTTAACTAGATTGCTGCTGCAGTATAAAGAATTTTAATCTGATGCTTAGCAAAATGCCGATGAGGTAGATGATTCTGGAAAACACGTTTCCGTGTGAACTTTGACACAAACATATTTTTAGATAGAGTTGTCATTCTGTGATAGAGTGTGTCTTTGTTACTTCTCTGTTGTTGTAATAAAACACCTTGGCCAAGGCGACTTATAGAACAAATGGCTTACTTGGGGCTTACTGTTCCTCAGGGCTGTGAGTCCACGATGGTGGACTGGAGGTAGAGAGTGGCAGGCAGCTGGAGCAAGAGCTGGGAGCTCACTTCTGGAACAACCACCAGGAAACAGAGGAGATACTGGGAATGGCAGGAGCCGTTTGAAACCTCAGAGTCCACCCTCAGCGACACACTTCCTCCACCAAGTCCACAGCTCCTAGCCTCCCCACACAGGGCTATCATTCCCGAGTCTGGTATTCAAATGCCTGAAACTTAGGCTCATTCAGAGCACCACCAGATGTTAGTCAGATCTTTGTTGCTATTACAAAATACCCCTGAGGCCATCTTAAGGGAGGAAGGATCTGCTGTTGGCTCACCATTTCAGAAGTTTGAGTTCTTGGTGCTTAGCCCTGTCACTGTGGCAGAGAAGACTTGGCAGAGTAGACCTAGTACCTCCTGGCAGCAGAGACAATGGTGTTAGGAGAGTGGGAGAAGACAGATTTGCTTTAGCAGTCCCCAGCTCCTCATGGTGTCTTCAGTGTGAACTCATCTACAGTAACCCAGTTCTGTTACCTTTCCATGGGTGGGTCCATCAGCTGGGTACCTGTGCCTTTAACATTTGAGCCCATGAGGAGCACTGTATATACAAGCTGTAACATATAGCCACAAACACTATTTTAGATCTTATTTGGAAATCATTTAAAAGAAAAACTGAAATGATTCAGACCTTTAATTTGGTCTTCATTTTTTTTTCTCATATGTATTATAAATTAAAAGGCAGGCTTGAAATCCTTAACTATTTCATGCTTTAGAATGAGAAACTATTACAGAACTGTTTTTCCCCTGTAGTGCTAAAGAATTCTTTGTTGTTTTAAAGCCAGTTGGCATGTTAATAGTAAGGGTTATACGTGTTTATGCAGCCAATATAGAATTTACTGGTGTGATCTGTTTTAGAAAGGTCATAAGTATTTTCTGAGTGTCTCAAATTAAAACATAATAGTAGTGTAGTTGCTATTGTAGGGCACATAAATTACTTTTATCATTTAAAGATTAAATTTGGTATAAATGCTGAGTATTTTGATAAAACAATAAGAAATTGTATTATGTTTAAATATATTGCTTCTATGCTAACTTTAATTTCTAAGTTACCATTATAAAATTAATATTTACCATGTTTTTTGTGTCACATTTTGTGTTGATTGACATAAGAAGGTTTTCTTTATTAAATTTCAGAATAAAATAAACAACCAAAGGGCTGGAAAAATGGCTCAGACTAAACTGTTTGCCATTCAGTATGAGGGCCTGAGTTCAGATCCCAGCACCCACTCCCACATGCACATTCCCCATCCCATCCCTCTAAGGCCCCTCAAAGCTGGGCATATCAGTGTCTGCAGTCTGAGAATGTGGAGACAGGAGGATTGCTGGCCAGTCAGTCTAGCCTAATTGGTGAGTTACAATTTCAGTGAGAGACTCTGTTTCAAAAGCTAGGGTAGAGATTGAGGAAGTCACCAAGTGTCAACCCCTAGCCTGTGCACACATGCGTGGCCAGTTGGGGTCATAGATGAATGCTGCTGCATTTTGTGTGG
Source organism: Onychomys torridus (assembly GCF_903995425.1). Lineage (NCBI taxonomy): Eukaryota > Metazoa > Chordata > Mammalia > Rodentia > Cricetidae > Onychomys > Onychomys torridus. The sequence goes on from NC_050465.1 coordinate 39,661,032, forward strand.
CTGCTGGGGTTCTGACTCAGGACGTGGGTTTTTCTCTTACAAGGCAGCACTTGACTTGGGGAGCCATGTCGCCAGGCCCCTCTGGATTGTCTTCTACACACAATTGTCTTTGGCAGACAGGACAGATTAATTTCTTTTCTGAGTTCGGTGCCTTTTATTTTATTGTTCTTCTCCAACTCTCTGCTGAATACTTGTGGTGAAATTAGACATCTTAGTCTTTACTCCATACCTTAGAGGAAAGCCTTCAGCGTTGAGGAACATTCATTCTATGTGTTGTTTATTGGCAACTTTTTACGAAGAATGTTGGGTTTGTCAGTTTTTACCCTGCAATTATTGAAACAATCATATGGTTTTTTCTTGTCAGTGCTTTGCAACAGAAGAGGAATAGGGCAAGCCAGCTAGGAAGGTTGAGCTGTTAGATTTGTGTTCCAGTTCCTCTATTCCCAGGGTGAAGCTGAGAGCAGACATTTGTGTTGTCCGCTCCAGCTTGCGAGAGCGTCTGTGTCTGGAGTCTCTGCTCTCGTTTGCACTGCACCCCTGATCCTGGGAAACTGTTTGGAAGCAGCTCCCATGTCCACCTCTTTATTTTTGGTGGTCTAGGGACATTCAGAAATGCAGAACCCCATCGAGTCCCAGAGCTAGGTGTTAAAGACATAGAGTGGGGACACTCGGGCCTGGACTCATCTCAGCAAGGATCTGTAGAACTGTAGCTGTCACCACATGAGGCTGGGGAAGACCAGGTGCTGTGCTCCCTACAGGCAGTTGGAACTCTGTGGTTTGTTTGCCTCATGACTTCCTGTCTTAGTCAGGGTTTCTATGGCTGTGAAGAGACACCACAACCAGGGCAACTCTTAGAAAGGAGAACATTTAATTGGGACTGGCTTACAGTTTCAGAGGTTTGGTCCATTATCATCATGGCAGGGACACATGCAGTCAGGCAGGCAGGGTGCTGGAGAAGAGCTGAGAGCTCTACATGTTGATCCACAGGCAGTAGAGAATGAACTGACTCCCACAATGAGCATAGCTTGAGCTTCTGACACCTCAAAGCCCATCCCTACAGTGACACACTTCCTCTGGAAAGGCCCAACCTACTCCAATGAGTCCACACCTCCTAATAGTGTCAGTCCCTATGGGCCAAGTATTCAAACACATGAGTCTATGGGGGCCATTCCTATTCAAACCACCACATTCCACTCCCTGGCTCCCATAGGCTTGTAACCATAACATAATGGAAAATGCATTTAGTCCAACTCCAAAGGTCCCCATAGTCTATCACAGTCTCAACAATGTTCAAAGGCCCAAAGTTCAAAGTCTCTTCATGTAATCTCTTAACTGTAATCCCCTGTAAAATCAAAATTAAAAAAAAAAATCCAACAGATCACCTACTTCCAACATAGGATATACACTACTGTTCCAAAATGGAGGAAAGGGAGTATAGTGAAGAAATACTGGACCAAAGCAAGACCAAAAACCAGCTCAGAAAACTCCAAACTTTGCATCTCCATGCCTGATGTCAAAATGCTCTTCAGATCTCCAGCTCCTTTCAGCTTTGTTGACTGCAACACACTTCTTTCTCCTGGCCTGGTTCCACTTCCTTGACAGGTATCTCATGACTCTGGCATCTCCAACATCTTGGGTTTCCAAGGCAATCCAGGCTTTACCTTCACAGGTTCACACAATGGCCTCTCTAGGCCTCCATGCAGGGACACCCCAACACATGGCTGGCCTCAGCAGCTTTACTTAGTTGAGGAGGAAGATTCCATGACCCCTGTCTTCCCATGACCTTTCTTCTATCCTTGACTCTAACGCCAAGACCAGATGGCCGAAGCTGCCAAGTTTTACTGCCTTTACTGGGGTGGGAACATGGTCCCCTTGCTCAAATGACATCTTCATCAACCTTTTGTTTTTGATGGTTTCCTTCACTGCCTAAACTAGGCCTTGCTGGAACTTGCTCTGTAGACCTTCTGAGTACTGGGATTAAAGATGTGCACCACCACACTGGACCTAAGCTGTTCTTTATATTCCATTTCCTAGTCTATTTATCACCTTGAACACAGGACTTAGCTTCTTTCCACTTCCTGGTGACCCTTTTCTCCTTAGTCTGTGCAGTTTGTATTTTAACTTACTTAGCTTGCTTCTTTTCATTCTAAATCTTCATTAGCGTTAACATGTTAGTTATTAACCCACATGACAGTCTATTCTAGGCTGTTTTGAGATTTACTCTACTAATGAATTAATACAAATTTCTTCACTTTAGCCTCAGGCAGACTCTTCTGACAAGGGCAAAAGCAGCCACATTCTTCACCAAAATATCACACACAAGAATCTCTCTCTAGGCAACATACTAAACTTCTCTGAAACCTCTTGAGCCAGATCCCACAGTTCAAATCACCCTCAGCACCACTGTCTTCTGTGTTTCCACTACTATGGCCCATTAAGCCCTACAGTGTTTAACTGCTTTTCTAATCCAAGCTCCCAAAGTCTACATTCTTCCAAAGAAAAGTGTGGTCAGTCCTATCACAGCGATACCCCAGTCCATGGTACCAACTTCTGTCTTGGTTAGGGTTTCTATTGCTGTGAAGACACCCCATGACCATGGCAACTGTTATAAAAGGAAAACATTTAGTTGGTACTGGCTTACAGTTTCAGAGGTTTGGTTCATTATCATCATTGTGAGAAAACATGGCAGCATGCAGGCAGGCATGGTGCTGGAGAAGGAGCTGAGAGTTCTACATCTTGATCTTCAGGCAGTAGGGAGTGAACCTACTCCCACACTGGGCATAGCTTGAACATTTGAGACCTCAAAGTTGCCTCCAAAGTGACATACTTCCTCCAACAAGGCCATACCTCCTAATAGTGCCGCTCCCTATAGGCCAAGCATTCAAACATATGAGTCTATGAGGCCCATACCTGTGGTGGTATTGTGTTCCCCAAAATATTGTGCACCCTAATAAATTTATCTGGGGTCAGAGAACAGACAGCCACTAGATACAGAGCCAAAAATGGTGGCTAGAAAGTGGGTCAGAGCAAGCCATAGCAGAAGCTGGGCGGTGGTGGTGCACGCCTTTAATCCCAGCACTTGGGAGGCAGAGCTAGGTGGATCTCTGTGTGTTCAAGGATACAGCCAGCATGGAGACACACCTTTAATCCCAGGGAGTGACAGCAGAAAGAGAAAGATATATAAGGCGTGAAGACCAGAAACTAGCAGCATTTGGCTGGTTAAGCATTTGGCTGGTTAAGCTTTTATGCTTTGGAGCAGCAGTTCAGCTGAGATTCATTTGGATGAGGACTCAGAAGTTTCCAGTCTGAGGAAACAGGATCAGCTGAGGAACTGGTGAGGTGAGGAAGCTGTGGCTTGTTCTGCTTCTCTGATCTTCCAGCATTCACCCCAATAACTGGCCTCAGGTTTGATTTTATTAATAAGAACTTTTAAGATTCCTGCTACACATACCTATTCAAACCACCACACTTCCCCATGCAAGGTAGCCAGGATCCAGGTCACTAAAGCATGTGCAGAGAAATCCCTTCAATGTAGAAAGCAGGAGCTGTGTTTTCTAGCCCCTGGTCTGCATCGACCTATAGGAGTATATGCTCTGGAAGTGCTTGCACTCCTGTTTACAACAGCCTGTTGGTGGTGTGATCTACAAAGACTCAAATGTCCCTCCCTGTCCACTGAGAGAGCTGGGAGAACTCGAATGCCCTGTGAAGAAGGACATTCGGCAATGAACTAGTTTCTCCTTAGGTACACTGGTAGTTGTAGGATAAGCTGGAGAGAGGGCTTGGGAAGTGCTGAGCTCCTTCTTAGGCTCCAGAGCCCCAATTGTTGGTCTTCTTAACTCACTTGTCAGCAGCAGTAGGAGAGGACACTGGCACACTCCTTTTAGGATCTTCTTCCTAGGCAATCAAGTCCTTGGCAGTGTGCATATTTCTAGAACTGTCATTTTGTTCTGTGGTCTAGAGGCATGTGTACTCTTAATCCCTTTGTTCATATGGCCAAGATAATTCAGGGGCCAAAGCTTTGGGAATGTAAGAGTTAGGGTGATATAGCCCACCTGCTTCTGTCCTTCTATCCTTAGGGAAAATTGGGAGTCAGAGATTTTGTTCTACTTGTTGAGTGCATGCCTTGGGTAGGGGTTGGATCTAACTGTGCCTCAGCCTTTTCTGAGCATCCAGTGTGGATATGTGGAAGAGTCTCATCTTATTCTTGACACTCTCTTAGAACTGGTCTGTGTTTAGTGCTCATTTCATGTGTTCTTGTCTGAAGAAGTCGGGAGCCTCAGGTTCTACCATGTTGATGTCACTGCCCTTCGAACTAGAGAGGCTGCATCGGCTCAAATGATTGTTTTCAGCACCATAGAAACTGCATGATGTAATGTTGTTTTGGGGTGCTTTTCCAGAGGTCATTTAGAAACTTCAAACTATTTCGGAGACCCTGCCAGCCAGAAAATCATTAGTCCTATCCCAAGTGAAGTAATTTGTCCAGAAAAACCAGGTATCTTATGGAAGAACTGTGAGTTTCTGGTAAATCGAATGTGCCGTTTGGAAAACCTCATCCAGTCCCTGAAGATGAGCATCGTCCGTCTGCAAACTGAGAAGGAGTCGGATCCACAGAAAACAGGTATGAAGGGAGAGGATGGCTGCAGAGAACTTGGTTCTGCAAGGGTGCTGGCCATCTCTGTGAGTCTGGACCCTTGCTCACTGTCTGCTCTGTCCTCTGGGCTGCACGTAGCTGTTTTGAAGCATCAGCTGAATGCCATCCAGGAGGAGCACTGCATGGACCTGCAGCTGCTGCGCCTGGAAGTGATGCATTTGCGCCAGCAGCTGAGAGATGTCAAGGAGGAGGATGACAAGGCACAGGATGAAGTGCAGAGACTGACTGCCACTCTGGAGATTGCCAACGAGACACAGGTTTGTGTTTAGTGTCCTCAAGTGTGGTTTCCCTGCTCCAGAGAGGCAGGGCTCCAGAAAACCGCGTTTCAAATGGGTGGTATGGCCCTGAAATTCTTGGCATTTGGAGTGTGTCTGCACTGATAACTTCCATCAGTGTGTGTTGTCAGTAAACCTCCTGCTGTGTATAAAAGATAGTGAGCATCTAAACTCTGTCCTCTTTCAGAGCTACATGGTAGTTGGGAGGTTAAGGCATAACATGACAAATTAAATAAGAAAAAGTCTAAGTAGAAAACACTGAGTGGACATTGCACAGCAAGACTGTACTCAGGCATGTTTGAGAGAAGGAGAATCTTGGCCAGTGTAGATCAGTCACCTTCAGACATGATACGCTTGATCTGAAGGCAAAGTGCTAAGGGCATCTCAGGGAACACATTCGCAGACAGCAAAGAGGACTGCTGTTTAGAAAGGGCACAAGCAGTGTTGTTCTGTCCCCATGGACCAGTCTAGTTTGATGAGAGTAATGGGGTTGAGGGAGGTCTCCTGTCCACAATCATCATGTGCTTGTCCTCCTCCATAACTAAGATTTTTCTGCTGGGTACCATTGGGTTACAATATCTAAACTCCAGCTTTACTGGAGTGAGAATTTGTGGGAAGTAAGCTGAGTACTAGCAAATTTCACATTGCAGAGCATCTAAAAATCAAGAATAGTTAACACTTTGGATAATCAGTGGGGAGTGATTAAGATTTTGATGTTCATGTAACGACAAGAGGGGAAACTAACTAGATATTACTATATACTGACTATGGGAGAGGAGACTAACTAGATGTGACTCTGTACTGACTATGGAGAGGAGATTGGTAGCAAAGAAACCAGTTTAGGTTCTTTTGCGGTGAGTTATGAGTCTGCATAGGTCAGAACTAGAATGGTGGCGTTTTGAAGGGAGAAGGGATATTTTATGAAAGATATTCTAGAATTGGGTACAGGGTAGAAACTGAAGGTAAAAAAAAAAAGAAAACCACAACTTGAGTCTTTATCTCTAGTATTATATCTACTTTATATCTAGTAATAATTGAAAAGTGAATTCCTAAGCATGAACAGCACTGAAACTGGTAGTGGTGGTGTATGTCTTCTTAAATACATCCCAGCACTTAAAACGCAGCTGTATCTCTATGAGTTCAAAGCCAGTTGATCTACATAGTGAGAAACTCTCTCTGTCTCTGTCTCTCTGTCTCTGGGTTAAGAGCACTGACTGCTCTTTCAGAGGACCCAGGTTTGATTCCCAGCACCCACATGGCAGTTCACAACTCTTGGTAACTCCAGTTCTAGGGGATCCAACACCCTCTTTTGGCCTCTGTGAGCACCAGACATGTACATGGTACACATATATACATGCAGGCCAAATCTTAGACACATAAAAATAAATCTTAAAAAAAAAAGTCCAATTGGCTGGGCAGTGGTGCTGCACGCTTTTAATCCCAACACTTGGGAGGCAGAGGCAGGCAGATCTCTGTGGGTTCGAGGCCAGCCTGGTCTCCAAAGCGAGTTCCAGGAAAGGTGCAAAGCTACACAGAGAAACTCTGTCTTAAAAAAAACAAAAAAACAAAACAAAACAAAAAAGTCCAATTGTGAGGACTGGAGTTTGGATCCCCTTGACCTACATGGATTCTAAAGCAGCAAGGCAGCCCTAACATTCAAAAGGCAAGAACAAGATCCCAGGAGCAAGCTGGCTAACCAGAATAGAGGATTCTAGGATGGCCGAGTTCAGGTGAGAGGCCCTTACTCAATGAGTAGTGCAGAGGGTAATCCATGGAGACACTCATTGTCATCTTTTGGCCTCCACATACATATGTACATGTGTGCACACACATATGTACCCATACATACACATGCATATGCATACATGTGCATACACATTTACCCATACATACATGTGCATATGCATACATGTGCATAAACACATTTACCCATACATACATACACATGCATATGCACATATTTATACACACATTTTATTTTTGCACACACATGCAAAGAATAAATAGCACTTATAAGCTGCTGGGGCAGGGGGTGGCGAGGAGACTGAATTTGACTGGATACACCCAGAGACAGTTTCTTCCTGTCATTTCAGGTTACTAGATCTTTCCTCCTTCTCTTTCTAGAAGAATGCAGCTGTTATTGAGAAGGAGCTGAAGACCACAAAGCGTAAAATGAACCTTAAAATTCAAGAGGTAAGAGAAGTTAGATGTTGAAGAGTGTTGGGATTGCAAGGGGAGATCAAGGAAGTGTAAAGTGAAAAGAATCTTTTGAAGAAGAAGCCATGTCCCTGTGTGAACACTTAAAACATACCACACAGAGCTGAAGCGCGTGTCTGCTCTCAGTTGCCTGAAGATGTTCTCGTGTGTGAAAACTGCCCTGAAACCGGAACAACAACAACAAAAACCCAACAAACCCCTCTGAGCCGGTCAGAACCAGCCACTAAGTATGGTGGCCCAGCGGCTGTTGTTAAGTAAAACCTTCACCTTTGTGTGGCATTTTAATATAAGTTATGTTAAGATGAAAACGCTACACTTCCTCTTTTACCTTGAAACCTTCCCGTCAGCTTAACTGTTCAGGATTCTAGGAGTGGCTACGAAAAGCAGGTGAATTAGTTGTGGGTCTCAGTGTTGGTTTCGTCTATGCAGAAGGAAGCTCCTCCGAGGCTTTAGAGATGCGCTGATCTGGGTATAAGATAAGTCACTGGACTGTTTCACTCTGTCCCGTAAGCAGTGTACAGGGTTCTTCACTATGACCTGACTAACCCCAGGTTCTCAGCCCCAGTGATGGCACCTCTACTCTCTGGTTTTGTGTGTCAACTATAACAAGCTGGAGTCATCAGAGGAAGGAGCCTCAGTGGAGGAAATGCCTCCATGAGATCCAGCTGTAAGGCATTTTCTCATTTAGTGATCAATGTGGGGAGGGGGAGGGGAGGAGAGGGGAGGAGAGGGGGAGGGCCCAGCCCCCAGCCCATTGTCGGTGGTTCAATCCCTGGGCTGTGGTCCTGGGTTCCATAAGAAAGCAGGCTGAACAAGCCATGTTGAACAGGCCAGTAAACAGCACCACTCCATGGCCTCTGCATCAGTTCCTGCCCTGTTTGAGTTCTGTCCTGACTTCCTTTGTTGATGAACAGCAATATGGAAATCTAAGATGAACAAACCCTTTCCTCCCCAACTTGCTTTTTAGTCATGGTGTTTCATCACAGTATTAGTAATCCTAACTAAAACAAGCCTATATTTTTATTTCATTGTATCAGTTCTGTTCTGTAGAGAACCCTGACTAATTTGGCCCTTTTTAGATATTTTTTAAATTTTCATTAACATTTTTTTTTTCATTTATTTTACATACCAACCACAGTTTCCCCTTCCTCCTCTCCTCTTGCCCTCCTTCCTCTCCTCTTGCCCTCCCCATCCACTCCTCTGTCTCCATTCAGAAAGGGGCAGGTCTCTCATGGCCTGGAACGGATAGGGATAGTGATGGAAGAGATGTCTTGATGGGGTGGGGCATTTCCGGGTTAGGGAGAAACCTGGTACCAGGGAAACCCCCAGGAATCCACAAGGATGACCCCGGCTAAGACTCCTAGCAGTAGTGGAGAGGGAGCCTGAACTGGCCGTCTACTGTGATCAGATTGGTGACTACCCTAATTGTCATCAGAGAGCCTTTTAGATATCTTAAACTTTAATAGTTTTTGGTTTATAGAAAAGTTATGCAGAAAGTATGTACCCACTCTCTAAACTCCCATTTTCCTAACATTATACTAGAGTAGTAGTTTAGCCACAATTTATGAAATGATACTGATGTCACTAAAGTCAATAGTTGACATTAGAATTCACTTTCTGTACTGTAGATTTCTATGAATTTTAACAAATACATCATGCCATGTACCTACCATTCCAGGATCAAGCACAAAGTTTCACTGCCCTAAAAATGCCTGTACTCTACACACGAACTTGCCCCTTCTGCTAGCCCCTTGGTAAGACTGATCTTTGCACTGTGGATATGGTTTGGGTATAGTTGAGATCATCCTTTTGGATTGTACATTTAAAGTTTCTTCATGTTTTCCCAAGGCAGATAGTTCATCCCTTTTCATTTTTGAATGGTAATGTATTACATGTAGCACTGTTTCCTCATCCATTCACCTATCAGAGAACACCCAGGCATCTTACAGATTTGTATGGACATAGATTTCCACTTATTGGCTTGCACTGCCATCCATGGCCATGGTGGTATTTGGGCCCAGGCTGCTTCTGAGGACCATGTCAGGGTCCATGGTCCTATAGAGGCTGGGATCTGTGATGATGACCATGGCCCTTGTTGCCACCAAGCCACACAGATGCCTGGGTTCCCGGTCACCACCTGTGGCCAAGTTGGATTCTGAGGGACATGTTGCTGCCAGGACCATGCCAACCTCAGTGGCCTGCCCCTCACCTGAGAGGAGTATCCCAGCATCCTGGATTGAACAACTCAGCTGCCACCCAGGCACACTTCCAGGGCTTAGAGTAGGTACACCCCAACATCTACTCCCTCTGTGACCTGCTGTAGTGTGTGTGAAGGCACTGATCCTGGGGACTCCTAACTGCAGAATCTCCATGACTAGGGGCAACAGCAGGACATTGGAGAAGAATGTCAGTGGGGGTCCAGTATTGATGGTGTACCAAAGTCAGAGGTTTTGAACCTGACCAACTCATCACACAATGAACATTTGCAAGTAAAGAGGTCAAGCTTGTCTTTATTCCTTAAGGCTGGATAACAGGATGTTTGCCCAAAGGTGTGGTTACCAGGTGTTTTGAGAACTAAGGAGGTGTTTGCACTTGTTTGTACTTTGAACCATGATGTCCTTGAGAGGGGGAGGTCTTTTGCCCCCCCCACTTGTTTTGGGTATAAAAAGACTGTGAGTAATAAACTCAGGGCAACTCTGATATTGACTCAAAGCCCTCCTGAACCTAGTCTGTGTCTCTATCTATTTCTTTTACATGTATGTCTCATCTCTGTTTTTCATCTATTATTTCTCAATCCTCACTCCTCTCTTCAAGACTGTTGGACAGGCTGAGTGGGTCCTAGCAGTAAAGCTGTTTGGACAAAAGGGTGAAATGCATGACACTCAGCAGTCCCAGTGCCACTAAGATGAATAAAGAGGCCATATTGTGAAATCCAAGAATCCAAAAGTCAATAAAAAAAATATTTCCACTCATTTGGGTAAATAACCTCAGAGTATAGTTGCTGGGTTGTAATGCAAGTCATATTTAGCTTTATTAGGAACTACCAACCCATCTTACAATCTAGTGAGACCATTTTGCATTTCTAACATTGAAGATAAGAATCTTTGTTGCTGTATATTCTCCTCAGTGTTTGGTGTCAGTGTCTTGAAGTTTTGACATTCTAATAGATGTGTAGTTTATCTTGTTCTAAGTTGAATGCCCCAATGATACATGATGGGAGAATTTTTTCGTATACTTGTTTTCTTATGTATATCTCTATTGGTGAAGTATATTTTAGATTTTCTCATAATTGAATCTTCTTAGTTTTGAGTTTGTTACTTTGTATATTTTGGGTCTGATTTGAAGATATCCTGTAAATGGACATTTCCAGTCCCAATTGCCTGTTCCCAAATAACAAACTCAGAGCCTTAATATTACTTATAAATACTTGGCCAATAGCTCAGGCTTGTTACTAAATAGTTCTTACAACTTAAATTAACTCATTTGTATTAATCTATGTATTGCCTCATGCTTCAAGGCTTTACCTGACCTCTGGTATGTTTTGCTTCCTGGGTGGCTGGAAGGAGTCTCCTCTCTCCTCCCTTTTCTTCTCATCATCCTTAGTTTGGTCACCCTACCTATACATCCTTTCAGGCCAATCAGCATTTTATTAAACCATTTTGAGTGACAAATCTTTACAGTGTACCAAGAGGATTATTCCACAGCATTTCTCCCTTTTTGTCTAATTAAAAAGAAAGGTCTTAACTATATACAACAAAAACAGTTATCAAGTAAATTACAGTTACAATATTCAATCTATTTGTATTTGGTAAATGTAGAGAAAATACTCTATTATCTATCTTATCTTTGTGAGTCCAAAGTTTTGTACCTCATTTGTCTTTTATTATAACTAAAGAAAAACTACAAGTATCTAGTCTCCAACTCTATCAAAGACTCCAGAAGGATGAAATGTTACCTAATGACAGGGATATCAGGCTGCCTGGATAGTTACCCAAAGTTTCTCTGTAACGTTGAGGCATCCAACTCTGTCCTACAGGCCTAGCGTATCTGACAGACTTTCCTGTGAAGGAGGGAGTTCTGAAGGACTGTCCTGTCTTGTCTTGGCAGAGTTCAGCAGTCACCTTTCTTGTGTCCTGCTGGTCCAGTTTGGACAGTAACTGCCAGCAATTGAGGCAAGGTCAGTCTCTTTGCCTACATGGTTAGCTTTTGCCATAAAGAAAACAAACTCCATATGGAGTTTCTTTGATGCCCATCATCCTCTTTGAAGTAATTAGTGCTTCCAGGAGCAGATGTGTCTTGTTGTTGAGCAAAGTCTAAGTTCTTAAAACATATTAAATGCCATATTCTATAGTTCTTCAAGTGTTTGAAGATTGCCCATTTATCTGAGATATAGTTCTGTATGACCTTGAAAACTTAACTAACATGACTATAAGTTTGCTATTATATCTCAAATATTATTAAAGACCAGCCTTAATAATCTTCTTCCCAGGGGCCCAGAAGAGAAGCTATGAGTGGCGAGAATTATTTTTGGGAAATGAATCTCAGTACACCAAATTCTTAGTCAGTCCACTTTGTTCCTCTGGGATAAGATCCTATCTACACAGCTACAGTTCTGTACTCAAGCCTAGCTCCTTTCTTGCCTGATTTCTCTCTACCTTTATCTGCTGTCCCCTCTAAGTTCTATCTTAATTCTTTCATCTTAGTTCTGCCCCATCTTGGTCCTTCTCATCTCATTCTTACTCATCTTGTTCTTCCCCATCTGGCTCTTCCTCATCTTCCATCTCATTCTTGTAGTTCTCCATCTAGTTTCCCAGTCAGGATCCTTTCAGGTCAAAATCCTAAAAGTCCTCCTTAAGTCTCTGAGGTTTACAGTTATAAACTCATGCAATAGCAATGCTCTAGCCAAAGCTTGGTCACCAGGCCTGAATTCTCACAGGGTCATAAAGGCAGACAAGAGTCTTCCTCAGGCAGTGACCATCAGGCTTTCTTTTATAACCCAAAAGGAGAGTGGTAAAGGAGGAGGTCAACTAAGGGCTAAAATTGGTTAATATATCAGAAAAATGTGCTCAAACTACATTCCTAGAGGTGGTTAGGTAAATGTTAGGAGTCCATAATGTTAGTATAAATACCACTGAGGCTGTATAAGAGAGGAGGGTCTGGGCTTAATTTACCTTAATTCAGAAGATCGTTTGACCTTGGATACTTGATAGGTATTTCAGATAAAATACATGGTTATGAGTTCTTGGAAGCATACATAGCATACAAGAAAATTATTGCAGCAATCAGCTAATATATATACTAAAGCTAAAATATCAAGACTTCTTAAGCCATGGCTTGACCTTTGGAAAAGTCCTTGACCTTCCCAAGTAGTGGCTTTTGTGATAATAGCTGAATTCCATTACATTTTCCTGCTGCTTGCAGCAATTACAGATGACTACTAATCTGTATTTCTTAATTATATATTACATTTTTAAATGACCTGCATAAATGTAATGCCCTAAACCAAAGTAGAAATATACATACAGTATAACAAAAATAACTTTAAATTTATACCAATAAACTAAAATTCATACCAATGTAAAATATGTAAGATTAAGTTGTTTCTTGGATTAAAGTAAATTCAAAAATCCACCCTTTTATCCTGTCATTTCTATATCCCCACTTTTTCTTTTCAGAACAAGATCCCTGAATGTAATCTCCTTTAACTTTTTTCCTGACCATTATCCATAACAGCTTGTAACCAACCTCCCTAAATGGTAACAAACATTCATAATTTATATTGGGGAATTGGGCATAGTTCTCTAGACTACTTCCTGATGATTGGGGGATACTATTAAGGGAAGGCTGAGAAAATTTAAGATTATGGTCAAGTCCTGACTGGAGAATTCTGTGAGGTTAGATCATTTCAGCCAGCATCCTTGAAGCTGTTCTGGATGCAGAACTTGGAGGAAACTGCAACAGAGGTGCTCTGAAATGTTGGATCATCTGGGCCATTCACTCCCATTGGAGATTTTTTAGGGGGTCTTCCTCAATCAGACCTGATTTTTCTTAACCCAGAATGAATCCAGAGCCTCTCATTTCCTGTGGAAGTAAAAGCATAACCTCTTTCCCAAAGTAACATATCTTTTTATTTACACTTTGAAGTCAAGATATTTTTAAAATATACAGGTTGGTTTAATCTATCAGCTTTTATAATCAAATGTCTCTCAGCAGTTATCATTTGTTCATTAACCATCAAAATTTAAAGGCAACATAATAATATACAGTATCTAGATTCTGTATTTTCCATCTTTACATGGCTTATTATATTTTTTATTACTCTATTTCTTTTTTAAGGACTTTCTTTGCCCTCTTTCTTTTCTCTCCCAAGCCTACGTGTATTTTTTAATACACTGTGACCCATTTAGAGGGTCTTTTTGTCTGAATCTGTCCTCATTGTGCATCTGTATCTTTTGCTGACCACACAAGTCTTTAAACTGCTAAGTAGAGTGGCTAGGACCAAAGCAGCTGCTTTGACGGCTAACTCTGCCCTGCTTGGTTCCCTGAGAGCCTAGTCTCATGGCAGAAGTACACTTGCCACCATCTCTGGGAGCCATGTTTACTGCCCAACTCTGGGAAGTTTCTGAGTCTATGCTGTCACTGAGCAGTGTGTCTCCCACTGCTCATAAACACCATTAAACTATTTGGAAGTAGAGCTTCTCAAAAGAGCCACCCATTTTTGCCCCTAGCATAGAGCCAGAAAGCTGACTTTTAAAGGAGCTGTGCCTCTGCTCAATGCCAGCAAACAGAGCCTACTGGAGAAAAGGCAGCTACCAAAGAAGCTGTGCTTGACTCTATTCTTGTGTGTCTAGAATCTTTTTTAAAGCTTTGTCAGGTTTTATGTGTAAATTCCGGCCACATGTTGGAACATCATATGTAAACAGATGTTTTCTATCCTGACCACCCAGACTCAAATAACCGACTCAGAAGCTGAATATGAATTATGAATGCTCAGCCAATAGCTCAGGCTTGTTACTGGCTAACTCTTACATTTTAAATTAACCCAGATTTCTTACTTATGCTCTGGCATGTGGAGGTACCTTTATTGCCATGGCATGTTCATCTCCTGTTGGAGATGTCTCTCTGCCTACCCTTCTTCCCATCGTCCTTAGTTTGGTTACCCCACCTATACTTCCTGCCTGGATACTAGCCAATCAGCATTTTATTAAACCAAATTGAGTGACAGATCTGTACAAGAGAATTATTCCACAGCAGTACTCTATAAAGATTTATGTGCTAACAGCTAGATCTCCAGTGGTCTTGGATGGTGGTCAGACCTTGGAGAGATGGGAGGCCTAGTGGAAAGTGCTGATTCTTTGAGGATAATCACCCTTGGAAGGGATTCATGTAGTTTTCATAGAACCCCAGTTAGTTCCTATGAAAGTGGAGCTCTTTTTGAAAGGAGTAAGTCTGGCCCATGAATGTGTGGCTTATCTTGCCTATGTGATATCACTATTGTGTTACTTCTGTCATGAAGCCTTCACCACAGCTGAACATATGTGGTTGTCCCAGTCTTGAACTTTAGCTTTTAAAACTTTGAGCTAGGGGCTGGAGAGATGCTCAGTGGTTACGAGCACTGGCTGCTCTTCCAGAAGTCCTGAGTTCAGTTCTCAGCAATGACATGGTGGCTCACAACCATCTATAGTGGAAGCTGATGCCCTCTTCTGGCATAAAGTCATACATGGAGATAGAGCACTCATATAAATCTTTAAAAAACAAACATCCCAGCACTCAGGAGGCAGAGGCAGGCGGATCTCTGTGAATTCGAGGCCAGCCTGGTCTACAAAGTAAGTTCCAGGAAAAGGCACAAAGCTACACAGAGAAACCCTGTCTTGAAAAACAAAAAAATAAATATAAAATAAAACAAAATAAAATAAAAACAGCAACAATAACAACAGAAAACTGTGAGCTAAATAAACCTCAAATTTTTATATATTATCTAGCCTCAGATATTTTGTTATAGTGACATTAAAGGACTAAGAAATTATATTAGTCCTCTATCAAAATGTGTCTTATTTTCTGCCAATCTACAGTTTCTTTTAATTTTCATAGCAATATCTTTCAGAGAGCAAAAACTCTTAATATTAATGAAGTCTAATTAAAAATGTCTTTCATAGATGGAAATTTTGGTGTTTTAATCTAAAAAGTCATCAACAAACCCAAGTCACTTAGGTATTTTCATGATGCTTGCTTATCCTAAATAACACTTGATGTACACTATCATTTCTACTGTCTTTTCCTATGTGCTGCTTGTAAGTTACTTGACCCCCAATTCGTAAAACAGATTTCACCCATAGAAAGATGAGGGTAACAAACTTGACTCCATTTTTCGGGAGGGACGAGCATGTCTCGCATACCTTGTAAACCGCTGTGATGGTTACATCTGTGTTAAGGTGGAGTGGTGTCCACGGTCTCCTTAGCCGCTGTGTCGTTCTTTAGCTAAGGAGACTGCTAGCCCAGGAGAAGCACTTCAGGGAATCTCTGGAGAAGTCTGCGTCATCCATGCTACTCAAGATACAAGAAATGGGATCAACAGTGGAGGCAGAGCGGAAGCAGGTAGGGATCTGCTGTCCTTGTTTGTTAGAGAAGCGAACCACAGAAGGGAGAGTTGGCACTCTTCCCTATGAGCTTACCAGTTGATTTATTTCCTCTGAATTATTGAGGTGCTTTTCCTTACTAACCTGTTAACATTCTTACTACAGTCTTTAAAATATAGTACAAAATAAGAAAGGCTTTGCTGTTTAATCCAACAGTCTTAATTCGTGAATGAGAAAGCCAAGCTCCAGAGAAGGGACTCTGTCTCAGGTTTTAAAGAGGTGAATTATGTTGGTACAGTACCCTCTTGTACTATGCAGTCTCTGCTCTGGGCACTGATTGTGGAAGTTGTTGCTTTAGCTAATGCTATATGTACCTGATCTGGTTAGAAAATAAAGACAAAAAGGAACTAACCCTTGAAGCAAATAAATAAAATAACCAGGAACATATTTATGTGTTTGCTTTCAGTTATTGTACTCATATTAACATATTTTTTCCTTCATTGTACTTATTTGAAGTATTATGCATTTAAGATACTTTAAGTTCACATTTTAGTATTTATTATTTTAGTGCATAATCTTTATCATTTTTACTGATGACTATACTTCACAACTGAATTATTAAAATGAATATTTTACTGAAGGAATTTACGAAAGATCCTATTTAAGTCAAAATTAGTTAAGCGTAAATAAAACTAAAGATGCAGTTCTTCTCTTGCTCCAACTAACCTCATGTGCTCAGTAGCCTCCTGTGGTTGGCAAATATTGTGTTTAGGTGTACATAGGATGCTCTGTTGGACAGCACTTTGAGTAAGAAACTGTGATCTGCTGAGATTTCAGCTGGGACGTACAGGCATGTCCCTTTCCTCTCAGTGACACTAAGGTTGAAAATTGCACCTTCCGTGTGTTCTATCAGGTCACGCATTGCCTTACAGAAATGGTTTTTCTTACATAATTTCAGGTGCACGCTTTGCAGCAGAGCTGCACTGCCCTACACAGCTCTATACAAACCACCCAGGAACTGCTGGCACAGGAGCAACGAAAGAATGGAGAGTTGGAGACGGCCACCTCGCAGCTCAACTCTGACCTGAGTATGCAAAAACTCCTAAGAGCACAGCTCTTTAGTTGGCCAGGGTTGGGGTACTTCCTACAGTACACAGTGAACAATTGCTGGGCTCCTTTATATATATATGGTACTGGAACCAAGGAAATATTGGTAATAAAATTCGATCTTAATTTTCTGTGTGTGTGGTTCGAGATTGGGTAGGACCTAACTTGTAGAAGGCAAACTCTTTCACAGAGCTTGTTCTGTGGCCTTCTTTGGGTTTGATTTGTTTGTGTGTGTGTTTGCTGAGATGGGGTCTCACTCAGTTGTTCAGGTTTGGATGTGTGATCTTATCTAAACTCTATACATCTACGTTTACAGGTCTATACCAGTAGGCCTGGCTGAGCCTCTTATTTATAAAGCATTCTCTTGAAGTTTTTCCCTTTCGTGACCACTCAAGTGTGTACAGTGAGAACATTTAGACACTGGATTTAAAAGCGCCCATGAACTGTTAGTAAGGAAACAAGGCCATTCTTACTTGCTGCAGCCAGATTCACCATATATGAATATGAGCCCACATTCACAGAGACTGGTGGTTGTAATGCCCCTGTAGGAGAATCAGAGCAATTCCCTCATTTCACAGGTTAGTCCTCAAAGGACAGAGCAGCGCGTGGAGAGTCTTGACCCCAAGCCTCGGTGTGTAGTCCTGCTGCTTCAGGCCCATCAGCCCTGGGCCCCTGCTGTTGCTAGTGTGCCACTGTAAGCAGCGTTCTGCGATCCCCATTGCAGAGACCATGAGAGTCCTCACATGAGTAACGGTTTGCATAGAGCTTTCTCAGAGACTGTGTCACTGAATGCTCAAAGCTGCCGACAGCCATTGCAAGTTCCAAAAGGAACAGAGGAAAAACTGGATCCTGTGTCCTCTCAGTGTAAGCCGAGGGTTTCCTCCAGTGTGCTGTCTCCAGGGAGATAGAAAGCACCAAGGGAAGAATAAACATGACAGATCATGTAGAGAAAAGAGTAAACCAATGTCTTTCTACAGTTGTTAGCCACTGTTCCCTCAGGGCTGCCGAGTGAGTGGTCCCTGTGTCAGGTTCTCCTTGGCAGTGCCCTGAGATAACCGTCTGTCTTCTGATTGGCCACCTACACACGACCTCATTCTCACTTTACAACAACTTCATTAGAAAGTAAGAAAATGTGCCCATTGCACACAGTAAAAAGATGTGGGGGCTGTGCTCAAGACCCACTGCACACAGAGTAGCCGGGGTTCAAGTGCAGATTGTTCCATGTATGAACTCTCTGGTCAGTCAGGTTTTCTGTTGCCTAGATTAACTTTTTTTTTTTTTTTTTTTGATTCTGTAAAGCATGTGTAGAAGACCAGTAGATGAAGATTAAACCAGATAGCATGAGGGAAAATAAGCCCACCTGAATCCCAACTGTTCTTATTGACTCTTTATGTACCGTTTTAGTCCTTCAAAGTATGAATAGTTATATGGCTAGGTTAAGACAAAGAAATGCCTTTAAATGTTTTCCTCGATGTATTAAAAATAGAAAAGCATATTAACAATTAATAATATATAACTTAAAATAATTGTTCTCTAGAGATAAACATTCTCCCTTTGTTCATACTTTGAGTATAACTTCAGAACAGATCACAACATTTATCTTTTTTCATTTTTCACACATTTTAAATTAGACTTAGTGAGTCATGGATTCACATCTTTAAAAACCAGTTTCTACAAGATGTATCCTAAGCAAAATATGAGTTTTTAACGTGTTTTGTAATTGCCTGGCTATAGAATTGAATTATAACAGCACTAATATAGCTCTGAATTTTGCTATAGAGTCCAAACATTAATTTCAAATGTATCTTTTTGTTACTGATAGTCAATGCCAAACTACTGCCCCATTTTCTTTCTTGCATGTGTGTGGCAAGTGCTTTAACATGGGGTCACCCTGAAATCACCCGCGAAAGCTCTAGACCACTACCCTGCTGTCAACTCAACACCTGTAGTGGGATGCCAGGCAGATACACCAAAACATGAGGAAAATGTCCAAGTCCGTGCATTCCTTTTGTTCTGTTTCCCAAGTCTGCCCCTTGCCACATGGTCCTTATGGAGCTGAAGAGTCCAGCCTTCACCCTGCTGTGCTTCTCTGCCCTCTGCGTGCTCTCGGGTCCCAAATGCCCTCTCTTCCTTTTTATCAGTCTGTTTTCCCTTTCCTTCTCATTGTCATTGCCAGGAGGAAAAGGGCTCTTACTGTTATATGTATATCCTTGATTGTATTAAATCTTGATTCGAGTAACTTAACAAAAATATTTTGATTATATCCTTTCCATAATAATCTTTGCATTGAATAAAATGTGACCTTATTTATCATTAAAAGTAACTGTGGACCAGGTTCTTTTAAAATTTAGTGTGCAATTAATTTTACCTCTTTAAAGATAAGTTTACCATGTAGCCCAGGCTGGCCCTGAACTCATGATTCCCCCTGCCTCAGTCTCTCAAATGCTGAGATTGTAGGCATGCTGTGTTGATAATTGTGTATTTTAGCATCAGGCCTATGAAAATATGATAAAATGCATGTGTTATTATTTCCATAAAACGTTGACTAAAGCCAATGAAGCTTCTGGGGAAAACTATGTGGTTTCCGTGTGCTATATAACCATCATCATTGTGGACTTTTTGCTTTTAGTTTCCAGAGATAACCTCATCTGCAAGTTGGTGGAAGAAAGTAAGGTATGTGTTCCTGTGGCGGGATACAGAGTGGCCTCCCTCTTTCCTCCATCACAGTCCTTCACGAGGCTAGGATATAGACTCTGATGCTTCAGAAAGCTTTCGGAGAAAGGCTTCATGTCAGTAGGTTGTATATTCATGTAGTACCGAACAGTAGGAACTAAGTAATCACCTTACGCAGGTTATTGTTTTGAAACAATAGAATAATGAGACTTCTGTGGACTTTGCCAGTTATGAATTACTTTCTAAAGCCAGGGTCATGAGATATAATAAATGGAATGTTGTAGTTGGTGGCTGCACAGCAATGTCAGTGCATCGAGCATGACTGAACTCACTCTTACAGCCGGGCAGAATGGGGAACTTCACCTACACTTGGGAGGAAACACCTCTCTGTCCTGTCACACTGGGAGCCAGTCTCTGCCCCCTGTAGGAGAGGTTTCTGCTGCCATTTCACTCTGGGCCGTGGGTGTGTCTCTTCCTGCTTCTGGGAAACTGGAGAAGTAGTTTTCTTAGTAGAGGAAGAAGCTACACTCTGTCCTTCCCTCCTCTACCAAGAAACTCTTAAGAAATCTCCAACCAGCTTCACTTCTCTCTCCCCCTCCCCAGTCTCAGAGAGACCTAGTTCTGTTCCTCAGAGAGCAGGTCCTTTCCTTCACCACCATCAGGTCCTTCTTGGTGAAAACATCCTGTAACTTTCAAAGGCATTTGAATCACAAATCCTTTGGAATCACAAATTTTTTCTTTTTTTTTTTTTGGTGGAGCTGAGGATCGAACCCTGGGCCTTGCGCTTGCTAGGCAAGCCCTCTACCACTGAGCTAAATCCCCAACCCAGGAATCACAAAATCTTAATGCTAATAAAAATGAGTATATGAGATAAGTATTTGTTCTTGGAGAGAACCTACTTGATATAAGAATGTGAGTGAGTAGTTATGGAATGGTTTTAGTCATGTTTTTCTAGTCAGAATCCTAATATGCAAGTTTTTAAAAATAAATCATAACTTTTAGAGCAATTTTACATTCACCCTCCACACAGAATATAAATATGTAGAATTCCTATGTACCCCTGCCTCTACATGTTTGGCCTCTCTACATATGTATAGCCTCCCTGGCTCTCAATATCTCCCACTGGAATAACAGAATTACTCTAGAAGAATCAACATTAGCATATCATTTTAATCAGGTCAGTAATATACACTAGGGTTCATTCTTGGAGGTTTGTTCATTCCTTGGATTTAGATAAATATGTAATGACATATTATCAAATATTGTCATATACGGAATGATTCACTTCCCTAAAGTTCTCTGTGCTCTGCACATTCATCCCTCTGTTCCCCAACCCTTGTTAACCATTGATCTGCCTTTCCCAGAGCATCATATGGTTAGGATTATATATGTAACATTTAAGATTGATTTCTTCAGTTTAATAAATATTTAAATTCCTTTGTATGTTTTTATGACTTGGTAGCTGATTTTTAGTGTTAAATAATATTACATTATCTGTATGTACCACAGTTTGCTAACATAACACAGACATTTTAAAACAAGGGGATATATGTATATAAACAGATACATATATGTATGTAACAATAGTTAATGAAAAAGGCCATATGTTTGAAAACAATGAAGGGTACATGGGTGGGTTTGGAGGGAGGAAAGGGGAAGGGGAAATGATGTAATTATAATCTCAAAATATAAAAGAAGTAATTTTAAGAAACAAAAGGTTGCCGGGCAGTGGTGGCTCACACCTTTAATCACAGAACTTGGGAGGCAGAGCCAGGGGGATCTCTGTGAGTTCGAGTGCAGCCTGGTCTAAAGAGTGAGTTCCAGGACAGGCACCAGAACTACACAGAGAAACCCTGTCTCTAAAAACCAAAAATTAAAAAAAAAAAAAGGAACAAAGGGTTATTTTTCAGTCGAGTATTTTTCCGTCTCGTGTGCTTTCTGATTGAATTGCATACTTCACGATCAGTTTCACTTGGGCAAGTAAACACTCTCCTAGTCTGTGAAACGGGGATTCGGATGCAGTCGTCTTAGTATTCTGCTGAAAAGTCAAAAACAAAAATAAAAATACCTGAGCCAGGGCAAGTTTGGCAGTTTTGAATTGAGCAAGGTTTTGAAGAACATTTTGATTGCTTTCACATTCAGCAAGTAAGAGCTGAGCTGGTGCTACCATGACGTGCCCACCCCTGAGGAAAACCGAGGAGCAAGGCTGCTGGACCACCACAGCTTTCGTGTGGTGAGAATTACAAACTGTCTTCTGACGACGGCTGCATCATTTTCAGTCCCAGCAGCAGCCAATGAGAGCACTCCGTATCCAAATCAGCTTTGAGTAAACCCTTTGGTGACCGAGAGATAGAGGGTGTTTGGAAGTTAAAGATGCTAAGACTTCACACGCACCTGCTTGCACACAGAGATGTGCATAATATCTGCCAGTGTCAAAAGGAGAACAAACCTTTTTTTCTTCAATAGACTACACAAATATCTTTGAAGGAGGAACATGAAGAAAACACACATTTGAAATCTGAAATGGTGTCCCTTCGAGAAGTATCACAAAAAGCACAGGTGAATCTTTGCTTTTCTCTCTCTTTTTCTTCCTCTGTTTCTTTTTTCCTTCTTAAGAGATCAGTTTGTTTCATTAAAGAACCAAGATTAATCTCGGTTATATAAATTCATGTAATCTCTTTCCTCTAGCTTTTTATTTCTGTAAGGTCAATGTCATCTGTTAATCGTTATCAAATTAACTACATTTTGGATTTCCCCACCAAATTCCTTTGACACTGTGGTACACAAGCCACAGGACTAAATCAGTCACAAGGGACACTTTGCTTTCTACTTTAGTGATTATATTAGTCCTTTTTTGTGATAAAGTACCTGACAGAGGCACTTTAGGGCGGAATTCATTGTGGCTCACAGTTTAAGGCGACTAGGTCAGGGCAGCAGGAGCTCAAGGTCCCATCGCATCTGCAGAGGGGAGTGAGAGATGTTTGTCCTCAGCTGGCTTCCCCTTTTTATCTAGTTGGGGACCTCAGCCCATGGAATGGTGTCACCCATATATAACGTGGGTCTCAATTTCATCTAGAAAATCTCCCACAGACATGTTTAGAGGTTTGTTTCCATTATAAAGCCATCAGGTTGACAACAAGATTAACCATGGGGATTTCCCTTCCCTTTCCCGGTGCCTTTCGAAGGAGCTCCATGGTGAGGCTACATACCAAACTGTTGTGGTGAGATCCGTGTCAAATAATGCAGTAGGAGCATAAGGAATAAATGCTCGTTAGAGTTGGGATTTAGGTATGATCACTTCCTAGAAGTACCCAAATTCACTTATACTTTATATTAATACAGGAATGTATATTGAAAACAGTAACTAAATACACAGGTGTGCTATCTCGCCGACCCAGGAAAGTGTGTGTCACTTAAACTAACTTTTCTGTTGGCACAATTTGGTTGCTACAGTGTTGGTGTCGCTGTGCTGTCGTGCTTATAGTGAAATGGATAAAATGAAACCAATGTCCTTTTATGAAACAGTCACTACTATTTCTGCACCGATAGTTAGCACTTGGTGAGGCCACTTCACATCTTAGGCACAAACCTTGCGTCACTAACCTCAGCACACTTACCAGTACGTTAAGGGCTAGAAACTGGCACTTGTGGTTTGAAGATGAGGAAGCTCGTACGCAGAAAGGTTTGCTATCTCCATATAGTGGCAGAGGAGTGTTTTGCTTTTTGTGGGGTTTTGTTGTTGTTGTTTTGTTTGGGTTTAGGTAATTTGGTTATGAACACATTAGGTATTTTTTCAAGATGTGCCCTTATCCTCAGTGAACTTTCTCACTGAGGCATACGACCCATATCCAGGTGTGGCAGCGCTCACCTGTGAGCCCCACTCTAAAGTCAGGAAGACTGGAAGGTCAAGGTCCTCCCCAGCTACTTAGAACGTGGGGTCAGCCAGTCTCCGAAGACAACAACATAAACCCCACCCAAGGATTTCTGGAGCCCAGAGCAAGGTTATAGCACAGTGTGGGGGCAAGTAATTTACATGCTTAAAACCCCCACGTCTAATCCAGAACCTGAAAAAATGTACAGTTTGATGTAAGAGAAACATTAACTGCTAGTATGATGCAGGGGTTTGTTTTGTTCTGAAGGATTAATCTTGAGAGATTAAAATCTGTATTTTGCTTTTGTAACTACTATCATTGCTGGTAAAAGAACATGGATATTTTGTGTTGTTGGGTAAGTAGTTCTCAATGTTGAAGATACAGTTTGGGGAATGAATTTTTTGTATTATTAGTTAGACACTGGCGCTGAGATTCCAGTCTTGAGAAGTCTTGCTCTGTTTGACTCAATTCAAAATTGTGAAATAAGTAAAGTGGCCAGCGCCTCGGGAGCTCCAGAAATACAATCAGTCAGTTGGCGTTGATCACTTCCTCTCTCCCTCTGTACCCCTTTCTGGTCACTTGGTATCAATCACTTCCTCTCCCTCCATATTGCACCCCCTTTCGGCTATGGCATCCAAACTCCCATTT
Source organism: Onychomys torridus (assembly GCF_903995425.1). Taxonomy (NCBI): domain Eukaryota; kingdom Metazoa; phylum Chordata; class Mammalia; order Rodentia; family Cricetidae; genus Onychomys; species Onychomys torridus. The sequence goes on from NC_050465.1 coordinate 39,685,051, forward strand.
CTAAAAATATTTTATTTGTTGGAAGTTTCAATCATTGGTACAAAGTACATGATCACACCCATCTACCACTACCTCCCGCAAATTCTCCTTGTGCTCCCACCCCATCTCCCTCCTAATTTAATGTCCTTTTTTTTTTTTTCATTATTACCATGAATCCAATTAGTGCTGTCCACATGAGCATAGGTGTGTGGCTAGCCCCGGGGTGTGGGCAACCTACCAGCAGCCACATCCACAGAGAGACTGACTGCCCTCCTCTGGTAGCCACCAACCTCCAGGAGCTCCTGCCTGGTCACTTGTGCAGGTTATGTATGGAAGAACACCACTGCTGAGGGTCGGGCAACATCCATGCGGTGTCCTGAAGTCAGCATCTTGCCTTTCCTCCTCATTTGCTGCCGGCCCTTAAATTCTTCCTTCCACACCTGCAGAGTTCTGTGAGCCGCGGGTGGTAGACGTTGGGTAGAGACCCACAGCAGAGCACCTGCAGTTACTTATGCTTGGTGCTTTAGGCTATAATTCTCTGTATTAACCACTATTTGCTGTAAAATAAACAAACAAACAAAAAAGCTTCCCTGACCAAGGTTGAGAGCAGCCCAAACCTGTGGGCATAAACATAAATATTTAGAATGTAGCTGACTGCATGAGCTTTTAACAGGTTTCCTCCTAGGGCGGGTTATTTCCCCAGTCAGGAGCTTTAAACCAAGCCAGAAATCCCTGGAACAGACATAGCCAGTTAGAAGACAGTTGGTTACTTCTGTAACAGTCAGGCCCCTGCTGCACTAGTGGGGCGTATTGTGCTAGCAGGTCAGTATTGTAGCACTAAAGATTCAGTGCTGGGAAGACCATTGGTATCTCTTCTTTCCTAGCTGGTTGCTTAGCACCTTCTGGCACTGTGAAAGCCAGCGAGCAGGGAGAGAGTTTCCTGCTTAGTTCAAGGTGGATTTCGCTCTGTCCTACATCCAAAGTGAGCAGTGTCTTTAGCTATAGGTTCTTACTGCTTAGTTACAGTGGGCAACCAAGAACAGAGGCAATAGCCTATGTTGTTTAGGTTATCTCTGGGGCTTCCATAATCAGTAACTCCTAGGGAGGTATTTGAAAGTAGTTTTTCAAGCTAATGAAATATTAATTGATGATATGTTAGCTAAATTAGGCTTAGTGGGTTACTGTGAAATCATTAAAAGTAATATATAAGTGAAGTAATTATTAGAAAGACTTATGACTTGCTGTATATGTTATCTTAGGTTTTGAATGACCAGCTTTCCAGAAAGTGTTCAGAGCTAAGCAGCATGCTTCAGATTGTTAAAATGGAAAATGCCAGGATTATTGCTGAACACCATGCTATTCTGCAGGTATTCTCTTGACTCTCAAACTTCTTTTATTTCCTTACTAATTTCTCCTTTTTTCTTCTTTTTAGAAAGACAGTCTCATTATCCAATGCTGGTCTCAAATTCAGTATGAGCTAAGAATGACCTTGACTTGTCATCCGACTATCTCTTCATCCAGAAAGCCAGAATTACAGGCTCAGGCAGCATTCCTTTAAGTTTGTATTTGATTGACAGTTTCAGTAGGCTCTTACTATGCAGCCCAACAGGCTGTCTCGAATTCACAATCCTTCTGCCTCAGCCTACAGAGTTCTGGGATTACAGGCTATTGTTATGACTCACTTGCTGTTTTTGATTAGTAGTTTCCTCCTTTTTGCAAAGGGGTGATTTGGCCTTACAGCTCCATGATTTTTAATGCTTTCTTCACAAATATCATGACTTTAGACAAAGTAATTATCTGTTCTAATATTTATATAATGATATATAGTTTTTTTATAAAAAAAAGTTTTGACTCACTTACTTTATGTGTATGAGTGTTTTGCTTGCATGTATGTATATGTGTATATGTACCATGTGCCTGCCTGGTGCCCACAGATTTGAGAAGTAGGCAAGTAGGCATTAGATCCCCTCACACTGGGAAACCAAACCTGGGTCCTCTTAATCACTTAGCCATCTCTATATCCCCTAATGATGGTGCACATTTAAAACTCACTCTCAAATACTTATTTTCCCCCAAACATCTGTGACTTTCCAGTTTGCTTACAGTATGCTAAGAATACCGTTGACTTCGACTCAGGTTAAGATTGCCTTTCACCAGGAATCTATCATTCTAATCAAAATGGAAAATTTTTAAAATTCTGGTTCTTGGATGCTAAGTAGTAGCTCACGTGTATTGTGTGAGTGAGTGAGTGAGTGTGAGTGAGTGAGTGTGAGTGAGTGTGTGTGTGTGTGTGTGTGTGTGTGTGTGTGGTGTTTTACTTGCTTTCTTTGCATGTACAAGTACGATATTAAGCATTTTACATATGTTACAGCTTCTAATTATAGCTGCTACATCTATTATCTTCATTTTTCCAATAAGAAATAAAACATAATTAAGTAATTATTAATGTGTACAAGGCTTGCAAAACTATTATGGATTGTAGGTAGAAGTGTTGCTAATAAAAAATGGTAAGCCAGAGGAAAAGTGCCAGTCCCATTAGTGCCACAGTGTGCTAGTGCAACACAAGATGGCCTCAGAGATATTCACACCAACTGCCCCACACAGCTTTCCCAATAGATTGCGACAGTTTGGAGGAGAAGATAGAGATGAAAAGGCCTTTTCATCTGATGTTTATATTGTTCCATATGTTAAAATAAGAAAAATTTTAAGATGCTAAAATAATGTAAATTTTATTTTTGAAAATATATTGAGATTTATAGTTTCACAAAATATTTTCAAGGCTGGTAAATAAGACGTCTTCATCTTTGTGTAGCAGAGCTATAAAATGACAGAACTGTAAGCAAAGAGAAGGCCGGGTCCTCAAACTATTGGCTTTATTTGTGAAGTGAAACAAGCTCAGAAGTGGGCATAGTGTCCTTGAACAGTGACGATGGATATTACCCCTCAAATGGCATCTCAGCTTTTATTCTTCTCTCAGGTGGAACAGAAAATGATAACAGAGACGTTTCAAGAGCAAAATTTACTGTTAGATGCTGCCCATGCCAGCATCACCGGTGAACTGCAAACTGTTCAGAATGATAAAACCCAACTCCAGATCCACCTGTAAGCCAGTGCTGTGGGCCTCTTTTGTTCTCGTGTGTGTGTGTGTGTGTGTGTGTGTGTGTGTGTGTGTGTGTGTGTGTGTGTGCATGTGCGCGCGTGCCCTTCCTGAAACTATCTGAGTTGACGTTCATGAGCCAACCACAGGGATGAGGAATCTGCCTGGGAACTAGTCTGTAGAACGTTATGGTAACTGGTCAGGGGACTTGATGACCCTCATCCTCTTCTTCCAGAGACCACTTAATCCTGGAGCACAGCCAGTGTGTCCAGAAAGCACAGGAAGCCGAAGAGAGGACAAGGGTACAAAAAGAACTTCTGGAGTCAACTATTGCCAGACTGCGGGCTGAACTGGAAGCCTCAATGCAAGAGAGGAAGTCTCTGCTGGAGAAGAATGAAAGATTTCAGCAGGAGGTGGGTAGGGACAGATTTCCCTCCTGGCGGAGGTGTACAATGTTGTTTCAAAGTTGGACTCTAGGGCAAAAGATGAGAACAGAAGTAAAGCTGTGTTTCAATCCTTTGAGTTGCCCACTAAAGAAATGTGTGTTCTTCAGCAGGTAAAGTAGTCTTTGCGAATAGTGCAGTGTGCTCTTCTGCAGCGTTAGTGTTGACTGGTAACTCCCCCTTCCTCCTGTTAGTTACAGGGTCAGATTTAAAAACCCGTTTCTCTAAAGGAAGCAGGAGAGGGAAAGTTAAGGACACAGCCTGTCTTCTAGTTGGGAGGAGAGCAGCAGGATCTGATATGCAGGTGTGTCAGTTGTAGGACACCCTGTTGACCACGTCTCTGAGAGGATGTGCTACCTCTGCCATGTAGGGATTCATTGACATGTGGATGTTGTCATCTGCTCTTGTAGAACCTGTGTGTTCTAAACATTCATCCATTTCTTTTTCCCACCTTGGCAGGTCAATAAAACAGAAAAAGAAGTAGCCAAAGGAAAATGCCATTTGGAAAAGGAATTAGCTAAAAGCAAGGTATTTCGGGTTTTATTTTTGATGTTTCATTCTATTTGGATCCTTCTGTATTGCTGCCTACTGTATCAGTGTATTTAATAAGTAGGTGATTACCCTGATTATCAAGATGGGGAGGGCACAGATCTAATGCTGCTTAAGGCCTTCCAGTGCTTTGTGAGGGAGTGGTGCTTGCTGAGCATATGGGGTTTGCCTCTGTAAGCCATCACTGCCTCTGGCCGGAAGTCCTCTGAGACTGAGTTAGCTAACGGGTCCAGAAAGATAAAGGGCTGATTGATGACACTGTTCAACATAAAAGCAAGCCTGGCTTTTATTTCATAAATACGTGTGCTTACATGCCACTTTATCTTTGAGTTATCCTTATGTTTTTTTCCTGTAGTTGATACATTTTATATTTGTACACCTTTGTGGAGTAGCTTATGGGTAAATTGATACATGAATGCAGTGTATAATAAATAAGGATCATGAGCACTTCCACATTCTCACGTTAGTAGTTTTTTTGTAGGTTGTATATTTCATACTCTAGACAGTTTGAAGACTGTCACAGGTCATATTAGCCAATGGTTACCCCACTGTGCTGTTGAAACCAGGATTAATCCCTCCCACCCCACACACCTGTGTTTTGTTATTTAACTTCTTTCCATTCCTGCTTCCCATTGCCTTTAATCTTTAATGATCACTATTCTAATCAGTTCTTCTAGATTGACTCTGGTTTTTATGAATGGGTGAAAACAAGTAATTTGTGTCTAGCTTATTTTAATTAACATTATGACTTTCATTGATATACTTACCTATCCTTATGATAGTTTTGTTTGGACACTGGGATGAATGAGCCTAATTTTTAAACAGTTCTGGTTGTTTTGAGTCTGTATGTTTCCATGTGAACTTTTAGGATTGGCTTTTCCAGTTTTGTAACACAGGACAACTGCCATTTTGATAGGCTGTGCACTAAGTCTGTACATTAGTTTGGGGAGCATTGCAGTTTTCATACAATATGTATATATCCACATGTGTGATTTTGTGATCTCTTTCTGTCTTTTCTTTGTCTTGTATAAGTTGACTGGAACTTGTGCTGTAGTCTTGCCTAGAAATGGTGAGGATAGGCATCCTTTTTCTATTATTTTGTCGTGTTGCTTAGTAAGCTGTGGGATTCTCATAAGTTTCCCTCATGAAAGTGAGGAAATTCCTTTCTATGCCTAGTTTTGCAGAAATCTTTGTTAGACTATTCTGAATCTTGTCAAATGTTTTATCTGGAGGTATTGAAATGACCATAGACATTGTATCCTTTATTTTACTACTATATATTATGTTCATTGATTTCAAATGCTTTAAAAAAACAACTTGGCATACATTCCTTAGATAAATTTTACCTGGTTATGTTATATGCACCTTTTGAATGTTGTTGGCCTGGTTTGTTGAGTTTTTAAAATTTTTATCCACAGGAGATAATTGTTCTATCATTTTATTTTTCTTGTGTTAAGTTTGGTTTTGGTGTCAAGATAATATTAACCTCTTAAAATGATTTGTAAATGTTTCTTCTCTTCATATTTTTGGCTAAGATTTTTGAGAGTCTCCTATCAGTTCCTCATCAGGTATTCTTGTCGTATTTACTAGTGGAGATATCTTGTCATAGACTTGGCACTGTGGGAAGTTTTTTGTTGTTTTTCTGTTTCCCTTTATTACTGACTCAGCCTCCCGTTGAAGGTCTCTTCCGAATTTCTGGCTCCTTTCTCTTTTCTCAGCCTTTGGGGTTTAAATTCTGCCTCTTTTGAATCAGTTTCAATACACTGGTTCTTTCTAGGAGTGTGTCCATTCAGTCTAGGGCGTCAACTTGTTGGCGTGCAATTGTTCTGAGTAGTCATATACATGTGTTTCTGTAAGATCAGAAGTAGTGGTCTCTAGTCCACTACTGTTTAGTAGTTTGTATCTTCTCTGGTTTTCCTTGGTTAGTCCAGCTGCCTACTTTTTGTTTCCTGTGATTTTCCTGTTCTTTATTTCATTTGTGTTCTTTTATTATTGTCTTCTGTTTGATTTATGCTGAACTTGTTCTTTGATTTCTAGTGCAAGATAAGCTTGGGTTATTGATTTAAGAAATATTCCTTTTGGGCTGGAGTGATGGATCAGCTGTTAAAGGCTAGGTTCACATCCAAGAGATACTCCTTTTTAAAATAGAGATGTTTACAGGAATAAAATTCCTTCTCTAAACTGGCTTCACTGCATACATAAGTTCAGTTGTGATGTTCTTTTGTTTTGTTCACCTCACAGAATTCCCTAAGTTCCCCTGAGATTTCTGTTTTTCTGAACCATTGGTTGTTTAGAAATGTGTTGATTTCCTAACATATATGGACTTCCCCAAATGGTTTTGCTTTATAATTTTAATGTCATTATATTTTGGATGGGAATATATACCTTACAGAGTTTTAGCCCTTTCTAATTTATTGATAGTTGCTTTATGACATATGGTATATGATATATCCTGGAGATTATTGTATGTGTACTTGAGAAAGGTCTATAGTCTTCTTTGGGGGGAATTTGTTCTTTTGGGACTTATTAGTTAATAGTGTTGCTTAAGTGTTCTATTTGCCCATGAATCTTTTGTCTTGTCCTATTTAATATTACATATGGGAGATTTGAAATCTCTGTCTATTGTTTACTTCTCTATTCAATTCTGGGGTTTTTTGTTTCATATATGCTTTGGGGTTCTCTTGTTACATGAACATATGACTATATGAATATTACATTTTGATGGCTAATACTATTTTCCATAGGTAGTGTCCTCCTTTATCTCACCAATGTTTATCTTAAAATTGTCTAATATTAGTGTAGCCACCTAAGCTCTTTTCAGATGGTTGTTTATATGACAGACACGACGTCCCCATCCCCTTGCCCTTTTCATGTGAATCTGAAGTCCATCTTTCAAAAATTGTTAGATCATTACACTTTTTCATTCTGCCTATCTCTGCTTTTTTAAAAAGTCTTTTACTTATTTTTATGTGTTGGTATTTTGTCTGCATGTATGTAAGTGTGCCACATGCAGGCAGTGCCGAAGAGACCAGAAAGAGGCTCAGATCCTTTGGAAGTGGAGTCACAGGTGCTTGTGAGCCAGCATGCAGGTGCAGGGAATCGAACTTAGGTTCTCTGGAAGAGCAGTCAGTGCTCTTAACTGCCGAGCCTTCTCTTCATCCCAGTATTTCTGCTATTTAAACATGATTAGTCCACTTACAGTCTACATAATTATTGTTGAGAACTAGTTTATATCAGCAGTTTCCTTTTTGCTTTTGTGTTTTGTTACTGCTTAATTATTGCCTTCTTTTGTTTTGTGAAGATTTCTATTGCATCGATTTAACTCCATTATTGCTTTCTTTATTATATTTTTTGGCTTGTAAGTAAGATAAAGTTACAAATTAAAAAAGCCATATGGGGCTTGGGAATATGGCTCAGTCATTAAGATCTTGCCCTTCCCTTGCAAAGGACCCAGGTTCAGTTCCAAATACCCACATGGTGGCTCAGAACCACCCATAACTCCAGTTCTTCTGTCCGCTATGGGCCCCAAACATGATGGGGTACACTTTACCCTTTATTTCTTATGTGAATTCCGGTTGTCATCCACTGCCCATTTGTTGCAGCCTGAAGAACTCCCTTTACTTTTCCACGTAGAGTATGTTTTCTAGCCCCAAATCTGCACACACACCAGAAGTGGGGACCTTGGTAAATTACTTTACATGTTTTAGTGAGATTTGAATGTGCCATCACCTCAGGGTTGTGTTTAAACCAGAAAAGTTTTTTGTGTGAATTACTACAATTTTTATTTATCTGGGAATACTTTGATATTTTTATTATTGTTGAGGGCTACTTTTGCTGGATTTAGAATTTTTAGCTGAGAATTTTTCTCTTGGAATTTTTAATACATTACACCTCCTCCTTCTGTCTTGAACCTGTGATGCTCAGTCAGCTGTCATCTTACTGGTTACACCTGGCACATGTAAGCCCTTTTATGGATGCTTTCAGGGCTTTCTGAATTTTGCTTTCAACATTTTGATGATTCAACGATGTACTACATTTTGAGGCATGCCTTCAAGTCTTACAGAGTGTTGAAATTTCTAACTTTCAGAGTGCACAGAGCCTCAGAGTCTGTCAAAGGTGGGCTTTGGAAGTCTTCTCACATCAGACCATACATACAACTCTGCCCATGTGCAAGACCCTATGCATATACCTGACTTTCTAGAGCTTCAGGAAGTTGTTGGTATTCTCCAAAGCTTCTAATGGTTACTTCATTCCCTATCTTTATCTTCTGGATTTTCTGGTTAGCCTCTTTTTTTTTTTTTTTTTTTTTTTTTGCTATTTCTTGACAATTATCTCAGGCAACTGCAAACTTAGCCAGTTACCTCTGATCACTTCTATATGTGTGTCCAGAGGAAAGCTTTTTGTACTGAGTAAATTCCAAGTCAGCCCAAATTAAGACAGTCTGGTTCACGAAGTTATCCAGAGAAGCACCAGACAGATTGTCCTGGCTAGTTATGTCAGCCTGTCACAACTAGTGCCATCTGAGGAGAGGGCGCCTCAGTTGAGAAAATGCCTCCAGTGAGATCAGGCTGTAGGCAAGCAAGCCAGTAGAGTATTTCCTAATTAGTGGTTGATGGGGGAGTCTCCAGCCCATCGTAGGTTGGGAAACCCTTGGATTGTTGGTCCTGGGTTCTGTAAGAAATCAAGCTGAGCAAGCCATGAGGAGGAAGCCAGTAAGCAGCACTCCTCTGCATCAGCTCCTGCCTCCAGGTTCCTGCCCTGTTTGAGTTTCTGTCCTGACTTCCTTTGATGGTAAACAAAGATGTAGAAGTGTAAGCAGAATAAATACTTTGCTCCCCGAGTTGCTTTTTGGTGTTTCGTCACAGCAGTAATAACGGGAACTAGGGCACGATCACATCACATTTGGGAATGGCACCTGGAGAGAGTAACAGCCATGTCTTTTGCCTTGGTGACTGCCAGACTTAGTTCCCGCTGCGCCGCAGTCTGATGGCTCTCAAAGCTCCTCTGCGCCGGAGAAAGGAAGATAAGAATAGAGCGAATAAAACAACCCAGATCTCACCGTTCCGGTTTCACCGATTCCTTTAATAAGCATTGCATGCATTCCCTTTGTTAACTCCAGAGTTCTGCCGTTCACCGGGGCTGTTTTTGCTTCCACGGGAAAGACTTTTTGAAGGTCCTTGCTTCTTCCACATCACCAATGTCACGTCTCAGGTCACATCTTTTTGATCAACTCCTCTTTTTCCTTTGGATTGTGTTGGTATTTTTGTTGAAAATTAGTTGGCCATAGATGTTTAGATCTCATTGTAGACTTCCTGTTATGTTTCATTGGTGATGTGTTTTCTTTTTGCAGCTTTGAAACTCTTGACTATTATTCTTATAATTAAATAGGATTCCTATTAGCTTTAGGACATTTTAATTAATATTTTTTATTTTTGTTTTTTTAAAGACTTATTTATTATGTATACAATGTTTTGCCTGCATGTATGCCTGCACACCAGAAGAGGGCACCAGATCTCATTACAGATGGTTGTGAGCCACCATGTGGTTGCTGGGAATTGAACTTGGGACCTTTGGAAGAGCAGCCAGTGCTTTTAACCTCTGAGTCATCTCTCCAGCCCTATTTTTTATTTTTGAAATTAAAATATAGTGACATCATTTCCCCCCTCCCTTTCTTACCTTCAGCCTCTCCCATAAACCCCTCCTTGCTCTCTCTCAAATGCATGGCCTTTTAAATTATTGTTACATGTATATGTAACAATGACTTAGATAACTATATGAATACAATCAGTCCATGTACTGTTACTTGTATGTATATCATTTCAGGGCTGACCACTGGCTATTGGAGAACCAGCTGGGGTGGGGGGCTCTTCCCTATGGAAGACTATTTCCCCACCTCCAGCTTTGCTCAGCTACAGTAGCTGTCGTGACACCGGAAGGTGCCATGCGCACTTCCAAGGGGAGAAGCAGGCAGAAGTTCTACCCGGCTACAACACCATGAACTACAACAGCAGCTAGATGGCATGGTAGCTTTAAGGGCACAGCAGAGGCATGCACATTCTGGTGGTAGCCACAGCTCTCACTGGATTTAAGGCCTGTGTGACAAGAGGGACATCATGCCTTACACTGGGAAGTTCCCCACCTGTGGGAATTTTGTAGGCGCAATTATATCAAGTAGAGGTGGTGGTTTCTCATAATTTTTATGTGAGTTTTTTTTTAAGTCCTAGATAAATGTTGAGTTTTAAAAATGTATATTTTTCTAACATGGTCATATGGTTTATCTAATATAGTCTATTGATGTGGTAAATTATCCTGGTAGTAAAAAGTACATACTACCAGGATAAACTTCACTTACATCTTATTTCCATTTTGTATATTCTGGGGTTAATTTTGACAATATTTTGTGGAAGATTTTTGCATCTGTACACACAAACTTAAATTGATAAACAAATACCAAATACTAGGAAGGGCATAACTACTAGTAAAGATGAATTACTTAGTTCTTCAATAACAACTAGATCAGTAACAGGTAGAGCATAAGAGCCAGAGGAGAGAGTCTAACAGAGACTGGCAGCATGCACAGGCCTGCACAGATTCAAGCTGGACAGGGTCCCAGCACTGAGGGGGCAAGTGGACATGGGCTCACACCCTTAACCAAGAAGCAATTAATTGTTAGCTTCTGGAAAAGGAAAAACTAGTTTTGTCCAAAGGTGTCTCCCTGGGTGCATTAACCACACTTCAGGATAGGGGCCCAGGCCCAGGAGTAGATGGTTGGCACAAAAAGAACTCAGTGGTATTTTTCTCGACTTTTGTCTCATTATACTTTATTGGGAACATTTTATTGTCTTATTGGTCTTCTGCTTGTCTACTTTTGCTTGTGTTTTTGTGGGACAGTTGTGTATTTCCTGGGTTTTGTTTTTTAGAGAGAAGGGGCATGGATTTGGGTGCATGGGGAGGTGGGGATGAGCTGGGAGAAGTTGGGGGAGGGGAAAAGCATGATCAGAATACAATGCATAAGAATTTTTCAATAAAAATGTTGAAATAAGATATAAATAACTTGTTTTAAATATCCTATAGCTATCAGACAGACTCATCAAAATCCCACTCTTCGAGAAGGGAAACATGTGCCTAGGCTACTTTCCAATTTCCAGTTCAACTGTTATTTTAAAATAAGATTTTTTTATTTAAAATAATTGTTTCCCCTTTTGTTTTCAAAGGTAGACATAAATGTATTGAACCAAACCCTACAGACTCTAACGGAAGAAAATGAGCGTCTGAGAGAGAAATTGGCTTCCCTTGAACACCACAGAGCCACTTGTGATTACCATGGGGTGGGTATAAAAAGGTCAGTCTATAGGAGGAAAGTAAGCCAGCTGTAAATGATGCTCACAAGTGATCTGCAATACTGACAAGCCCAAATGTACCTGATATATTCAAATACATCCTTTTCTGTAAATTATGAGGAAGAAACTTGTATTTTTTTTTTGCCTGTTCTTTCCCTCCATTGAGCAGTCCGTGATACATGTGATGTCTAAAAGCTGTTTGATAAGGTCTGTACATTACAAATGAGTGATGTTAGTTCTTACAGCATCTCCAAGTGAAGAGGGCTTAGAGGCCCTTCAAGGAAGCTAGTGCTTTTCCTGAGTACTGAATACCTAAGGTTGATGAATGCTGCTTTAGAGCATGTGGAGAAGTTCCTTGATTTCACAGGATACCCAATGTCCTTTTCAGTCTAAGGTGGTTTTCCAAACCCTGTCACAACCTGCTTATCACTTCAACTCTGAGAGTTACATGGACTAAATCTAAATCTTTCCACGTTTTCATGGCCTTTGAGCCAGACCGCCCTGCTATCAATTTGGCTTCTGCCTGAGATATTTAGTCACTCGGATCCTTGGCTTCTTAACCTATCACAATGAGGATAATAATACAATTGCTATAGAAGGTGTTGGGGGACTAAGTTAATACATGGAAAGCGTGGAGCAGGTAGTTTTAGCATTGTTTTAAATTCTTCGTTTCTGGGCTGTTGTGGCCAGTGGGAAGTCTGTAGTGCCTGTTGGGGAGAGGAAACCCGTTAGCTGCGACTCCTTGTGTGATCTCAGACCAGCCTTTTCTCGCTCCAAGATTAAATATCCAGTCATGCTCTGCGTGTTTGTCCAGACCTCTGCTTGGTCTGTCCACTTGTCTGGAAGAGCGTGTCTGCTGCCTGATTTCCTGAACCCACTGGCACTGCCAGGCCTGTGGCTTCTTCTGACTAGCGTAGATCTATGTTTTTAGTCAGTGTTGACTCTTTCCTGTCCTTCACACTCATGCTGTTTAAGGTCTCATGGTGCGTGCTTTCATCTCAGTTCTAGCCTGAGTTTGTCCCTACCTAGAAACTTTCTATCAAACCATCAGGGAGTGTTTCGGTGCACATGAGTCTCAGGACTTGTTCTATCGATTTTGCACTATCATTAAAACTATTGCTAGTCAATGCTGGCAATGCATTTTTGTTCTTTGGGCCTTAAAACTTAAGATTCCTAATAATGGGAAACTTGTATATAATCCCTCACCAGTCTTTAGAGATAACCTTTGGAGTATATTGCATCTATAATGTCACAGACTTGAAACTGGACACACTTGGTTTTAGACTCTGGTTCCAGGTGCTGTGTGACCTGGCCTGCAGCATTGAGAAGATTTCCTTTTCTGTGGGACTCACCTGGAATGCTGTGTATAGCAACCTCTTACCACACTGACTAGAAATTGACCCGTTCATGCATTTGCCTTCACTTTCTAACCTCTTGAGAACAGCTGCTATCTACCTTTACTCCCGTGATTAATGCATGAGAGAAGTCATGCTGATCTTACCAGGCCCCAGGGTTGTAGGATTGAGTGTCAAGAGCCTGTCGCAAAGCTTAGCACGCCGTGTGCATGAATAACATTACTAATATTTTCCCCCACAATTCCCTTGTTTTAGGTTGCCCTAGTTGGCTTTTCTATTGCTGTGACAAATAGTGATAACACATATGATAAATATAATAATAATAAATATAAACATATAATAAAGGGTGATAAAACATGACGAAAGCACCTTGAGGAGGAAAGGGTTTATTTCATCCTAACAGTTTACACTTACATCATGAAAGGAAGTCAGGGCAGGAGCTCAAGGCAGGAGCCTGGAGGTCGGGACTGACTGAGACCACAGAGGAACACTGCTTACTGCCTTGCTCCGTTTGCTTTCTTATACAACCCAGGACCACGTGCTCAGGGATGGCTCTGCCCCCAGTGGAGTGAGCCCTCCCACATCAATCATTAATCAAGAAAATGGGCTATAGACTTGCCTACAGTCCAGTCATATAGAAGCATTTTCTCAAGTGAGGTTTTTTTCTCTTCATAGATAGGGTCATTTTGTATCAAGTTGACCAAAAAAAAAAAAAACAAAAAACAAAAAACAAAACAAAAAACAAAACAAAACATTTTTTTTTATCCATTCTTCAGTTGAAGGGCATCTAGGTTGTTTCCAGGTTCTGGCTATTACAAACAATGCTGATATGAACATAGCTGAGCAAATGCCCTTGTGGTATGATTGAGCATTCCTTGGGTATATGCCCAAGAGTGCTATAGCTGGGTCTTGGGGGAGATGGATTCCCAATTTTCTAAGGAAGCACCATACTGATTTCCAAAGTGGCTGTACAAGCTTGCATTCTTACCAGCAGTAGAGGAGAGTTCCCCTTGCTCCACATCCTCTCCAGCATAAGCTGTCTTCTGTGTTTTTGATCTTAGCCATTCTGACAGGTGTAAGGTGGTATCTCAGAGTCGTTTTGATTTGCATTTCCCAGATAATTAGCAATTCCTTAAATGTCTTTCTGCCATTTGAACCTCCTCTGTTGAGAATTCTCTGTTTAGTTCTATAGCCCATTTCTTAATTGGACTGTTGGGCATTTTGATGTCTAATTTCTTGAGTTCTTTATATATTCTGGATATCAGCCCTCTGTCAGATGTGGGGTTGGTGAAGACCTTTTCCCACTCTGTAGGCTGTTGTACTACTCAGTAGAGAAAAACAATGACATCATGAGGTTTGTCAGAAAGACAAACATGGTTTGTACTCACTCATAGTAGAATACTAGATGTAAAACAAAGATGACTAGACTGCTACACAAATCCAGGGAGGCTACCTAGAAAACGGGACCCTAGGAAAGAACCAGGGATCACCCAATGACAGAGAAATGGATGAGATCTACATGAACAACCTGGACGACAGTGGGAGTAATGAAGAGCAAGTTTCGAGGGAAAGAGAGCTTAGGGGAGCAGAAGATCCCAACTGGATCAAGAACAGAAAGGGAGAACAAGGAATAACAGACCATGATAAAGAAGACCACATGAGAACAGGAAGAAGCAAAATGTTAGAGGTCTCCAGAAATCCACAATGATACATCCTCTGTAGACTGATGGCAGTGGTCGAGAGAAAGCCTGATCTGACCTAGTCTGGTGATGGGATGGCCCAACACCCTAACTGTCATGCTGGAACTCTCATCCAATAACTGATGGAAGTCCAATTGTTGAGAAAGAGGAGGGACTGTAAGAGTGTGAATTGTTGAGACCACGATTGGAGAGGCACAGGGACAAATAGCCAAACTAATGGAAGCACATGAATTATGAACCAAAAGCTGAGGAGCCCCCAGCTGGGTCAGGCCCTCTGGATAAGTGAGACAATTGAATAGCTCGATCTGTTTGGAAGGCATCCAGACAGTGGGACCTGGACCTGTCCTTAGTGCATGAGCTGGCTGTTTGGAACCTTGGGCTTACACAGGGACACTTTGCTCAGCCTGGAAGGAGGGGACAGGACCTGCCTGCACTGAATCCAACAAGTTTAAATGAATCCCCAGGGGAGTCTTGTCCCTGGAGGACATGGGAATGGAGGGGAGGGACTGGGGGGAAGGTGGGGGCGGGATGGGGGAGGACAGGGGAACCCATGGCTGATATGTAAAATTAAAACACAAATATAATAAATAAAAAAGGAGAAAAAAGACATAAAAAACCACAAATATAATTTTTTTTAAAAAAACCCTCAACTAACTAGCACAGAGGTTTATTTCTGCCATCTCAGTTTTTAGCAATATAGAATTGAGTCAATCACTACGGGCACTCACACAGGAGTCACAGCAAGAAAAGGGCCGCAGGAAGGTCCCCATTCCCGAGCCCAGGTTGAATGACTATCTTCACTTTGGGTTTTCACCATAGCTTTGTAAATAGAAGTACCTAATACAAACAAAGTTACCTATGCATTAGGACTTTGATGAAGTAAAATTAAACAGTTACTTAAGTACATTATTTCTCTTAATTTTTTACCTTTTCTTGAAAATAGATTTTCTCACAAAATATCCTGATGAGTTCCTCCTCCTCCCAGTTCCTCCCCACCTCCCCTCCCATCTGGATCTACTCCCTTTCCATCTTTCATTAGAAAAATTTAAAAAACAGGCTTCTAAGAGATAATATTAAAACACAACAGAATAAACAATATAACAAGATAAAACAGAAATGATCACATCAAAGTTGGACAAGACAAACCATCAGAAGGAAAAAGAGCTCAAGAGAAAGTACAAGAATCAGAGACCTAGTTATTTTTACACTTAGGAACCCCATAAGAACATTAAAGTGGAATTAACAATATACACACAGAGGCCCTGGTGCAGACCCGGGCAGGCCCTGTGCCTGCTGCCTCAGTCTCTGTGAGTTCATGGGAGCTTTGAGCATGTTGATTTAGAGGGCCCTGTTTTCTTTTGTCCTCCATCCCCTCTGGCTCTTACACTCTCTCCATCTCCTCTTCTGCAGGATACCCTGACCTCTGAGGGGGAGGGATTTGATGAAGACATCCTATCTAGGGCTGAGTGTTCCTTCAGAGGTCTCCTACTGTCTGCATAATGTGTGGCTGTGGGTCTCTACATTTGTTCCCATCTACTGCAGGGGAACTTCAAAGATGCTATCCAACCTGTAGATAACTTTGTGTCAAAATTAATTCAATCTGGGGTTTTATTTTCAATCTGTACCATGTTTTAAGTGAAGGTATACTTATAAAGTAACTTGACAAAAGTTTAATATCTCATTGATTTTGTTTATTCTTCTAACAGATGTTGTTAACTTTCTAGCACAAGAAGGATCTAGGTTTGGTTTCCAAAACTGCAAGAAAATACCTTACAAAAAAAGTTCTGGCTATTTTTCTCAGCTTCCTGTCATTGTCAACATAAAGCAAGTTATCTGAATTTGTAATTTGGCTGTTTGCATCCATGGTCACTTGGACTGCTGCGTTTGGGCCTTTGTGGGGCATGTGTAGCAGAGGGGCTGCTCTCCTCTGAAGAGACAGAGAGGCCCCACGACCTTGTTCAAAGGGCACACCCCAGTGTACTAACATCCTCCCACACAGCCTCGTCACCTCTTAAAGGCTCTGCTGCCTCCCAGTGGTACCCATGGCTAATAACCATGCCCTAAACCAGCCTTTGTGGGGCACATTTCAGATCTGAGCTACGTTCTGTTCATCCTTGCTAACTTAGCTTTCTTAAGGTAATCTTTTTATGATTCTTTCCTGATTTTCTAAGTACTGTTGTTTCTGTGTGCCCAAAACTATATATTCTAACAGTCTGAAAATTTTAATATTCTAAAACTATATATTCTAACAGACTAAAAGCTCTACTATTCTAAAAACTTTCATGAGTAAAAATCTATATAGTCTAACAGATACTATCATTTTTCTTTGTATGGTGTTTGGCAAGTAATTCTCCAGTTTTCTGTCTTGATCTCTGTTGTTAATAGTTTTTATGATTACGCCAAGGTTATCTAAGCAAACACTAATCTCATTTGAGTCTTCATTTGAGTAATGTTAATTTATGTTCTTCCATTATTTAAAGTGCAGGGACTATCTGATAACCTGTAAACAGGAATTTAAATAAGTAACATTTTTATTAACTTTTTAAAAATTAAAATAGAATTACATCATTCCTTCCCTTCCCTTCTTCCCCCCCCAACTCCTTCCATGTGCCCTCCCTCAAACCCCCATCCCCACCCTCACACCCTCTCAAATTAATTGATGGCTTCTTTTTCTTTGATTATTGTTTCATTATATATATCCATAAAAATGTAAATATAACCCACTGTATCTTTATAGTGTGTCTGTGTATGTTTGATTTTAGGGCTGGCCACCGTGTGTTGGATGACCAGTTAGCGGGCTCATTCCTGGTAATTCACCCTATATCAGTAGTCATTGTCTGCAGTTCTTTGTTTAGGGGTGAGGCCCCATGGGATTTCCCCCTTCTGAGTTAACCTCTCTATTGATACTGTCATTGTTCAGGTCTTATTTAGGCAACCATATTGTTGAGGTATTATGAGTATAGCTGCCCTGTCATTTCTAGGAAACATAATCTTAAAACAGACTACCATGCTCTCTGGCTCTTACAGCCTTTCTGCCCCTCTCCTGTGGTGTTCTCTGAGCCTTAAGGTGTAGGAGTTGTGTTGTGGATGTATCCTTTGTGTCTGGAATCCCTAAATCCATTGACCTCTACTGATAGCCAATTGTAGTTTTCTGTAACAGTCTCTGTTGGCTGTAAAGAGAAGCTTCTTTGATGAGGGCTGAGACCTGCACTTATTTGTGGTTATATTTGTAAGTTTAGAATGTGGTTAGGAATCAATCTGGTCTAGTAAAGTGGTAGTAATGCGTCTAAGACCCATGACCTCAAAGGTCTGTTGGCTGACTAGGTTTCTAGTACCAGGCATGATTCTGATCCCATTAGTGGGCTGCTGTTGGTTACCACTAAGATACAGGTGCCCCTATTGTACTCTTAGGAATATCTTTCCATGCTTTTCGTCGTTATATTTATGGTCCACACAGATGGATATAACTGTTTATTGCTCCCCTTTCTTGGCAGCTTACATAGTACTTTCTGGTGCTTTCATGAAGCTAAGCCACAGGAAGGGGGCTTTCTTGTTTAGATCCAGCTGGAATCTTTCCAGTTGTGTGTCCAAAGTACTTGGTGTCTTCAGCAATAGGTACTTACCTTCAACTTCTGAGAGGCATTTTTAAAGCTGTGATAACTATAGGCTCTTCTCCAGCCAGAGGTGTGGTCATTGTTCCTAAAAAAAAACTGGTCTTCTTCAAACAACTTAAAATCACTATTACAGCTTGCCAGATCTGGGTTGGAACATATCTATGACGCTTTAACTAACAAACCAAAAACAAACAAAGAAAAAAGTGTGCAGTACAAAGAACAAGATACTCTGGACTCTGTGTCTTCATTAGCTGGCTCTGTTCATGCTTCCTGTCAGCAAAACGATGTATTGTCCAAGGAAGGTCTTAGAGGAGAGTAAGCTGCAAGCAATGTGTTATTCTGTACAAATAGCCAGGGTACTAATGCCTGTTTTAAAAAGGAAAGAAGCGTCATTTTGCCTGTGAAGGATAATTATGTATGTGTTTGCTTTATCAGTTTGCTCAGCAGAAAGTGGAAAAGGCCTTGGAAAAAATTACTGATAGTAAAAATAAACTGGCCTATGAAAAGGGGAAACTCCAGGTATGAGATTTACCTTTAGATTTTTGTCTGATGTTTAAAATAGTGATTGTTGGATTTAGTATTGTTGACCTTCAGAAAATCTAGCTCTGTCCTTTACTAACTCTGTAGCCTCTGAACCTCCCTAAGTTTATTTCTTCATTACCATCCAAGTGACTTCCGTTCATAGATCAAGAGGATCATGATGAAGCCACAACCCATTCTGTGACTGTCTGAAGCCTTAGAGAGCCTGGGTATTGTGAGTTTGGTGACGGTTTGTAACACACTCTTTGACAACTGGCCTTGCGAGGCCACAGACTGGAGTCTGTTGTACTGAGTAGTGTGACAAGATTGGGAGTGGCTATGAAGACTGGCAGTTTTGTCCCCCAGCAGGAAGTTTGCCGCTGATGTTGCTGAGCCCTGCTTAGATCAACCCCAGTGGAAACACTAACTACTAATCTGTGAGTCCTAAATCTTAGTTACACATTAGAACCAGATGGAATTTTTTTTTCAAATCCCAGCAATAGGAAATGTATATTTACTATTCTTTTTGAAGTACATCCAATTAGAAAAAGTAGATTAGAGAAAATGATATGTGATAAATAAAAAAATAGGTAGTATTTAGGATGGTGGACAGATTCATATTCACAGAAAGATCTTTCAAGTTTTCTGCATGCTTCCATTTTTTCATACTACATAAGATAAAACTTCCCTGCTATAACTGTAATCCTAACAAAAGCAATTAAATCCGAATTTGAGTCTTAGACTCAATACTTTGTAAAGCTCCCCAGGTGAAACCAGGCATGATAGAATACACCTAAAATCCAAGCCCTCAAGGGGAAGAAGTAGAAGAATGTTGAGGCCAGCTGGAGCTTTAAGATCCTCTCAACAATAATGAAAGCTGCTCCCCAACGACTCATGTAGCTGTAGGTGAGGACAGCGGGGCTAAACTGTGTGAAACAAGTCGGTTTAGGCTTAGGGCTGGACAGCTGATCTCTTGGGTAACCTCACTGTAGGCTTGCCAAGCATGTCAATGTTTGTCTTTCCCTCACATCCACGTTAGCAGACAAAAGGAGGCCCCGAGATGAAAGGCACACTGAAAGGTAATTGACATGAGTTATGCTTATGGAATGATTTTAGCTTCAGTCCTCAGCGCCACAAACCAGACGAAGATTTAAAAAAACAAAACAAAAACGTGATTTCCAACTCTAAAGCTCATTTCAAGTTGTAAGCGAACTGCCACTATAGATGTCTCCTGCTTTATTTCAGTGTCGTTATGTACACCTATTTGACTGTCTCATAATTTATACAGTATTCCAGTATATTAGAGTTATAGGTAGTGATATATACTGGGGTATATAATATATAATAAACACTGAGTATATATAATATATATTCGGACCACTTAAAACAGTGTGAGCGTCTGAGTGTGGCCTAAGATCCTGATGTCCCCAAATTTACTGATAAGCTAACCATAGAGTGGCTTTAAGACTCACCAAACCGCCAGACCTGAGGGATCGCTCTCCTTGTTCCAATTTAAATACTCTGAGTAAGAATTTCTACAAATGAGAAACTCAAAAGACAAAGTCCCTTTGCCGACAGTGTGCTGCTAGCAAGTTCCAGGGCATTTCATTGTTTCTCAGTGGCTACAATAAGTCCTAAGGAGGAGGATAATTGATTTTATACCATAAAATCGTCATTTCTTTAAGAACTCACAGGAATCCTTCTGCTTCTGCTTCCTCAGGACTCAGAGAACAGGTATCTACCACCATGCCTGGCTTTAGGAGTTAATTTCCATATACAACTCAACATGTAACAATTCTGCCTAGTCAACTTCCTAGTTTTCTTTGAACAAAACAAGACTGTCACTTACTTTTTTTTGTAGATTGACACTTCTAATTATCCACATTAAGAAAAGGTTTTGAATGCCAGATACTACAATTCACTCAAAATTGAGATTTATCCACAGGACATGTATTTGGATTTTCCTTAGGCCATAGAAATCAAGGTGTTATCTTGGCACATTTACACATTTGTAGCCTGCCTGTGGCAGCCAGTTAAGACAGAATTGTTTGCAAGGTTAGAAAAGTGGATTTTTTTTTTCAAGTTTCAAATGTTCTCTATTTTTTTTTTAACTTATGACATCTTCCTTGGAGATCAGACTTCCTCATTCTTTTTCTGCTTTTCTTGCAGACAAGAGTTAAACAGCTGGAAGAGCAGCTGCACTCTCTCACTGAGACCAGGCTGCAGAACGACCATCTGCACAAGGTGAACAAGGCTTTGAAAGTCAGACATGCTCAGGTACGATGTCTCTGCAGGAAACAGGTCGCTGTCAGGAGCTGGTATAGTGCTGCAGGCTTTAAGGTGTGGATTGATGCCCTTCTCCTCTCCACCTCCACAGACAGCCCTGGGAAGGTGAAGGCTCTCTCTTGACTCAGCTTAAGCTGCTGCTGAGACAGAGGAATTCATAAAGATGCCCCCCGCAGAACTAGGATGTTCAACATGCTTGGTGTTTATGTAGCATTCATTGAAATTTGTTGCAGAATAGAAAGCTGTGCCTTTCAGAAGAAAAGGTTTTCCATGACCACTCATAAGGAGCAGCATTGCTGTGAAATATGTTCATGGGTTCCATAAGCTCATAGCTTTTTTAGTTCGAACCTTCACATTTTTTGGCAAATGTGAGGAACAAGTATCTTTGTTCTTTGACTTGTAGGCAAACTCAGAACTGAGTGCTAGCAAGGCACATCTGCAGCAGACAGACGCTCACCTCAAAGAGGTATTGATGGTAAAGGGCTTTCGTGTCAGTGTGGTGCCGATAGACGCCGGTACCTGTCGGAGGTCACATAACATTTCAGGAAAAGGGTAAAGTTAAGCAAGCAAAATATAGAAAGCACTTAATAAAGAACTCAACCCATGAACATTTCACTGAAAGAAAACAATTCAGTTCAGTGATTACAAGTTGACGATATATGCAAAGTAGATCATTGTAAAAGTCTTGGACTGTGAGTATAAACAGAAAGTGCTGTCTGTGACATTTGTGCACACAAACCGCCAATAACCATAGTGCTAGAATGTCTCCAAGTGGAATGCCCATGGGGTTCTAACTAACAGACTCTGCTCATGAATGGTGAGGTCACAAAGTTGTAAAGAGGCCCCCATCAGGTATACTCTCTGAGGAAGCTTGGGCTGCAGCCTGCTTCTTCACTGGGTCAGACAACCGTGTGATCTTTTCATTCTTGACAACAAGGAATACATTTTCTGGATTCTTCCAGAACATTCTGCCATTTCTCTTACTGAAGTGGGTACTCCTTGAACAGTAAGTCTTAGACTTGGTTCCATTACTTGTGACTGGAGATGCCTCCAAGAAAAAGGAAATCTCCAGAGAGGTCCATGTCTTCTAAATCCCCCGAAGTGTCCCGGCTTTTTGTCGGTAGTGGAAAGGAGAGAGCTCCAGCAGTGGCCTTGCCCACTGTGATTCCCAACTCCACTCGTCGAGTGACCTTTGCACCTGCCTTGCCTTCTGTGAGAGTGTCTCAGGAGATTGGAGACTCCAGAATCTCTCTAAAGACTCTTTTGAATGCTATTAAGACCATGGAGGGAAGGCTGGAAGGCAAAATAGACATTCTTGCCTCAAGACCTTTACTAAGTGAAGAATCATCAAATTTTCTTAAACGAGATTCGGTAAGTGAAGACACACATTGAATCCTAGGGAAATTTCACTTATATAATAATTTAGAATGCAGTAACAATCTAGAAACATGTTTGACTAGAGCAACAGGGAATTTGATATCTCACCAATAGTAAAAACTGGCTGCCACATAATTTTGTTTGGGTCATAAGAAAGTTGGTTTAATCACAACTGACTTTTCCAAATCAAACTTTGATATTCTAAAATTCAAAATCTATGTTTAATCATAAAATTTGAATTGAAATGCTTAGCTAAAGAAAGATTTCTGTTAAAATAGAAATATATTAACCTAGTAAGTCCCAATATATTGAACATTTGGAAATATTTTTACAGAAAACTTGTCAAAGTATCAACCTTTGCTTGATATTTAAAAACAATAGCTACCATACCCTATTTTCCAAAGATGTATTTTTTCTTTTATTATTATTATTATTATTATTATTATTATTATTATTATTATTATGTGTTTTAATTTTATACATCAGCCATGGGTTCCCCTGTCCTCCCCCCTCCTGCCCCCACCCCACCTTCCCCCAACCCCTTCCCTCCATTCCCATCTCCTCCAGGACCAAGACACCCCTGGGGATTCATAAAAAGATGTATTTATATATTTTCAGTAACTATTTTTGCTAGTGGAATAGGGAACTGCAAATAAAACCAGAGTGAAGTACTACCAAACAACATCTATTAGAAATACTCAGGCTTTGCAGTGGTTCAAGGGCTTATGCAATGTCAGAAGCTGCCAGCTTGTGCACTGTGTTTATGCAGCTTGCTGTGTGTTGAGCACACTTCAGTAAAGCGTTGTAGAAATAATTATATGAATTATTACCTGAAAAAGGTTGCCCTGTTGAGATCTTCACCAGTTTTGAAAGGAAAGAAGCAGGAAGGCAGTGGATGAGTCTGTCAGGGAATGGCTGGGATTGGAGGAAGCAAATATAAAAAGGTGTAAATACTGGTGGGCCAGCTCCGCAGGCTGCTTATCCTGGGCACACAGTTGCTCGTGTGGGATGAAATCACACACAATTCTGTATGCAACCCCCGACACACACACACACACACACACACACACACACACACACACACACACACACACACATAAATCAAGGTTAGAAAGAAATTAGTTGAGTTCTGTAACCTGGGTGGTGATTGTGACAGTTCACTGTGTTGAACAGCAAGACATTCTGTGTACTATTTTGTAACATTCTGGGGACCTATAGTTATTTTGAGATAAAGTTTTAGAAAGAGTAGCATGTAAAATAGTATGCTTATTTGAAATCATTGTGCAGATCTATGAAAAACTGTCTCGTACTTAAAAAGTTCTAGTGTTTATGCTTTTTGGATTTTATTAAATCAATAATCCATTTGTGTTTTATTTTTCTCTTCTGCCTTATCCTGTCTTCTTCCACCTTCCTATTTTTAGACCCCTGCCTTCCGTATGCTACCATTTATACATTAATTTTATATTATTTAAGTTTAGATTTCACATATCACAGGAAGTGTAATATTTTCCTTTTTCAGTGTGGCTTATTTCACTTATATGATGCTATCCACTACCATCTGTTTTACAACAAATAGCACAATGCATTATGAATATATATACCTCATTTTCTTTTCCCACTCATCTGCTGTGGGGATGTGGCCTGGTTCTACATCGTCACTATTATGACTGCTGCTTCAGTATTGTGGGTGTGCAGGTATCTCTGTGGTTTGCTTAGATTCCTTCATGTACACACAAAGGAGTGTTGTGGAATATCGCTTTAACTGGGCAAAGATGTGTTGCATTTGTTTATGCTGTGGAATATTTAACTATGTGAAGGTATGTTACATTTGTTTCTGCTGCCTTTGTTAATGATGTAAAGATGTGTTACATTTGTTTGTGATGCATTTGTTAACTATGTAAAGATGTATTGGTGTTTTACCTTGCCTGCCTAAGGCACCTGATTGGTCTGAAAAAGAGCTGAATAGTCAGTAGCCAGAAAGGATAGGCAGGGCTGGCAGGCAGAACGAATATATTGGAGGAGAAATCTAGGCTCAAGAGAGAAAGAAGAGAGAATGAGGGAGAAAGATAGGACATGCCTGGGACCAGAAGCTAGGCAGCCACCAGCCAGCCAGACAAAGCCAGGTAGCAGGAAAGTGAGACGTACAGAAAGAAAGGTAAAAAGCCCTGAGGTGAAATGTAGATGCAGAGAAACAGGTTAAGTTATAAGAGCTAGCAAGAAACAAGCATGTGATAATGCCGAGCATTTATAACTAAGAATAAATCTCTATTGATTTGGGAGCTGGTTGTGACCCAAAAGAAAAAGCCTGTTACACAGGAGTGGTAGGTTGGGTTTTAAATTTTTCAGAGCATCCATGCTGCTTTCCATAGTGGGTGCACAAGTTTTCATTCCCACTAGCAGTGTGCAAGGGTTCCATGTTGCTGCCATTTTCTCCTGGTGATGGCCATTCTGACTGGGGTGAGATGAAATCTTAAGGAAGCTTCAGCTTGCCTTTCTCTGGTGACTGAAGGCGCTGACTAGTTTTTTACGCACTGATTGCCATTTTTATTTCTTCTTTTGATAACTGTATGCTCAATGCATTTGTCCATATATCAAATGATTTGGGGTTTTCTTGTTTAATTGTTTTGAATCCCTTATAAATTCTAAACATTAACCCCTGTCATTCTGTAGTCGGCAAGGATTTTCTCATTTCGTGTGCTGTCGTCTCGCTCCAGTAAGGGTCCTTTACTGTACAGAAGCATTTTAATTTCTTAGAGTTCATCGGTCAGTTCTTGATTATTCTGAGCTATTGGAGTGAGTCCTTTTCATAAAGTTCTTGCCTGTGGCTGTATCTTCATGCGGGGTGGGGTGAGGGGAGAGTGTATGTGCCATGATCCATGGGAAGATCAGAGGACACATTACAAGAGTGGGTTCTCTTCTGCCATGTGGGTCCTACCTAGAGTCTAACGTGGGTCAAAAGGCTTGTTAGAAAGTACTTCTACCTGCTGAGCCAGCTTGCCAGCCCCATCCCCATGCTGTGTGTGTGTGTGTGTGTGTGTGTGTGTGTGTGTGTGTGTGTTATTTAAATATTGTTTTGAAAATTTGCACTGAGTACTGTTTACATTGTTTTTATCTTTCCCTCTAGCCTTCCACATCCTCCCATGCCTCCACTACCACTTCCTCCCAAATTCATGACCTCCTCTTTAATTATCATTATTACATATGCTTCCATAAACACAGCTTGCTGAGTCCATTTAGAGTTCTTGTATGGACATGTGTTTAGGACTGACTGCTTAGGACTGCATGCGTTTTCAGTTTCTACTCTTGAGAAGACTGATTCTCTCTTAACAGCCATTAATTGCCTGTCTTCCTTTAGGAGTGGAGCCTTGAGAGATTTCCTTCCATCCACTTTGGCATGTCAACTGGTATTGTCACTGTAGAGTTCTTTAGGTGACCACAGTGTTCAAATTCAATATTTAGAAAATAGTATCCCACAGAAAATGCTGTGGCTCTTAGGGTCTTTCTGCCTCTTCTGAGACAATCCCGGAGCATTAGGTGTAGGAGCTGTGCTGTTGTGCATCAGTTGGGATTGGTACCTCACAGTCAATTGTTATCTGCATGTTGACCATATGTGGTCTTCTGTAGTGGTCTACTGTAAAAATAATATTTCTTGGTAAGAGGTAAAGTCTACACTTAGCTGTGGGTATAATACTGTGGGATGAGTATTTAGAATGTAATTAGAAACTATTCTGCTTGGTGGAAGTGGCAGTGGTAGTTTGTTTCTCTCTAGAATCCATGATCTATCTCATCAGCTGTGAGTCTGCTCTCTTGATGTGCTTTCCCATGTTTTCCTCTAGCAGTTTCAAAGTTTCAGTGTTCAACTAAAGTCTTTTGAGTACATATGGAGCAGTTTGGATCTACTTCCATTCTTCAGAATGTGTAGATCCTGCTTTCTTAGCCTCACTGGTTGAAGACCCTTGGGTTTTCATCAATGTATGTTTCTGTCACCTTTGTCAAAACTCAGGTGATGATGTTAATTTCTTGGTCCTCTGTTTTGTTTCATTGTTCTATAGGTCTGTTTTTGTGACAGCAGCATGCAATTTATATTATGGTAGCTCTGTAGTATAATTTGAAAATAAGCATTAAGATGACTCCAGGTATCTTTTTATTTTCTCCAGGACTACTTTCTATCTGGGATCTTAGGAGTTCACATATGCATTTTATATTGTGTTTTCTAGTTCTGTGGAAAATGCCCTAGAATTTTGATGGATAATATGGGAATCTGCAGATTGCCTTTGATTAGATAGCAGTTTTTATAATATTACTGATCTGTGAACATTGTCAATTTTTCTATCTTTTAGTATATTCTTCAAGTCCTTTTTTAAAAAATGTAATCTTTTTATTTTATTGATTGGTTGGCCTTTTTTATTTTTAGACAGGGTCTCAGTATGTAGCACTGGCTGGCCTGGAACTCACTGTGTAGATCAGACTGGTCTTGAACTCAGAGATCTGCCTGCCTCTACTTCTGTGTGCTGGGATTACTAACCTCTACTTCTGTGTGCTGGGGTCACAGGCTTGGACCATTGTACCAGCTCAGTTTAGTTCTTTGGTTTCTTAAAGTTTTCATTGTAGATTTTCCATCCTTAGTTACATTTACTCCTAGGTTTTATTTTTAAGTTATTCTAAATAGGATTTTTTTTCCTAACTTTTTTCTCAGGGTGTGTGTTCATTATTGACACATAGTCACTGGTCTTTATAGGTTGATCTGTGTCCAGGCATCCTGTTGATGGGGATCTGAGATCTGAGAGTTTGGGGGTGGGATCTCTGGGGTCTTTAGGTCTAAGGTTTCTTGTTGCTGTGAAAAAGCAGCCGCTACAATGAGGGTTGTTTTGGTGCAGAGGCTGAGGTAGTCCATTCTGCCAGGGAAGCCATGGCGGAGTCCTTACAACAGGAGGACACACATGGGAGTCCTGGGGACCAGGGCTTCGAGAGCAGATGATGTGGGCCCTTCCTTCTCATGCAGTCTAGCCCCCCCCCCCAACCCTTAGGATGGTGCTGTCCACTTTCAGGGTGGGTTTTCCCTCAGCCAAACCTCCTTCCAAACACCCTCACAGACATGCCCAGAGTTACGTCTAATAAGTGATTTGTGTGTGTACATTGTCTGTTGTGTTTGTGTGGACGGTGGGGGCACATGTTCATACACATGACATGTAGAGACCAGAGATTGATATCTGGTATCTTCCAAATCTTTCTTCATCATAGTTTTTGAGACAGAATTTCATGAGACCTGGAGCACATAGATAGGCAAGGTGGCCGGGTAAGCTCAAGGGAGTGTCTAGTCTCTACCTACCCAGCCTTAGGATTGACGGTACACACTGCCATGCCTTGGTTGTATGTGGTGCTGTGGATCAGACTACATGTTTGTGTGGCAGTTTCTAACTATGTTATCTCCCTGGTCCCATAACTCTAAATTCGGCCAAGTTAAAAATGAAGGTTAATTATGTCATAGGATTGATTATATTGTCTATAAGCAATACTATTTGACTATTTCCTTTCTTATTTGTATCTATTTTATTTTCTCCTCTTGATTATTACTCTAGCTAAATCTTCAAGCACTGTATTAAATAATGGAGTGTGTTCACCTTTATGTCATTCCTTATTTTTCAAGAAATTCATTCCATTTCCCTCATTTAATGTAATATTCACTATAATTTATTACATATTAGGTTGACATATATTCTCTCTATACCTAGCTCTTCAAGTGTTTGATTGTGCAGGAATAGTGAAGCTTGTCCACTTTTACTCCATGTATTTGAATGATCATGTGATATCTGCTCCAGAGTCTGTATGCTGTGTCCCGTTTATTGATTATGTTTAACCATCCTTGTAACTTTGTAGTTAGAAGCCAACTTCATTTTTGTTTATGGTATTTTTCCTGAATTTGATTTGCAAGTGTTTTATTAAGAACTTCTGTATCTGTGTTATCAGGGAAACTGGTTTATCCCTTTGCTTTTTTGTTATGTTAGGTTTCTTGGTTACTTTTTGAGACAGGCTGGCTTCAAGCTCACAGAAATCCGTCTGCCTCTGCCTCATAAGTGCTAAGATTAAAGGCACAGGCTACCATGCCCAGCTTTTGTGTGTTCTTAGCTAGTTTTGTATGAGGGTAATACTGGTGTTGTAGAATGATTTTGGTAGTGCTCCTCCTGTTTCTGTTCTATGGGATAATGTGAGGAGCATTGGTATAAATTCTCCTCTCACGGTCTGGTAGAATTTTCAGTAGTCCTTCCTTTGTGTGTTCTCTTTGTTGGGAGAGTCTCTGCTGATGCTTCAACCTCCTTGTTCATGAGAAGTCTATTTAGTTTTTTCCTGTCCTCTTGAATTAATTCATATGTTTCTAGAAATTTAACCATTTGTTTATCCCTTATTCATTCATTCATTTATTCATTTGTTCATTTTTGTTATTGTTGTTGTTTTTGAGACAGGATTTCTCTGTGTAGCCCTGGCTGCCCTGCAACATACTTTGTAGACCAGGCTGGCCTTGAACTCAGAAATCTATCTACCTCTGCCTCCCAAGTGCTGGGATTAAAGGTGAGCATCACCACCTCCTGGCTTATCCCCTGATTTTTTTATACAGCTTTTGGAAATATAAATTTCCCAAATATTCCCTAATGGTCCTTAGTATTTTATTGATATTTGTTGTAGTGTCTCCCTTTTAACTCTTTTAATAATTAACCCTTAATTATTTTGGCTTTTGATGAAGGGTTTCTACATTTTGTCTTTTCCCAAGAACCAACTCTATTTCATTGATTCTTTGCATTATTCTTTTATTTTAGAGTTCCATTTAATTCATTTATTATTTCTTTCCATCTGTTGCTTCTGAACTTAGCTCAGTTTTGTTTTTATAAGACTTTGAGTGTTAACAAGGACTAAGAGGGTACAGCCCCTCGATAGTCCCTTCCCAAGGTCCAGGAAGAATCTACAACCAGCTGATAACTAATCTTTGGTAAGAGATGAATCTATGTACACAGAACTCCTTACTTCATACACTTTATCCTGTGTCAGTTCTCTCTCTACACAGCTTCTAGTCTGCTCTCATGCCTAGCTCCTTTCTTGCCTGATTTCTCTGTGGTTCCCTCTAAGTTCCATCTAGGTTCTCATCCATCTAGTTCCTTCCCATCTTAGCTCCTCTCCCATCTCCTTCTTTCTCATCTTGTTCTTCCCCATCTGACTCTTCCTCATCTTCCATCTCATTCCTCTAGTACTCGCTTCTAGCCCTAGTTCTTCCCCATCTAGTTCTTCCATCCTCAAGTTCTCTCCCCCTAAATCCTCCTCTAAGTCTCCTTATCCCTCTCAGTTCCCTCATCTTTCAGGTATTCAGTTATAAAACCAAACAATAGCAATCCTCTAGCTGAGCGAGGTCATCAAGCTTGAATTCTTACAGGGTCATAAAGGCAGATGAGAGTTTTCCATAGGGAGTGACCATCGGGCTTTCTTTTACAATGCAAAAGGGAGTGGTAAAGGAGGTCAATTGAGAGCTAATGATGGTTAGTATATCAAGAAAAGGGGATTTATGTGCTCAATCTAGAAGTGATTAGGTAAGAAGTTAGGAATCTATAATGTTAGTAAGGCTGTATAAGAAAGGAAGGTCTCAGCTAAAATTGTGCAAGACATAAAGCTATCCACCTGACCTAGGAGACAGGTGGTGTTTCCATAATGGTGTTACCTTAGTTCAGAAGATCATTTGCCCTTGGATGCCTGATAGGTATTTTAGATAAATACACTGTTAGGAGTTCTTGGAAGCACACATAGAATACAAGAAAATCATTGTAGGAATTAGCTAATATATATACAAAAGCTAAACTATCACCAAGACTTCTTAAGCCATGGCTTGACCTTCAGAAAGGCCCTTGACCTTTCCAAGTAGTAACTTTTGTCATCATAGCTGAATTCCATACATTTCCCTACAGCCTGCAGCAGAGTGTCATTAGATTGTTTGAGAGCACTCTGATTTCTTACTGTTGGCGCTCACACTGTAACTTTATGTGTAAGAGTTGCCTTAACTCTATCCTTATTTAGATAGGTTGTCTGTCCATTTGATTCTCAGGTTTAAAAAAATTAATGTCCCACTGGTTATTCAAGGATATTTGTTCAATCTCAATACATTTGGAGTTTCTGCATCTTCACTGGCTATTGATTTCTGGTTTTATTCTAGTATGATATAAGATAGAAAAATTATTTTGATATGTTTTGGTGCTGTTAAGACTTGCATTATCACCTAAAGTGTCACTGATTTTGGAGAGGGTTTCACAGGATTCTGTTATAATATGGATTTTTCCTTGGCATGTAACAGTACTATCCCATTCCCATCCTGGAACACAGATACCTTTTCCTGGTAATCATACCAATAAAATAAACCCAAAATTACAGGGACATCTGGCTCTGTGGAAATGATAATAGAGCTCTTTCTATTTTCCAGTAGAAGAGACAGGGAGGGCTGTAAGACTCATATCTGCTAACACAGCCACTATTCCTTCCTGCCTCCCCACTGCATGTGATCTTGGAAAGGTTCTAGATGAGGGCAAATGAGAAGTGGAAGATTAACTGAAGACAGAACTCTGGTGCTGATTCAGGGGGTTATTATCATGCCAGCATAGGACTTTCCAATGATACACATGTTTTTGAGTCACCCATACACCTTAAAGTAACACCTCACCTATGTTCCCGGAAACCCACTAAACTCAGTGATTCCAAGTTGGACTTAGGTAGAGTTTTGGTTTTCCATTGGTTTCCTATCTGGAGTTAATGGATGTTTGTAAGTATCTCCCCAATAAAGTCATGCACCACCTGCTGAGATGAATGTGCATTATCCCACTGAAAAAGGGAATATTCTGTACATGTCTGTTAAGTGTGTTAGATCTATGGTTCATCTTAACTCTGGTTGTTTTTGTTTTTGTTTTTGTTTTCCAGTCTATATGATCTGTATGTTGATGAAGAGAGATATTAAAGTCTGGACCTAAAGTCTGTCCCTTTATGTTCAGTAGTGTTTATGAAATTGTTTCATTGTTTGGTGCATGTATATGTACAACTCTTTTATCTTCTTGATGGCTGGGCTCCTATGTTGATAGCTCCAGGCCTTCTTTCTTCTGTTTGGGCATGAAGTCTACTTTATATATGACTAGCTGCACCAGTTTGCTTTCTCTCTTATCTGCTTGGTGCATTGACTTGCACTGTTCTCTTTTCAGTCTCCATGTCTTTTCCTGGGAGGTAGCTTTCTTATTGACAATTCAATCGGCTGGGTCACACATTTTCCTGGGAGATAGCTTTCTTATTGACAATTCAGTCGGCTGGGTCACACATTTTCACTGTAGAATGAACATGACTTACATTTACTTTGTATTTATTTTTGAGAGGCTTACTGATGACTATGATTTTATTGGTTGTTTTTCTAGTTTGTTTGATTATTGTTTATTCTTCTTTTCTTCTCTGTTCGTCTTAGGGTGTTGCTGGCTTATTGATTTAGACATGGTTGATTCTTTTATGCTTCATCCTTGTTTGTTCCTTGTATGGAATTTTTTTCCTGTGCTATCATGATTGAGATTGTTTAGGATTCCTTTAGATGTTGTTTGCATTGGTGGCTTGGTGGACATGAATTGTTTTACCTTGATCTTATCTTAGACTATCTTTATTTCCTTCATCAATTTTAAAAAATGGCTTTTTTGGATATGGCAGTCTTGGTTGGCAGTTACATACTTTCAAAGCCTGAAATACATCATTTCATACTTTCCAAGAATTTAGGGTTTCTGTGGAGAGGCCTGATTTCAGCCTTACATTTTACCTTTGTAAAGAATTGGTGTTTTGTGTTACAACTTTTAATATTCTTTGTTTTGTACTTTTGTCATATTAACTGTAATGTGCCATGGAAAGTTGTTTCCTGGCCACAGTGTCTATTTGTGCTTGGATATTCATTGTTTGCCTAGATTTAGAACATTTCAGCTATAATTTTTATTTTTATTATTTTTTTAATTTGGGGAAAATCCCAGAATACTTTTTTCCTTTTTTAATTAAAAATTTATTTCATACAATATATTTTAATCATGTTTTACTCTCCCCAATCCTCTACACCTTTATATCTACTCAACTTTATATTCTTTCTAACTTTAAAAAAAACTACAAAACAAAGAAAATTTAAAAAATCAGAAGACAAAAAAAAAAAAAATCTCAAAACAAAGCCAAATGAAGTGAAAGAGCTCCCTCCAATAAAAAACCACAGAGTTAATTTTGTGTTGACCAGCTACTCCTGAGACCGGGGCCTGCCCTGCTATGTGGTTGATACACCCTATGACCCTCCATTGGATCAGCTATAATGTTTAAATGGATTTTCTATGCTGTTAGTTTTTATTCCAGCCTCCTTGTTTTAGTCCAGTAGATTCTTACATTTGATTTTGTCGTCATGTCCCAAGTGCTCTTGGGAGTTGTGGCCATGCTTATTTGTTTTCCTTACTGGTGTCTGGATGCTGTGTATCTTCACCTTCCATCATTAATATTCTTTTTTCTTTTGTTGTACATTACATGTGTGGTATAGTATGTATATGTGTGTGCACATGTGTGGGGCCATACATACGCCCATATATGCACATGCAGAAGCCAGAGGAGGACATGAAGCATCTTCCTCTATCACTCTCTATCTAGTCTGTGAGGCAAGGTCTCTGTCTGAACATGCACCTTTCTCAGGAAATTCTTAACCCTGAGAATGTAAATTGTCTGCTGCTGGCTAACCCTCTTGGTAGTGCCAGGGAGCCAGTGGAAGGCAGGTGCTGCTTGCCCCTCTTCACACGTCAGTGTTGTCTCCTGTTGCCCCCGTCCTTCCACCCCTGAGTCCCCTCCACTCCCATCCTCTACCTCTGTTGTCCTGACTCTTCTCATTTGCCCACACTCATCGAGGCAGCTCCGTAAGTCTATCTGTGTCTGGAAATGCTTGCATTTTTCAAAAGTTGTGAAACTTTTAGCTCCATAGTCTTAATCTTGTGTGTTTGTGTTTTCACTGAATTGAGTTACATAAGTAAACCCATGTGGAGTTTGTTTATTCAAGTGGATATGCACATTTATTCATATTTGTTCTCAACATTTCTGTGCCTTATTACAGTCACTGATTTGTTGTGTTTTAGAAAGTTGTGCATTATTTCTTTTTTTCTTCCAAGATGAAATCTGTTCTCGGGAAAAATGAGGAAGAGCTGGCCCAAGCTGTGAAGTGTCGTGACGCTGCCCTCAGAGAGAGCCAGAGGTTGAAAGGGGACCTGGAGGCTTTGGAGGACAGGGAGAACAAGAAGGCAAGGCGTCCTGTCTGCACGTCCATCCTGACAGGGGCCTGAGGACCCTGACAAGCCACACCCCTAACTTCCTTTCCCATCCACAAAAAGGGGAGCTGTGATCAGTGAATGGGCTAAAATAGTTTTAAATTTGTCCATAATGATGCACTATGACTACAAGAAGAAGTCTGATTGTTTTCTATTCAGTGCCATCTGATTTGGTAATCGCCTTCTGTGGGTTTTTTTACTTTCCTAACTTCTTCGGATTTTTAACGCAGGGCCTGACCATGTAACCCAGGCTGGTCTGAGAATGTCTACCCTGTCTTAGTCCCCCCTCATCCCTGACCTTGGAGCTGGGATTACAGGCAGATGCCATCCTGCCCAGCCTCCTCTTTGTGTTTACTGTGAATGACATCCTTGACTTTCCTGTGCTCCCGTGTGAGTTAGCGGAAGCAGAAGTCACCTCCCAAACAGCTTTTTAAAATGTGTTTAGATTTTCTCCATTCACACATTGTAATTGTGTGTATTTATTGGATATTATATGACATTTTCATACATCTATAAAGCTTGAAACAATCATACCAGGATTCTCAGCATACCTGTCACCTCAAATGTGTTACTTGAATTGTGACACTGAACCCTTGATGTATTCCTTACTAGCTACTTACACTGTTTGTATGTGAAACATTCACTAAAACTTGGCAGATGTGTTAAGTTATTGTACTTTGAAAAGCATGAGGAGTTTGCCTTCTATCCAGTAGCACCACTGTACTGGTTAACTGCCCTGTGGCATCCTCCACCCCCTTTCCAGGCTCTAGCAGCCACTATTTTCAACTTCTTTGAAGTCGGGTTTTTAGCTTCCACATTTAAGTGAGGATATATAATACCTTTCTATGCCTGAGTTATTTCTGTTCAACCTAATGTCTGCCACTCCCATCCATGTTACTACAAATGACAGAATTGTTATGTGTGAATAATGTTCCATTGTGTATGTGTGCCATATTTTTATCTCTTCTACTCACATTTCAAACATAGATAGATAGATGATAGATAGATAGATAGATAGATAGATAGATAGATAGATAGATATACAGATAGATAGATATACAGATAGATAAAGTGGATGGATGGATGAATAGATGGATAGATAGGTAGATGATAGATAGATGGATAGATAGGTAGGTACATAGATAGGTAAATGGATGATAGATGAAAAGTAGATAGATGATAATTGATAGATGATAGATAGATTGATAGATAGAGAATTTGTTTCTACTTGGATGTGTATGAATGCACTGTGGAGGTCAGAGGGAAGTTTGCAGGAGTTAGTTCTCTCCTTCCATCATATGGATCCCAGAGAGGGAACTCAGGTCATCAGACTAAGTGGCCAGTGCTTTATACTCTGAACATTTTGTTGGCCCATCTCAAACTTCCTGACAGCCAGTGGTGGTGTTCTAGGTCTTTGAAGAGGGAGACCTATAGGCCACATCATTGTTTAGCGGCTTCCACTTTCTCCCCCAGTCTTTATCCTCAGATCAGTTCCAATGTGTTCCCCTTTTCTGAGCCCATCAGGAGACAGCTGAGCATACTTGCCTGAGATCACTTCTGAGCCAAAGAATGTGTTGGCCCCAGTGTGTCCACTTAATTGTGAGCTGTGCCGCGGCAGTGGCCAGGAAACTGCCACATTTCACACAGACTCTAGGACCTGCTTTTCTTTTTCTGAAAGCACAAAAACTCGGGGACAAAAGTGGAATAGACTTTCCCCTGTTTCTTTTTTCATTTTCTTTTAGGTAGGAAATTTCCAGCGACAATTAGCAGAGGCTAAAGAAGATAACTGCAAAGTCACCATCATGCTGGAGAACGTGCTGGCTTCTCACAGCAAGATGCAGGGGGCTCTAGAGAAAGTCCAGATAGAGCTCGGGCGGAGGGACTCCGAGATAGCCGGCCTCAAGAAGGAAAGGTACCACGTGTCTGTTTCTGCCGTCTAGGGAGGACATGAGGCCTCTTGAGTGTCACTGACTTTGAAAAGCTGTTCTTTTTTTTTTTTTTTTTTTTCTGAGACAGGGTTTCTCTGTGTAGTTTTGCACCTTTCCTGGATCTCACTTTGTAGACCAGGCTGGCCTCGAACTCACAGAGATCTGTCTAAACTTTCTAAGGAGTCCAAGTTGCCCATCTTAGAGTGGTGTGAAAAAAAAGGGTGTCCTTGAACATCGTGGACTTTTTTAACCTTGTTCCTTTCTGCACCATTTAAACCTAATTCTGTCCTGCTCTGCAGAATATTAATTCTCAAGAAAACTGAAGTTGAACTAGAGAGCTAGAGATCAGCCTCAGTGGTAAAACACTTGTGGAGCGCACGCGCGCGCGCGCACACACACACACACACACACACACACACACACAATCAAACTTGAAGTAAGCAACTTATTATTCATTTATTGCAATAGTATTTCAAGATTAATAATTATTTTTGGTTAATCTTCCTGAGAATTATTTTTAGCTGTGTTTTATTAGTGAACTTCCTTCAGTGTTTCCAAATTACATAAAATGAAAAGTAATAATTAAAAATGTTACATTTAATATTTCTTTTGTGCTAAGGAAAAATGATCTGAGGCTGATAGTGCTTTTGGAATATATTATGTATATTACCGGTTCATATTGCTTTTATGTTATGAGAAAACAAGTGAATTGTATCTTCTTCACTGAGCTTATCTTTATTTTTGCATATTATAAAAGTGTTAAATTATTAATGTGTATTAAATATATTTTATATTTATAAATATATATTATATATAATATATTGAATGTATTAATATATTACCTTAAATTTTTTTAAAAGCAAGAGAAGAGTATATAAAATACTGTTTACTTATCACAGTACATTTCAACATAGCTATTATATTTAAAAGCAAAATTTTCAACAGCAGGCCAAACCTTACCCAACTGGTAAAGCAATATTCTAAATTGCCATCGCAGAAGTCAATCAAAAACATGGATTCATAGCCTAATGAGTTAGCCTGATTGAGTCACACATGGGACAAGAATTTTAATTCCTTATGAGCCTGCCTTTCTTGTCCTGAAGACGAAGCTATAATTGTTATTTATCAACACTTGTCTGAGCTTCCAAGAGAAAGATGTCCTGGTACTTTCAAGTGGTGTCATAATTTCTGTGCCCTTCTTTACAATCATTTCTTATACTTTCTATTTTTAGGTCTCTAAATCAACAAAGAGTCCAGAAGCTTGAAGCAGAAGTGGACCAGTGGCAGGCCAGGATGCTGATTGTGGAGGCCCAACACAGTAGTGAGGTAGAGGCCAGGTGTCAGAGCTGGCCACACTGATCTGCTCAGTTTTATTGTGACATTACTATTTTAGAACATTGAAATGAAACAGAGAAAGTTCCTTTTCATCCAATTAAGAGTCTTGGACAGTGACATATTTATGAATAAGAAATAGGTAATGAATCATAGTTTTGACTGATTTTTTTCCCTCTTACATTGTCCACAGTTTTCTTGTTTATCAATGCACAGGTTATTTCAGGAGTTAAATGCCTTAGAAAACAACCTATGGGGGCTGGAGAGATGGCTCAGAGGTTAAGAGCATTGACTACTCTTCCAGAGGTCCTGAGTTCAATTCCCAGCAACCACATGGTGGCTCACAACCATCTGTAATGAGATCTGGCGCCCTCTTCTGGCCTGCAGTCATTCATGCTGTATACATAATAAATAAATAAATCCTTAAAAAAAAAAAAGAAAGAAAGAAAAGAAAGGAAAAAAAAACTATAATCTCACCGCTAGCTGGTGACACTGTTAGTGATCAGACGTATGCGTGCGTGCGCGTGTGCATGTGCACACACACACACACACACTAATTATGTATATATATATATATATATATATATATATATATATATATATATATGCAATGTATAAGCCTTTTAACGTTTGTTTGGAGGCCAGCATACATGTGCCATGTGCAGAGAGGTCATATGGCAGCTTGTGGGAGTCCATTCCCTCCCGTGGGTACACGTGACTGAACTCAAGCCAGCTAGCTGGGTGGCAGGTGCCATCACAGTAGCCCTTAAATAAGCCTGGTTTGGGAAGACTATACAAGGAATAGGTGCCAGTTTTTAGTCTCCTAGACAATGAGACCAGAAGGTGATATAATCAGTAAGAGAACAGTTTAACTGGTTAAACTCCTGAAAATCACGATCCGTAAGCTAGTTCTTATTTTCTAGTGTTCTCTGGTCTCCAGTGGCCTGGCCTTCTGGGAGACTCATAAGCAATGTCCGTTGTAATTGTTTGTGTATTATTCACTTTCCCTAGAGTGTTCCCGGTTCCAGCCGGTCATTTCTGGGGCACTTCCAGGGTGGAAGGAGTAAAAACTCTTCCACTGGCTGCCCTGGACTTACAGGTCCCCTTCTCCCTTTCAGATGGAGCCGCTACAGAAGTCTCTGGATATAACTAGAGAGGACAACAGGAAACTGGCCATGAGCCTAGAGCAAGCTCTCCAGACAAATGGCCATCTGCAGTCTAAGCTAGATCACATCCAAGAAAAATTGGAAAGCAAAGAATTTGAGCGGCAGAATTTAGAAGCCTTCAAGTAAGGGCTGTATATTCACAGTGAATTTGGGGATGAGCCTCTGGAGGCGTAAGTGGCTTGTTCAGATAAGGTAGGGAAGCCCTTTCTCCTTCATGGCAAGCTAGTAGGCATAGCTGGACTGCAGCAGGTACAGCACCTGAGCATGGCTGTGTGGTCTCCTTTCCAGTTCTTCCTTGCCCATTTCAAGCTGATTCTTTGTGAAGTTAGCCCAAAATGTAAAGACTTCTGCAAGGGACACTCACATGTTTCTGCCAGGCTTAAGTCATCCTTTTAAAGCATGATTTGAGCCAGGTGTGGAGGCACACACTGACAGTTCAGCACTTAGAAGGCTGAGGCAGGGAGACCGTGAGCTTGAGGCCAGCCTAGGCTACCTCAAGAAAACCAAAGCCAGGCCTGAGAGAGATGGCTCAGTGGGTAGAGGCAGTTGGGTGGGCCTGATGACCTGAGTTCAGTCCCCAGTCCGACAAGGCAGCAGGGAGGAACCAACTCCCAAGAGTTGTCTGTCTTCTGACATGTGTGTATGGTACACGTATACACACACACACACACACACACACACACACACACACACACACACACGTAAAAATTAAGGAAACCAAAATAAATAATACAGATTCGGGTAAGGAATCACAATAGTCTGAGTAGATCTACCCATCCAGGA
The DNA here is from genome assembly GCF_903995425.1 of Onychomys torridus. Classification (NCBI taxonomy): domain Eukaryota; kingdom Metazoa; phylum Chordata; class Mammalia; order Rodentia; family Cricetidae; genus Onychomys; species Onychomys torridus. The sequence continues at coordinate 39,723,852 of NC_050465.1, forward strand.
ACAGAATGGCTACATGTAAGCAGATGATAACCTGGTATTTTAATTTTTGCCTAAAACTGGTTATTACAAACCATGAAAGTTTTGTTACAAACAGTATGTTGATAAATATGATTTAGACACTAATATTGCCCTGTGGATGTTTATGCTTAGGGAAACATGCATAGAACCTCATTCTTGTCACTGATTGCACATGCCAGTGAACACAGGGTCAACTTCTGCTGCTGTCCTTCCTGGGTCTACAGGAGAGCTTGGGCTCTGATCCGAGGGTGGAGAGAAGCGTCCCACTGAACTCAGAAATTCAACAGTGGAAGGTTGTCACTGAGTCTGAGATTAGGCAAGGGTCATGTTAAGCGTTCCTTCTACAATAAGAAAAATCGAAACTCATATCTACGCAAGTGGCAGCAGAAATGGAACCCTAGAGGGAAGAGTTACACTAAAATTAAGGGCTGGTGCCACAACTCAACAGGTGAAGACTTGTGCTGCCAAGCTTGAAACCCGAGTTCAGTCCTTGGGACTCACATGTTAGAAGGGATCAGACTCCTGCCAACTGTACTCTGGCCTCCACATGAGTGCTTTGGGGCCACACACACACACACACACACACACACACACACACACACACACACACTTATAAATGTAAGTTTTGAAAGTAAAGGCATCCGTAGGTGCTGAGATGATGCAGTGAAGCTCCCTCTCAGGACCAGCTCTCCTCCAGGAGCTGAGAGTGGGGTGGAGTCACATTTCTGCCTCAGTTGCCTCATGAGCACACTGTGTCCAGGCTGCCACATGGGCAAATGGAATCCATTAGCAGAGGCTTTTCTAGAGGCACATAGGGAACATAACCCAAACACACAGAAGACATGCTCAGAGAGGGAAAGGATGGCAGGTCAGGCAGTGATCCACCTACTCTGAGAAATAAGGTAACTCAGGAGCGTCACACGCTGAGTCATTACCACCCTGGTCAGTCTTAAGGCAGGAAGGAGTCATTGCTTAAGTTCATGGGTATTTAACTTTCACATGTCTTTATAAGAGTGAAAAATTATAGACGCCACATGAACTTTGCTGATCATTTAAGGGAACTTCAGCATTCTCAGAAGCCTGATCATGGATCTTGACCAAAGAACCCAAACTAGAATGCTGATCAGATGAGAGGCTCTCGCTTCAAAGACAAGGAAGCAGTATAATAGCAGCTTAAACCTAAACCACTGGTTATTGACCTGTGGGTTGCGACCCCATGGGGGGATTCAGACAACCTTTTCACAGGAGTCACCCAAGACCATCAGAAAACACAGATATTTACATTACTGTTAATGAGGTAGCAAGGAAAATAATTTCCCGGTTGAGGCTCACCACAATATGAGGAACTGTATGAAAGAGTCATAACATTAGGAAGGTTGAGAAACACTGACCTGGAGTAAAAAGCTAATATCAGACATACCAAAACAAAACAGTCCTCTCATTTTGATGGTGCCCTCTGCTGTCCTCCTGCTTTGGGCTGAATCCCTTTGTGCAGAGTGAGGTTTGGTTTAACACTACCGGTCATCACCCGCACCTCTTCCCACCTCTTCCCTCGGTTCTCAGCTGCTGCTCATGAGGTTGACTGGGGGCTGAGGAGCTGCTCATTGTAAATCACACACCTTTTAGAGAGTTGCACATTCCCCTGAAAACCATTCTTGACTCTTAAGCTAAATTTTAAAGTGAATTTATTGTGTTTCCTTCCAAACAGAGAGCGGATTGCTGAGGAGTCCAAAGTGGAAGCGGAATTGCATGCGGAGCGCATCGAAACTCTGAGAAAGCAGTTTCAGACGGAGAGAGAGACTGCAAAGAAAGCCACACAGAGGGAAGTTTGTGAGGTGAGGACTAGGGTCGAGGTGAAGCCAGTGCAGTGCCCGCAGCTGGTCCCTCTGCTCAGCAAGCACATCAACACTTACAAGAAAGCTGTTTCTGATACAGGGTTCCTGGCTAACCTTGGGGTACCATAAGAACTTTCCTGTTAGAGGCCTGAGAGTTCAGCCATCTGACAGATCGAATCACTTCAGCCCATGTGCCTCCCCACCCACTGTGTGTCTTCAGAGAGGCACACCCAACAGCAGCAGAGGGGCTGGGGGGGATCCAGCTTAGTTTGTAGAAGGCTGGCTCAGTTGCAAGAGCTCTGGCTTCCATCTCCAGCAGCACACATTCCAGGCATTGTGGTGCACAATTGCAACCCCAACACCTGGGAGGTACAGATAGGAGAATCAGAAGTTCAAGGTTATCCTCAGCTACAAATTGAGTTCAAGGCCAGCCTAGCCTACATGAGACCTTGTATAAAACAAACAAAACAACAACAAAAAGCAGCTGTAGAAGATGTGACTCATCCTGTGTGCATGAGCCACATAGCCCTTGTTTAGTTGTGATTGCCCCAAGAAAATGATTGTAGTGTGGTAGTAATCGCTGAGTGATGACTGTGTACCAGGTGTTGTTGGTTGTTCTTTACCCTTACCCTTTGCTCTTGGGGGCCTGCCACCCTGCTCCCAAATGAACACACAGAGACTTATTCTTACTTACAAATTCACAGCCTTGGCTTGGCTTGTTTCTTGCCAGCTGTTCTTAAATTATCACATCTATCTTTTGCCTCTGGGCTTTTACCTTTCTCTATTTCTGTATACTTTACTCCTTACTCCATGGCTAGCTGGGTGGCTAGGTGGCTGGCCCCTGGTGTCCTCCTCCTCCTTTTCTCATAGTTTGATCTTCTTCCCCCAGATGTCTCCTCCCATTTATTCTCTCTTCCTGTCAGCCCCGCCTATCCTTTCTCCTGCCTTGCTATTGGCCATCCAGCTCTTTATTAGACCAGTCAGTTGTTTTAGGCAGGCACAGTAACACAGCTTCAAGGAGTTAAATAAATGCAACATAAAAGAATGTAACACACCTTTGCATCATTAAACAAGTGTTGCACAGCACAAACAAATGTAACACATCTTAAAACAATATCTCCAACAACTGGGTTCTGTTTTCTTTCTTTACTTGTTTTACTTAACTCTAACGCATCCCCTTAAGTCAGCTGTCCACTCGTTTTTCAGTGGATGAACCTGAGGCTTGAGGAAGTTAATTACACAAACCTACTCAGTGGCGAAGCTGAGACTGGAACTTAGGTCTCTCCGCAGCCAGGCTTGTAAAATGCAGCTCATGACTCTACATAGTTCACACTCTTTATCTAGTCTAAAGAGTATTTTACTCTCAAATGATGAAAATCACTGGATTTGTTGCTCTATAAATCTGTGTAATCAGACATCATGCATATTATTATTTATTTTTTATATGTGTAAGTCTTTGGCCTGCATGTAGGTCTATGTTCCATGTGCATGCCCAGTACCCGCAGAGGTCAGAAGAAGGCATCGGCTCCCCTGGACCTGGAGTTACAGATGTTTGGGAGCTACCATGTAGGTGCTGAGAACTGAATCCAGAACCTCTGCCAGAGCAGCCATGTCTCTTTGTAAATGTGGGCACAAAGTAAAGCTGCTCTTGCAGGTAAAAATGTTCCTTCTCTTTTGTTCTCTTGTCTTCTAAGCTGAAGAAAGCTCTGGACGAAGCCAACTTCAGGTCGGTGGAAGTGTCCCGGACAAACCGGGAGCTACGACAGAAGCTGACAGAGCTGGAGAAGGTGGTGAACAATAACAAGGAGAAACTGAAGAACCAGAAGGCCCAGATAAAGCTGCACCTGTCGGCCAAGGCAAACAATGTGCAGAATCTGGAGAGGATGAAGGTTGTCTGAGAAGCCCAGCCCTCTCCTTACTGCTTCAGTGGGTTGGGAGAGTCGGATGCTGCAGGGTCCCGAACGGTATTTCGGAGCCCCGGCAACAGCGTGTATGCTCTGGGAAGTAGGCAGTTACCTCTGTGGGGTCATCTCTGCTTTGGTGGAGACACTGCTGTGTACGTGTGGGTCTCATCGTGCTTCGGTAGCATGTCTGTCTCCCATGCATCTTTTCCAAGGTGGGCAGTCCTCATGCACACAATGTGTACAGAAGCCTGCCCATCTTGACTCTTTTGGGGTCAGTGGGCTAGATAGGAAATAGAACCCAGCAGAAACTGAAAACTTAGAATTCAGTCAGCCTAAAAGCCCAAGTTAGTCTACTGACCATTATTATTTTTTTTTTTATGTTATTTGAACATTTCAGCAAATAGAAAAAGAATTGAGGCAAATGGAGATAATTAAGGACCAGTATCAGAAAAAGAACTACGAACAGGTAAAGTGTGATTCCCACAAACTGTTTACTGGTCATGTGAGAGTCTGACTTGGTTTCACCGTGTGTCCCTTCTTGTTCCCCACCAGTCATTGAGTATCCAGAGATTTGTGTCTGAAATGAATGCCCTGCAGAAAGAGATGGAGCGATTAGCTAAGAGCCAGTGTGAGACCTCAGCCCGGAATAAACAGCAGGAGCTGAGACTAGTGGCCGAGCGGAAAATGAGGCAGGAACTAGAAAATCGGTGTGAGGTAAGACTTCTTAAGACTCCTCTGAACAGTCACTCACTCACACGTGTATGTGCCTAAATCCAGTGAGGTGGCACTTAGATTTTCCTAGACTCTATGAAAAAGATAAAAAACATGTTGTGGTGGTGTGGATAGGTATGGCTCCCATACCCCATAGACTCATGTGTTTGAATACTTGGCCATAGGGAATGATACTATTAGGAGGTGTGACCTCGTTGGCTTAGGCTGGGCCTTGCTGGAGGAAGTGTGTCACTGTGGGGATGCGCTATGAGGTCTCAGAAGCTCATGTCAGTTCACGCCATGCTGCCTGTGAATCAAGATGTAGAACTCTCAGCTCCTTCTCCAGCACCATGTCTGCCTGCGTGCGCCATGCTTCCCTGAAGTGATGACAATGGAGTTCTGAAACTGTAGCCAGCACCAATGAAATGTTCTCCTTTGTAAGAGTTGCCGTGGTCATGGTGTCTCTTCTCAGCAGTAAAACACTAAGATCCATGTTAAAAATGATGCATTAGTTACTTTCCTCATTGTCATGACGAGAACACCTGACACAAACAACTTAAAGGAGGTCAGGTCAAAGTTCATAGACTTTAATCTGTAGACCCTGGCTCTGTTGATTCTGGACTGCAAGTGAGGCCGGACAGCACGAGAACAGGAGCATGTATAGAAGGAGACTGCCCACATCATGGTGCACACGACTGGACTGGGTCTATCTTTCAAATAACCCCAGGAACCAGCTAGCCCCGCTTCCTAGAGTTTCCAAAATAAACCCACCAACTGAAGATTAAGCATTCAGCACATGAGCCTTTTGAAGGACATTTCATACTGAAATCATGGTAGTTTGGAATATGGAAAATAATCTTCATTCTCAGTTTGCTTTTACAAAAGAGCTAGAGCAGAGACATGAATTTCTCTTGGCAGAATCCATAAACCAAAATCAAACGCTTTGGATACAATATAGATTAAATTGTATTAAAATATGAAATAGAAGTTCAAAAATGTCCTGTCTTGTTTTCATGAGCTAGTTGCCATATTATAAATATGAAGCATTTTGGTTCTATATGGCATACTGGAAATTTATTAAAATCTATCACATTTTCAGGAATTGGAAGTAACTATCAGACAACTGAAGAAATGTAAAGAAGCAACAGAGAATAAACTAAAAGAAGCCAGTGTGGAATCAGAACAGGTGAGCCAGACTGAGGCACTTAGAGGTACGGCAACCCTAAAACACAGCGCTGTGGAGTCTGCCAGTGACGTAGTTGTCGGGAGTGCAGTAGGCAAGGGCCAACGGTTTACTAGGTGTAATCTTTATTGTGAAGAATTTTAGATACAATGTCCTGATGCTGATCAATGCTAGAATATTAGTGAAATCTGACATCTAAGACCATAACACAGGGGTTGGGGATTTAGCTCAGTGGTAGAGCGCTTGCCTAGCAAGCACATGGCCCTGGGTTTGGTCCTCAGCTCCGGCAAAAAACAAAACAAAACAAAAAACAAAGAACATAACACTAAACAGAAGGGAAGGGCTGCAAGGTGTGGATCTGATGTGTATTGCTCCCAGACATGAGTTGTCCTAAATCTAATCAGAAAGTGGTTGGATATTCCTATACCATTCATGCCACTACTCTTCCCCATGTAGAACCCTGGAGTAATGACCAGCCTGGCACCATATGTCAGTGGGGGTTACAGTGGCATGCAAAGGAAATTCTAAAGTATCACAATAACGTAACTGTCCATTTATCATCTTTTCCTGGATGACCACTAGGTTACCTGGCATATAACCTGTGTTGTTATTATAACACACAGTGTAACCTGCCCACGGGTATGTTAGAAAGAGAAGGACTCTTGATGACCCCAGGTGTGAGTGCCAGCTATGACACTTTGCATGTGCCCTTAATTACATTTACTTTCATTTTTGAGTGTATGTATGCATATGCATATATGTTCATGTGTGGGGTGCGTGTGTATGAGTGTAAGTATGTATGTGGAGGCCAGAGGACAGCCTTGGGTATCCTCAGGTACCATCCACCCTTTTTTTTTTTTTTTTTTTTTGAGACAGGGTCTATTATTGGACTGGAACTCAGCACCTAGACTAGGCCGGCCAGCCAGCCAGCGTGTCCCAGGGACCTGCTTGTCTCCTCCTCCCTGGCTCTGGGATTACAAGTACATGCCACCACACACAGACTATCTTCTAATGTGGGTTCTGGGAATCAAACTGAGGTCCTCATTCTTACACAGCCAGCACTTTACCCAATGAGTCATCTTCTCAGCCTGTGGTTTACTTTCTATGAATTATTCATTACTGTGTTTACAAAATAATTCAATTAGCTGATACCCACTACTGTCTTACTCTAATAGATTTTTCAGTAAGTTTCAACATGAGTTCCCTCTCATTTGCCATACAATAGGAGATGTAATTTATTTCAATCTTTCCCTGTACTTCTGGCAAAAAAACAAAACAAAACAAAAAAAGTACTTGGAGAAAGGGTTGGGCTGGGTTTGGAGAGTAAAATTATTGCTGTTACCAGGTTGTACCAACAGACCTGAAAATATTTTTGTAGTTCCTAAAAGTCAAATTACATTCTAGCAAAGGAGTCCAGTGCTTTCATCTCACCATCCTATCATGTGCCCACATGATGGCCTCGCTCATGTCAGAAAGTGCCTGGAAGCACACAGTTGCTAGACTCACTCGGTCAGTGCTCCCCAGGTGTAGGATATGCAGGGGGCTCTGACGAGGCCTGGGAAGCAGGAGCCTGCACGCATCCTTTAAGGCCTCACTCAGAATGCTCCCTCAGCTCAATGGTTGTGCAGTGTACGATACAAACGCATGGCAAGGATCCCATGTGATCACTTATCTTCTGATAGCTAGGTGTAAATGTCCCAGACTCATGCACGAAAGAACTTGTGGCCGTTTCTGTGTGCAGATAACAGCTAATCTGGAGGAAGCTCACCGCTGGTTTAAATGCAGGTTCGATGGCTTACAACTTGAGCTGACCAAAAACCGGTTGCAGAGGCTTCCCCGGGAAGACAAATGGCCAGAAGAGGTGAGACCGACATGGTGGTTGTCTAAAAGTATGAAGTTTTCCTTCTCCATTTCTGACCACAGAAGCCCTCTTAATCATCCAGCAGTTCCTTAGTCGTCTGTAATGGACTAAGTTTTTCTAGATGTTTTACCTTTCCCAAGCTATCTAGATCAAATCTACCTATCTGAATGTGTAAGTGGCACTACAGAGGGTAACAGGCTGGAAACACTATTGGTTCTCATCAGACAAGAGTTGAGTGTATTTTTTTTCCCTACAGAATCAAGATAAGAGGCTTGATATTGCATCCAGCCAGTCAATTCTACATCGATGGGAGACTAAACAAAACCTCGGGCTTATGCCTAAGAAGTACCATTCTGACACAGAGAGGAAATGTCCTTGATGAAGGAGCCTCTTTGTAAGAAGTCATGCCTTCATGAGTCTGCTGGCCAGCAAGCGGGGCTGGCCTGTTCTGTATTGTAAGACCATGCTGTGTGACGGAGATTTGGGACTTTATCCTTCATGAACTCTTTATTATTGCAGAACCATCCCATCTTCTTGTCCTCTTCCCTATTTCCACACAATAAATTTAAATTAGTTTGTTTTATGATAGCAGATGTTGTCATATGATATTGCCATTTTTCAGAAAGAATTTAGTGAAGTGTTTAGTGAAATGGCCACAATGTTTTGTGCCTGTGAGATGTTTGAGACACATCTTACAGGATACTCTCTAACGGGCTATGATCAATTAGTTGTAAACACCATTACTCCCAGAACAATCAAGAATACTCTCTGGAAATGAAATTATCTGTAAAAACAGGAGACACCCTTCTGTACCTTCTAAACATACACACTTCTAGGTGGTTACAAAAGTGTATCTTTAATAAGATTTATAAACAACACACGTCAAAGACTATATTTACAGCTTCTTTGGTTATTAAAAGACTGTTTATTGAATACAGGAGTCTGATCTGCTTCTTATACTAGTAAGTAGCAAATTGAGCTTTATATTTGTTATTTCAGATATTAAATGGTGGGTTGGGTAATCTATATTGGCGAAATTATTAAGGCCACTCCACATAGTTAAAAGGGAGGTTTATTTTGTGGGGTAACTTACAAATGAAGGGATAGGTTGTAGGGTCTGGCAAAGGTATGGCAAAGTCTGGCGGTGTTCTCTGGAGAACTCTGCTCGGTCTACCTCCAGCGTCCAGGGTCCCAGAACCAAGAGATCCCTCTCCTCTCAATCCTGGGTCTTCAGCTTCCTCCTCCGCCCTGCCTTGTGGGCATGACCATTACTGAAGCCTCAATGGGAGTTGGAACTTCCAGGCCAAGGCTGGGATGGCTATCCACTACAAATCTAGACTTAACATACATAAAGGATTGGCATAATATCTGAACTAATTTCTAAGTAATAGCATTTTAGGTTGATACTATCAAGACCTAATATAAGTAACACAATTATGATAAAGCAAAGAGTAGTGACTATAAGGCTGCCCAGGGTTAGAGAGTCCAGCACTCAATATGTGTTGTAAAATAGCAAAACTGAATTTATTGCATGCTATATTTGAAAGGAGAACCTTATGATTCAGGCCAAGGGCACATGGAATTCAAGCTTCATGGGTTGATGTCTGCATTGGTTACTTGGGTGATGGACGTCCACATCCACTTGTATTTTTCTGGCTTTCAGAAGAATGGGACTGTCATTCTTGGAGGGCTTAACGTGTACGCTAAAGAACGCTATAGCCAGTCTAGTGGAGAAGCTGGAACCTACCTCTGAGAGCTGCTGTTACCATGGCCTTAGAAGGATCTTTTCCTAGGAGGGCGGCATCATTTTATTCTCAGTGTACCCTTTGTTCTTGGTTTCATGTTAGTGGGCTGTATACTTAAATGTGACTATACACACATTTAAGACTGAAAATAATAACTATCGTTCCTGCTTGAGGAGGAGAAATTACACAACTTTTATTGCTCATAACTATGTCTGTGTTATGTTTTGAATGTGTCCCCTCCCAAACTCTTGTTGAAACAATACTCATTGCAATGGTATTAAGAAATGGAGGCCTACAATGGAGTATTACTCAGCAGAGAAAAACAATGGCATCATGAGGTTTGCAGGCAAATGGATGGATCTAGAAAAAATCATCCTGAGTGAGGTAACCCAGACTCAGGATAAACACGGTATGTACTCACTCATAGGAGGATACTAGATGTAAAACAAAGGTGACTAGACTGCTACATAACCCCAGGGAGGCTACCTAGAAAACGGGACCCTAGGAAAGAACCAAGGATCACCCAATGACAGAGAAATGGATGAGATCTACATGAACAATCTGGATGACAGTGGGAGTAATGAAGGGCAAGATTTGAGGGAAAGAAAGCTTAGGGGATCAGGAAATCCCAGCTGGATCAAGAACAGAAAGGGAGAATGAGGAATAACAGACCATGATAAATGAAGACCACATGAGAACAGGAATAGGCAGAGTGCTGGAGAGGTCCCCAGACATCCACAATGATATATCCTCCATAGTCTGCTGGCAATGGTCGAGAGAAAGCCTGATCTGACCTAGTCTGGTGATCAGATGGCCAAACACCCTAACGGTCATGCTGGAACTCTCATCCAATAACTGATGAAAGTGGATGCAGAGATCCTCAGCCAGGCCCCAGGTGGAGCTCCAGGTGTCCAACTGTCGAGAAAGAGGAGGGTCTGCAAGAGCGTGAATTGTTGAATCCAAGATTGCAAAAAGCACAGGGACAAATAGCCAAACGAATGGAAGCACGTGAATTATGAACCAAAGGCTGTGAATCCCCCAGCTGGATCAGGCCCTCTGGATAAGTGAGACAACTGAATAGCTTGATCTGCTTGGGAGGCACCCAGTCTGTGGGACCAGGATCTGTCCTTAGTGCATGAGCTGGCTGTTTGAAACCTTGGACTTTCACAGGGACACTTTGCTCACTCTGGAAGGAGGTGACAGGACCTGCCTGTACTGCATCCACCAGGTTTAAATGAATCCTCAGGGCTAGGGTGAAGGTGGAGGGGGGGTGGGAGGAGGGAGGACAGGGGAACCTATGGCTGATGTATAAAATTTAAAACACATAATAATAAAGAAAAAAAATAAAAATAAAAATAAAAAAATACAAAAAGAAATGGAGGCTTAGAGGATGTTGATTGTACCACAAGAGCCTTTAGGAATGGATTCATACCTTTAAAGGGGCAACTGCCTCTGGCCCTACTGACTGAAGACAAAGCTCCAGAGGACACCAGTTATAAGGTGCTACTGAAAGGCCATTGTAAGGGAAACAAGGGCCCCCCCACTAGCTCTGCTAATTGTAGATTCAGTGGAAAACACTGCACTCTGCCCCCACGCCCCATACCAGAAAAGTTAGCCCATCATGCTGTGCTAACAGGATGCTTGCAGGATGACCACCTGCGGTTGTGCTTGCAAGATAAATTGCTTGAGAAGAATGCTTGCAAAATAACCCCTTGCTAGATAAGCTTGGAATTCGTTTACCTACCCAGACTCTGAGAAAGACTGCGGAGACATCTGGTCTCCAGATGTCTGCACTCTGGATGACCCCGCTCCCCCGCCCTGATAGAACCGCCTCTTAAAAGACCTGTGAGCCTTAGACTTGGGGTCACCGGCTACTTCTCACGCTGGTGGCCCACGAGCTCGTGCTAATAAAGCTTCTTTTGTGACCTGATATCAGAGTGAAGCTCTCTGTTTTGGATGCCGACCCTAACATTTTGAGGTCCCACCGAGATTGGTAAGGACGGTGGTGAGTCAGCGGGGAAGCAGTTGTTCAAGTGGCCCGTGAGGACCCTTGGACGGTGGGGGACAGACGTGTCCTGAACCCACAGACTGCAGCTCTGGAGGACGCTCTGGAGTGTGGGGACCCTGGGACAGGGGCCCCGTCTGATTCCCTTTTGTCTAGGAGGTTTTTCAGATGGCCTGGGCCAATAGACAATCATTTGGTTTCATTTTCCCTACCATTTTGCCGGCTTGTCTTGTTTGTGTGTTGTGTCTCGATTTTTGTGTCCTTCTGTGTCTGTTTCTACTTGTTTGGAATGGGACAGTCTGCCTCCACCCCGTTGTCCCTAACCCTCTCTCATTGGTCGGCATTGATGGACCGCGCATCGAACCTGGCGGTTCGGGTGAGGAAGGGAAAGTGGCAGACTTTCTGTTTGACTGAATGGCCCACCTTCGGAGTCAGGTGGCCAGTAGATGGTACTTTTGATCTTAATATAATTAAGGCAGTCAAACAAAAGATTTTCATTCCAGGTTCGCATGGACACCCGGACCAGCAGGCCTACATTTGGGTATGGGAGGATCTGGTGACTGACCCTCCTAAGTGGGTCCGACCCTTCCTGACTGCTCCTATAGCACCTTCACTCACTTCTGCTCCAATTCTCGCGACAAAACCTTTCCAATCGACTCCATTACCGACTCCATCCCCTCCTCAACCCCCCTTACCTGAATCTCAGAATGACCTAATTTCATTTGCCTTAGACTTCCCGCCACCGCCATGACCGCCTCCCTATCGGCTGGAACCACGACCTCCGGCAGAGACTGGGCCCGAATCTGTCTTGGTCTCCCTGTTGGGTCCAGCACAGGGAACCCACCAGAGGAGAGCAAGGCCCCCGGATGAGGCACCCCCGGCTATCACACTGCCTTTGCACCCCATTGGGGGAACGGTTGATGATGGGGCCGGGGGTGACATGCCCGCACTCCAATACTGACCCTTTTCCTCCTCTGATTTGTATAACTGGAAAAATAATAACCCTCCATTTTCTGAGGACCCCTCCAGATTAACAGGTCTCTCAGATTCCATCATGTATTCCCACCAACCTACTTGGGATGATTGCCAGCAGCTCCTGGGGATCCTCTTCACTACGGAAGAGAGAGAGCGCATTCTCCTGGAACCCAGGAAACTAGTCCCCGGGCCAGATGGGCAACCGACTCAACTCCCCACCCTGATTGATGAGCGCTTCCCATTAAGACGACCAACCTGGGACCCAAATACCCCGGAAGGTAGGGAGCATCTGTCCCTCTATCGCCAGACTCTCATGGCAGGTCTCCGTGCGGCGGCCAGAAGGCCCACTAATTTGGCCAAGGTAGGTGAGGTTCTCCAAGAGCCTGACGAAACGCCCTCTGCCTTCCTTGAAAGGCTCATGAAAGCATACAGGAGGTATACGCCTTTCGATCCACAGTCTGAAGAACAGAAAGGGGCGGTAGCGATGGCCTTTATAGGACAGTCAGCTGCAGACATAAGACGCAAGTTACAGAGATTAGATGGTTTGCAGGGACTGAGTTTGAGAGATTTAGTCAAGGAAGCAGAAAAGGTTTATTATTTTAAAAAAAAAAAAAAAAAGCTAGGTTAAAAAAAAAAAACAACAAAATTTATCACGGATCCTGGCAGTGGCAGTAAAGGACAACTCAGGGCCTCGAGGCAGAGGAGGTTGCCCGCCTTTAAAGCCTAACCAATGTGCATACTACAAGGAAGAGGGTCATTGGGCCCGAGAGTGCCCCAAAAAACAAAGAGGATGAGGCCGGTCAGTCTTGGCCCTTGACGACTGAGGAAGTCAGGGTTCGGAACCCCTCCCCGAGCTCCAGGTAACCTTTAAAATGCAGGGGACCCCAGTCGACTTTGAAGTAGATATGGGGGCAGTCTTTTCAGCAATACAACAACCACTCGGGCCACTATCTTCCCACAAGTCTCTAGTCCAAGGGGCCAACGGGAGTAGAGAGAGACCCTGGACCACTCAGAGAACAGTCAACTTGGGGAAAGGTACTGTGCAACATTCTTTTTTGGTCCTCCCTGACTGTCCCACACCTCTCCTGGGGAGGGATCTCCTGACATAATTAGGAGCCCAAATAACTTTCACTGCCCAAGGACCTGAATTAAAGTTTGCCCATCGCCTGGTTGGGGACCTCCACCTCTTCACTTTAGAACTCCCAGCAACAGAGAAATATCGGCTGTATGGGACCACCATCCCCACGGCCCAACTGACTATGGTCCCCACAGAACTGGGAAATGAAGAATGGACCCACAGGTTCCCGGAGGCTTGGGCAGAGACGAGGGGACCTGGACTGGCAGTAGAACAGCCACCCACTGTGGTCACCTTAAAACCCACAGCAGTTCCGGCTCGGGAAAAGAACCCCTTTGTCTGGCAAGAGAAACACCAGACAGTGTTCGAGACGCTAAAGAAGGCACTCCTGTCAGCACCTGCCCTCGCCCTTCCTGATGTGAGTAAACCCTTCACCCTGTACCTCCACGAGAAAAAGGGGGTGGCGGTTGGTGTACTAGCGCAAGCTCTCGGACCCTGAAAAAGGCCCGTCGCCTACTTATCCAAACGACTCCACCCAGTGGCTAGAGGGTGGCCCACTTGCCTTCGGGCAGTGGCAGCAGCGGCTACTCTGGTGAGAGATGCGGACAAATTGACTCTGGGGCAGCACCTGACCATCATTGCTCCCCATGCGCTGGAGAGCATTGTTCGCCAGCCGCCCGAACAATGGCTGAGCAATGCCCGGGCCACCTATTACCAGACAACGCTACTAGATCGAGACCGCATCACATTTGGGCCCCCGTCCCTTTTAAAATCCGGCCACTCTCCTCCCAATCTCCCCGGAGGAGGGTGAAAATAAACTAGTCCATAACTGTGAGGCCATCCTAGCCGAAGAGACCGGGATCCGAAAGGACCTAACAGACCAGCCTCTAGCCCACTCTGATCTGATATGGTATATGGATGGCAGCAGCTTCCTTAGTGGGGGGCAGAGGAAAGCAGGAACAGCCGTAGTGGACAAAAATCGGGTAATTTGGTCTAGTAGCCTCCCGGAAGGAACTTCAGCCCAGAAAGCAGAACTGATAGCACTCACGCAAGCTCTCACCATGGCTGCAGGAAAATGGGCCACAATCTATACTGACAGCCGGTATGCGTTCGCAACAGCGCATGTGCATGGGGCAATATATCGAGAGAGAGAGGGCTACTAACATCGGCTGAAAAAGAAATCAGAAATAAAAAAGAGATTGAGGCCCTATTGGAGGCTGTAATATTACTCTGAGAGCTGGCCATCGTACATTGCCCTGGGCACCAAAAAGGGGACTCCCCAGTGGCAGCGGGAAACAGGAAGGCCGATCAAGAGGCAAAGGAGGCTGCCCTCCGGGATCCAAGGAGCCTGGCCATTCACGCCTCGACTCTGGAGGATTCAGCTCCTGAAGAGGCTCCACCCCCGGAACTTCTGAAAGACACTCTGGAAAGGATCCACAAATTAACCCATCTGGGCAGCAGAAAATTGATCCAGTTGACTACAAAAGATAAGACCCTCTCCCCATCTGAGAAGAAACAAATGGCAGAAAAGATGGTAGCTGCTTGCCGGGCCGGCCAGCAGGTAAATGCATATCCTGGGAAACTGGCCCCTGGAAAAAGGCTATGAGGAACCCGCCCTGGCCAGCATTGGGAAGCAGACTTCACCGAGGTAAAGCCAGCTAAGTATGGCCTGAAGTACCTGCTAGTGTTTGTAGATACCTTTACAGGATGGGTAGAGGCCTTCCCTACCAAGAGAAAAACGGTAATCATGGTTGCCAAGAAAACCTTAAAAGACATCTTCCCTCGGTTCAGGTTATGCAGGTAATAGGGTCAGATAACGGACCAGCTTTTGTGGCCCAGGTAAGTCAGGGACTTGCAAAGGTACTGGGGATTGATTAAAAGTTACATTGTGTCTATAGACCCCAGAGCTCAGGACAGGAGAACAATTGAGACCTTAACCAAATTGACAATGGAGACTGGCTCTAGAGATTGGACGATGCTCCTACCGTATGCCCTCTTCAGAGCTAGAAATACCCCTTCCTTCATGGGTCTTACCCCCTTTGAACTGCTCTTTGGGTGTGCACCCCCAGTTAAGAGCCTAACCATCCAGCAAGGAGAAATCATGCCTTCCCCTCTGTCTGACAGGCTGCAAGCCTTAGCATCTGTCCAGCATACACTGTGGAAGCAACTGTCCGCTGCGTACCAACCCGGCGGGGACAGCGCTGCCCATCAGTTCCACGTGGGGGACTTCGTATACGTCCGCAGACACCAGCATCAGACTTTGGAACCCCGGTGGAAGGGACCATACCAAGTCCTGCCAACCACCCCAACGGCAGTCAAGGTGGATGGGATCGCCGCCTGGATCCATGCCTCCCACCTCAAGCCAGCCAAAGTGCCAGATGACTCCTGGACTGCGGAACGGACTGACAATCCTCTTAAGCTTCAGATTCATCGCCAGTGCGACCGCAAGTAACCCACATCAACCAGTATCTCAGACTTGGCAGGTTATATCAGGCCAAGGGGAAATTGTATGGAAAAATTACCTCTAATCAGCACCCACTGTGGGGCTGGTGGCCTGACTTGCACCCGGACCTCTGCCAGCTAGCAGCTGGGTCAGATGACTGGGATATCCCTACAACTGACCCTAGGAACCCTAGATCGCCAGCCGTCTGTCAGGATGGAAAGGGAACTTGTAAATATAATGGGAGGAGATACGGATGTAATAAAGAAATCAATAACAAAACTTAGAGAAAGACTAGATGCCAAAAAAAAGAACTTACGAGGCTCTCAAAGCTGGTTTGAGGGATGGTATAATCAATCCCCATGGCTAACTACATTATTGTCAGCCCTCACAGGACCACTTATTGTATTAATTCTTGTCCTCATGATTAGACTATGTATCCTCAATCGAATCTCGGCTTTTGTACGATCCCAGGTAAATGGGGTTAAGATGATGGTCCTGAGACAACGATACCAGCCGATATCTGGCAGTGACCTTTAGGATTAAAGGTCGGCACAAAAAAGGGGGGGAATGAAAGGCCATTGTAAGGGAAACAAGGGCCCCCCCACTAGCTCTGCTAATTGTAGATTCAGTGGAAAATACTGCACTCTGCCCCCACGCCCCATATCAGAAAAGTTAGCCCATCATGCTGTGCTAACAGGATGCTTGCAGGATGACCGCCTGCGGTTGTGCTTGCAAGATAAATTGCTTGAGAAGAATGCTTGCAAAATAACCCCTTGCTAGATAAGCTTGGAATTCGTTTACCCACCCAGACTCTGAGAAAGACCACGGAGACATCTGGCCTATACTCTGGATGACCCCGCTCCCCCGCCCTGATAGAACTGCCTCTTAAAAGGCCTGTGAGCCTTAGACTTGGGGTCACCGGCTACTTCTCGTGCTGGTGCCCCACGAGCTCGTCCTAATAAAGCTTCTTTTGTGACCCGATATCGGAGCGAAGCTCTCTGTTTTGGACACCGACCCTAACACTACCTAGAAGTGAAGCGGAGTCTCATCCTACACCAACCCTGTCAGCTACTCCATTCTGGACTTCCAGGCCTCCAGAACTGTAAGAAATTGTTTCTGTTCTTTATAAATTTTCTACTCTCAGTTATTTTGTTTCAAGAAGCAAACACACACAGACACTTGATTGAGGAATTTAAACTTGTAGTGTCTTCTGAGTCTTGGACACTATTGTTAGCCATAGAAGTTATTCCTCAAAAAGATATTAATGCCTTAGGACTCTGTGTGTGTGTGTGTCTGTGTATGTGTGAGATAAATACATATTTGATAAATGTATAGATATATTTGATAAGTGTGTATGTGACAATATATATTTGATAAATGTATATAGAGATATATTTGATGAGAGAGAGAGAAAGAGTGTGAGTGTGTGTGTGTGTGTGTGTGTGTGTGTCTGTCTGTCCAAGGATATGTCCCTGGTGTATGAGCTAGCTTTTTGGAACCTACTCCCTATGGTAAGATACCTTGCTCAGTCTTGATGCAGGTGGGAGGAGCTTGGTCCTGCCTCAACTTGATATCCCATGCGTTGCTGACTCCCATGGAAGGCCTTACCCTTTCTGAGGAGTGGAAATAAATGGGGGGGGGGGGTAGAAAGGAGGTGAGGTGAGGGAACGAGAGGAGGGGAGGGAGAGAAAACTCTGGTTGGTATGGAAAATAAATAAAAAATTAAATAACCTAACCTAATAGAGTAAGGAAAATGTGGCACATATGAAAAATACTAAGAGCAGCAGAGAGGTGGCTGCCTCGTAACAGAACTTGGAAAAACTGGCCAGTATGAGTTAGATTTAGAGCTTCATTCTAAGTGCTATGTATCAGTAACAGTATTTGTTTTTCTGCATGGATGGAAACCTTCTGTCAAGAAGCACAGACTTGCAATGGCTACAAAAGTCAATAGATTTAGTTTTTACTGCAAAAGTCCATTTCCTCTACCTAATGAACAAGAACACACTAAGTTAGAAGCATTACTCATGGTTGGAATGTATAAATAAACTCTGTCTTTTACTCCAAATCTTATTGCTCATATAATTTTGGGCTTCTATAACAATAGAAAGGCCTTTCAGAATTAATTATACCCCAGTAGAGGCCCAAGTTCCTCAGAAAGCTTCCCAAAGCAAACAATCTGTAAGAACTTCAGCACAAGCAGGTGCCTAGGATCATCAGAACAAAATTTTTCTGCCCTACTCTGTTTTGCATATTTTTGTCATATGCTACATATTCCTTGGGTCATTTTCTCTTGTCATATTCCTTGGTAGTTTAGGCTTATATATAGTTCCTATTTAATTATTGTGTCTCCCTTACAAATAACTACTACAGTCTTCTAGAAATGGTCATCAATTTAACTATTCCCTCTCCCAAATTCAAATAGCAATCTAAATGACTGTCAATAATAATATCTTTTGATGATGATACCTACATGAAGAAAAATATCCTTGTTCAGCATCAAAAGACATGAATATTCTAGCATGTAACTGTGATTGTCATAAATGATCATGGCAGCATATGGCCATCCACAAAAGCTGGATGACCTTGTGTAGTAATTGTGAACTTCTTTCTCATATGGAATTCAGGTTTTCAGTGTTGACTCAGGACTAAGGTTTACTATCTATAGGACTCTTGGCTGATTCAAGACTTTGAGCCCCCAGACACACACACATACACACACACACACACACACACACACACACACACACACACACGAGGATAATGGAATTTTCCCAAGTTCCTGCCCTGAGAAAACTCCTCCTAGAGGAAAGATGCTACATATGGCATGGGGTATCTAAGGGAAAGGAATCTACATATACCACACTCTTTTGTCCACTTACTTTATTCCTCTATGACAAAAAATTCTATCTATACAGCTTCAGCTCTGTCCACACATTTAGCTCCTCTCTTTGCCTACTTTTCCTGTCCTCATAGTTTTAGTAAGCTCCTATGCTTTTGACGTGATCTTCATCCTCTGTTCCTTCTTCCTCCATCTATCCTTCCTGGTTCCTTACCCCTGGCCCCGATAAACTCTACAAGAGTTCTGTTTTACTCTCTGCAGAACCTCTGTCTTATTCTCCTGTCTCTGGCCACGCAGTTTTTTGTCTCCTTTTGGAATACTGCTCCAGTCCTTACTGCACCTGGTCATGCAAAAAGCCCAATAGTCCTCAGCCAATTGCTCTGGAATGCCACTAGGCTTGAAGGCAAGGGATGGTATGTGCTTCATTTGCACAAGAATACATCTACAGCTCTGACTGTCTTCTAGGCTCAGCAGGGGAGTTAGTTACCTAGAAGTCAGCAGGTCTGAGAGGCTTAGCTATTTGCCAAATGGTCTATCATATTTGAACATGCAAGAATTTCATAGCAGAAGACAGCTGAAATATTAAGTCTGTATAACACCAAATATTCCATGATGAATGACTTCCTATTTGATGGACCCTTGGCCGGTCAAAGTATAGCTTTAATACACAGTTGAATCTATACTATATTTTTGCGGCCCACAAGACAGACAGACAGACAGACAAGAC